>NC_139222.1:274778286-275220786 GCF_055691185.1 Crinia signifera
CAGATGCTCACGTTTCCATGAGTCTAAAATGGAATATAAAAAAAGTTAACAGGTGAAACCTCTGTAAAGAACGCAATAATAAGCTAAGCTAGTGTGGTGCATGGTTTTGAACACCTAACCAGGTTAGTAACAGCGCAACGAGAAGGTAAATTCTCATTCATCCCAACAGCGTGCCGTAATCTCCCTTCTCAGTGCGCCGGCAAGATGACCTATTGGGGAGCATGAGCATCTCAAACTCAGCCACGTCTCCCCGGTGCAGCGAGAAGGGGGATTTACGGCACTCTGGGCCTTATTTTGGTTCATTCTTTCTGACAAAATCCTTCTTAGATAGACAAAACCATGTGCACTGCAGGTGGGGCAGATGTAACATGTGCAGAGAGAATTAGATTTGGGTGAGTAATTTTGTTTCTGTGCAGGGAAAATACTGACTTCTTTATTTTTACACTGCAATATAGATCTCACTTTGAAGTAAAACCCCACCCAAATCAAATTCTCTCTGCACATGTTACATCTGCCCCACCTGCAGTGCACATGGTTTTGCCCATCTAAGAAAGATTTTGTCAGAAAGAATGAACCAAAATAAGGCCCTCTGTCGGGATGACTACCATAATGGTGCCTCGCTGTGCTCAGTACACTATTATATTCTCCCCCATGCCCTAGATGGTAGAGTAAGAAATACTGTCTGTTTTTGAAAAAAAAATTGAAAAACTTGTCGACCTTTTGACTGTCGACCTTCCAATTGTGGATCTAATTCTGTCCGTTCCAACCCTGTTCACCTATTTTATGTGTCAAAATAATCCCTGTTGCACTTTATTGGTGAAGCGAATGTATGTCACCGTCATACTGTCGACCTAGTGACCGGATCCCATTTAGTTGTCGGTTCTCTGTCTCATGTGCATAGAGGACGGGGGGCTGTCAGTGACACTACTACAAATGGAGCCCCTTTCATTCAGCTCCAGCGCTCGCCAGGGAGGGTCTCCATCTGACTGGAACGCGCAAGCGTCTCACACGCATGTCCGTATCTGATTCATGAAGATGGGTAAGGTTGGGTGCGGGGGTCTTGCGGGGACTTCAAAATCAAATTGTTTTTGTAATATTTTAACCCATGAAAATATATATATATTTTTTTTAATATAATCTTTTTAATTTCACATTGCTTTATTTGCACTCTTCTTTTTCAGTCACAAGCACTTTTTCCTAAGATTCATGTAAAATATTATCCATGCATATAAGAAACTGCCAGATAAGATTTCACATTTTTTGTAGAAACCTCCAAAAATAGAATTTACGAAAATTCCGCAAATGATGCCAATCAAACAGTGCCCGCCACATAAAGAACATTGTGGACATTCAAAGCACCAACCACAAGATGGCAGCGGTTACCCAGACAACGGGGGACAACATATTGAGACCGAGTAGAAAACAAAAGATCCGGCAACAGCGGCGACTTGTCATATCCGGCGGAAACAAGATGGGCGCAACACCGGAAGTCACGGACCGAAGCACCGCCCAGGAACCAGCACACTCAGATCATCTACACAACACCAAAGGGGACATTATAACTAATGATGCACTCCTGGACCAACTCAATCATTAAGGTGCATACACACTGTACAATTTTTTTGACCAATTTTGTTGGAAGACATTTCCATTGAACCCAGTGTCCTGGACGAAAGATGTTGACGAAAGATATTGACAACAGACGAACGATAAATGATGATGCGCATGCCCGCCAGTTGTTCATCAAGATTGATCGTCAACTGTGCAGGCAGCTCAATTTGGATATCTTCAAAAAGAGCCTATAAACTGTAGCTAGATCTTTTGTCTTTCATCAATATCTTTCGCCCAGGACACTGGGTTCAAAGGAAATGTCTTTCAACTAAATTGGTCAAAAAAATGTGTACAGTGTGTATACACCTTTAGAAGGGTATTTAAACCCTGTCATGCCTGCAGTTATCTACACCTTAACAAAGATCCATAGATCGAAACGCGTTGGTGCTCACTGACCCAGTGGGAGTGGAGGTCCTCATCACCAAGACGACAGAGTACCAGCCATTCAGGGAAACAGGGCCCCGTTTTTCTTATTCCATCTTTGAAACTGGACTCTTGAAATCCTAAAGATGAGTAACCCACTACCTCAGCCTGAATGAGCCATCTGTATATAATTACATTATTACCTGGCGGAGGCTTGATGATATGTTTCCCTGTTAGGGTTTCTGTGGAATCTGCAAAGAAAGAAAAATGACATGTAAGTATGAGAAATGCACCATGGACAGAGATAAGCCTCATACACAATAGGTGATATTGTGTACAACACTGCTCAGAAAGGGGCTTCTGAGTGATATCATTCACAATATCATCTATTGAGTACACTAAATATCATTAATGATTAGCCAAATGACCTGCATGTTTAGTGGGCTCCCATTTGATGTCACTGAGCAGTATCTGTGACTGATCTACGTCCTTCTGATGAAGCGGCCGATTGTGAAAGGCCGAGAAACGCGTTAAGTAGTTCAGGTGCCGACCGCTGCATCATTGTGCCTTCCTGCCTACAATTCGCCTCCGAGACCGCACACCACTCTGTGGATATAATCCTGGGAGCTGTTTTGCACACCAGCAAGGAATCAACAGCCGAAAAATCCCCCACAGTCTGATCGAGCGACTGAGCCAGAGGCGGGCAGGTTATAGCTCAATTGAGCACTATCCATTTTTTCATATTTTCTCAAATGACTGAGCATTTTTCTAATATTAAAAGCATGCATGCCATCTAACCTACTAACCTGGACTAAGCTGTGAGAGAGCTAACCGTCCATCCGCATACTAATTTACACATAGAAGTGAATAATACTTAAAGCTGGAGAGTGAGAAAGTGGATATAGTGATCACTGCAGCAAGCCACTAACAAATTGTATTGCTTATTTTTGCTTTATTCATTTATATTTGTTTTATATTGAAGTACCGGCCGGTATCTGAGTGACAATTGTATAAATTGTGTAATTATTAAATTTTAAACTGTCTATTTGAATCAGCGCTGCCTCTGAAATTTTTCTTCTTCTTCTATTTTTCTGTTGTCTAAGGGGCTGGGGTGTCCCCTTATCAGAGACAGCAGCAGATTCAATTGTATAGAATTGCGCTCTGCCACTTCTTTCTTGTTTCCCTCTACTATTTGGCCACAGGCTCCACTCAGTCTGTGACCTCATGGTCCTTGGGGGTATCACAGGCCACTTTCTCTAAGCATTTTATTCAAGTATTACTTGCTTTAAAGAAGTTGTGGCGCACATACATCAGATTCCCCAGTTCTGAGTTGGAGTGGCAGGACCACAAGTTGGCTTTCTATAGACTCTCAGCATTCCCTCACGTGCTGGGAGCTATAGACTGCACACACATTGGGATTAGGGCACTACACGTGCGGGGCCACGTCTACGTCAATAGGCGTGGGCGGCACTCCCTGAACGTGCAGGTCGTTTCCAATGCTCACCTCAAAATCCTGAGTGTTGTTGCAGGCTTTCCTGGGAACTGCCATGACGCCTATATTCTGAGACACACAGCCCTCTGAAACCGATTTACCCAACAACAAATGCCAGAGGGCTGGCTACTAGGTAAGTACCTTTTTACATATTACCCTGTCTGTCCTTATTTGTACCTGCTCAAATGTGTGTGTTTCCAGTTTCACAAGCATATTGCTCTTGTCCCAGTGCAAAAAACACATACCTTACCATATAAGGCAATCACTTCCTATCTGTGTTTTAGGTGACTCAGGATATGGGTGTGTTTCCTGGCTCATGACACCTTTGCGCTCCCCAGAGGGCCCTGCACAGCACCGGTATAATGAAGCCCATATTGCAACCCGCAATGTGGTGGAGCGCACATTTGGGGTTTTGAATAGTCGATTCCGGTGTTTGGACCGGTCATCAGGTACGCTGCTTTACCACCCTGTAAAAGTAGTGATGATCGTCCAGGCTTGCTGCATGTTGCGCAACATAGCCCTGTCCCAACCTTCCTATGTGGAGGAGGAACATGCAGCAGTCGTGCAGGAAGCCCAACCTACCACACCTCGGGTAGTGAGGGGTACGCAGAGAGGGAATCTGGTGCGCACACTCATCATCAGCCGTTACTTTTCTGGTAAGCACATGTGCCCTGTATTCCAAAATGTACCTTTGCTGTAAGTGTACTCATAAACAAATTATTTACCAATACTATCTGTTTCCACCCACATTTAGCCTAATACACAGAGCCCAACGGATGCAGCTGGTGGTGCTGACCTATCCCTTGCTGTTATCAAGCTTGTAAGTACATTTGATACATGTATGAATGAAGTTTGCTGTAAAACATGGCTCACTGGTGTTGTGGAACTACACGTGCCAGCATGCCCTGACACACTATAACCATTATAGTCCAAACCATGAGTGTCAGAGCTTGCTGGAATATGTAGTTCCACAGCAGCACTTTACTTAGCATAACAATTCAAGTGAACATTACAGTTTGAAAACATTGGCATGTATGTTTAAGATTGCATGTGGTCACACTTACCAGCTCTGGATGGCGTTTGCGGCCTATCGGTATCCGCGACTTGCATGCCAGGCAGGACCTCATGGGGTATGATTGGCTTCAACTTGACCTCATAGGACTTGTAGCAGACAGTGGTGGGGCTTCCTCCGCCAGTCTTGGTCGCCTCCTCCAACTCCATGGCCATTTTGCTTTTCAGCTGCCTTTTGATATCATTGAATCTCTTCTTGACATTTCTGACCAGGCGCTTGTGCTGACTTACAGCATTCACCGCCTGGGTGATGTCCTTCCACATAGCCCTTTTCCGCTGTTCAGTGGTCTTGTGGTGAGTTTTCCAAAGTAACCGGTCAAACACAGGCATGATAGCCCGGACAAGCGCAGCATTTTCCTCGTAGGAAAATCTGACCTTTCGGCCACTTTTTGTGCGGCCAGCTTCTACCTCCTCCTCCTCCTCATTTTCAACTCCAGCCATGTACCCCTCCTCCTCCATGCCAGTGTCTTCCTGCTCCACACCTCCATCTTCCTCCACCTCTGACATGTGGCCCTCCTGCAGCTGCTGTGGGGTATGGTCAAAGTCTTGGCTATAGGATGGGGATGCCAGCGGATCCTCCACCTCCTCCTGCTGGGGCTGGACGGCCAGGGCCTGGTCTGGGGCTGGCCTTGCTGTGGCCATGCTGCCTGCCACACTGCTGGCTCTTCCACTTGGCTGGCTGCTGCCACTGCTCCCTCTGCCACTTCTCACTCTGCCACTGCTCCCTCTGCCACTGCTCCCTCTGCCACTCCTCACTCTGCCATCAACACCTCTTCCTCTGCTCACACTGCCACTGCTCCTCTCCATGCTCCTTACTTCCTATCAAAGAGTGAAATGGCGCCAGTGCCCCTTTATATAGGGGGTGTGATGCATAATGGAGGGGACAGAGGTGGGCCAATAGGTTGGGGGGTTCTTAGTCATGCGGAGACAGTTTTGTAAATCGCACTCCGGTTGGTCCAAAACTCGCACATGACCGGCTTAATAAATCACACTTTTTTGTGACTTAAATTCGCACCACTTCGCACTTTTCAGCCTCCAAAGCGCATCCCATTAAATATGCGAATTATTACCAAAAAATGTGATTTTAAAAAGGGCGAATAGCGGCGATGTGGTGCGATATAAAAACATGCGCATTTATCTCACTCCATAGAATGTCACCCAATAAGTTTGCAATACATCCACACTAGCCCAGTAATACAATACAAATATTCTAAGGACAATTGTTTCCGCCTCCTCAATTAAAGTCCTGTGCAGGTTCAAATGAACAATTACTCAGTAGCGCACGCAGGGGGGGTTTCTGAGTACCCAGAAACCCCCCCAGGAGTCTAAGGGCCCTCAGCTTTCAGCTGAGGGTCCCCTCTTTCCATGGGTACAAGAATTGTAAAAATCGGCCCTTGGGAACCGGAGATATCTGACTTCAAAGCAGTGGTCCCCATACAAACCTGTTAATTGTTATTCCCAGTCAGATATTTCAGGTTCTTTCTGACTTAGAGTTTTTTTGAGGGTATATTCCAAAAGCTGGGACTCTTCCCCTGTGAGGGACACTAGTAGCTTGTCTCTTCTGTTCCCAGAACCAGAGATATCAGCCTTCCAGTAGCTGGTTACTGCTCCAGCTCCACACACCTAATATGTAGTATTATATACTCGTGGGCAGATTGCTCTGCCTCCTGAAGTATGATCACCTAGTCCCCAATACTATTTGGTAGGTGGGATTCTCTAGTTTTTAATTCCATTAAAATCTAAGAAATCTATTTCTGGGAACTGGAGATATCTGCAGTCAAGCAAGCTGTCCTCCCACCAGAAAATTATGAATAATAAGCCCACTTCACTATACACCCATCCTCTGCATATTAAACATCCTCTACCACCCTGGAAGTTATGTATCAGGGCTCCTTCATTCAGCCCAATGCCCCCTTCTCCCACCATCTGTGCAGTAAAGGGGTAATTAGTGGAAATTACTGATCCAGGCCCTACATGCAGAGCGGTTGATATAATACCCCCTACCACCCGCAGGACATCAAAGCTTCCCCCACCCCTACCGCTGGAGGATCGGTAGGGGCTCCAATACATTGCTATGCCCCGGGGTCTTGCACTGCTGTTGACACCCCTGTATGTATGTATGTATGTATGTGTGTGTGTGTGTATATATATATATATATATATATTTTTATTATTATTATTATTATTTATATACATTTGGTCTATCTATAATACTTTAACTGACCCGGCATATACTGGGTCACCTAAGCGTTCATCTCCGTGCTTTGCTCCGCCCCTCTGGAAACCCCCTTCTGAAAATCCTGCGTTTGCCACTGTTACTGTATATGCCAAAAGGCATCAGCTCTGTGTAAGCAGAATTATACAGGTGTATAGACAAGGGTTGTGTTTTTGAATGGTTTTAGAATAAACAGAGCCAAAGTTCTCAAAAATTGGTTCATCCAGAACATTAATTATTCTTTTTCCATGATGATAATATATCTGTCTCCTGACCTCATCCAGCTGGAGAGAGCTGTACAAGCTCTTGGAGTGTATGTTGGGATATAATAAGAAAGTCTGACCTGCTGTTTGTCAGAAAGCTGGTATAATACCTCCAGCTGGAGGGAGCCTTATGTGCTCTAGATGTTGTCCCAGAGATCACTGTGTGTCTGGCCCAGCGGGAGATGGTAATGCAGCCGCATGCCATCCTACCTCCTTGCTTGAGGGAACCTCTCCGGCTCTAAGTTTGCTGGTCCTGGGTATCGGATCCAACGTCACTCGGTACAGAACTCCATGCCCACAGCAGGTGGTTGTACCGCAGGACTCTTTGGCAGCCGCGTCTCTCTCCTTGCTGATTACAGTTATTCAGCGACTGCTGTTAGGTGCAGGGGAACGCTGGAGATCAGTTGGGCTTTGAGTGGGACTCAGATAGCTTGCAAAGCCCCAAACTTAACGCGTTTCTCTGCTGTAGTGTGTAGCAGTTTCCTCAGAAGATATTTTTGGGGCATACAACAGTCTCATGTTTAAAAGGATCGGCGTCCAATCCAGTACACTTGGAAATTAAAAGGTTCAGGTGCGATGATGTAACTCTTTTTAGTCCAAATTGACAACAAATGGATAGCAGCGCTCACATTTTTGGACACTTATAGACCAATTGGACTGATTTTACTGATGTAAACAGAACATTTATTAGAAAGGTAAGCGACCAGTTATGAGAAATAGACAATAATAATAAAACACAGTAAAATAAATGTCCCAATAATATATTTATTTAGAGGGATATTTAAAAAAAAAATTGCTATTGCACTAGACTGAAAACACTTTCAGTACAATTCCTGTTAGTGCTTGGTTCCTATCCGTTCCTATTTTGCCCTTGGTAAACATTTTGGTTATAGGATAAAGTGAGTATATATTTACCATCCACCTGGGATGAGGTAGGAACCTTATATCTCTGCTCTAGTATATAACTCCCACTGGGGACAACATGCTCATATCCTTTTACTTTCTGCCAAATACCTGGTTACATTAAATCTTTTTAATTCCAAGCCTTGGACCCATCTGAACAAGTCCCAATGCCACATTATACATCTCCACCAGCACAAGAGCTTTGCATTGGAACCTAACAACACCAGCTATCCTCCATCGGTGGACTGGACCCCTTTTACAGGACCAGGTCAACTGCACCTGCCAAGGAGGCAAACATCAGAGCGGGACTGTGCTACATTTAAGGTGGACAGTAAATATGTACTAACTTTATTCTATTGCCAATAAGTTTACCAAGGGCAAAATAGGAACGGACAGGAACCAAGCATTAACCAGGAATTGTACTAATAGTTTTTTTTTAATCATTCTAAATACATATATTATTGGGACATTTATTTTACTGTACTTTATTATTATTGTCTATTTCTCAATACTGGTCACTTACCTTTTTATTAAATGTTCTGTTCAGTCCAATTGGTCTATAAGTGTACAAAAATGTAAGCGCTGCTATCCATTTGATGTGTGTTTTTCAGTTATTTGGGTTTTGACCACCCCTTATCGCAGCTGCTAGTGAAGCAAATTGTGTCAAGCACCTACACCTCCCTCAAGGGGGTAGGTTCTTTTCTTCTTTTTACCATAGTCCAAATGGAATTCACAAATGGTGATAAAGAAATCATTCAGCCTTATAAGGTTGGTATTAGTATTATAACAAATCTGAGTACGGAGATAAAGGTTATCAAAAGACCATAGCTGAACAAAGTTATGCACAAAGATACAGTTTCAAATAACACATAAAAGACAATATATATAAAAGAAGAATGGCATCTTCAGATTTGTTTATACTTATAAACTCTAGAAACAGGTTTTCACCAGACCGTTGAAGCTGTGGCTCATCTGGTTGTGTAACTGGCATAAAAAGTGAAAGTTCAATCCCATTGTCTTGCCAATAAATGTTTATTTTTAATATGCTGTCATATATTCCTTTTACTTAATAACCACATTCAACCTTAGCAGTTGAGGCAATATATCAACTGTCAAATAAAGAGAACCACAACTTACATTCCAAACTATTCTTTTACAACATCACTAGGTGATTCATCGCGCCCTACGGGCGCTCTTCACACCGTCGTAAGGGGCTGCGCCCCCTTAATTTGTGAACGTTTGTATTGTGAGAAATATGGTTAGAATTGTATGACAGATGCCTGTATTGCAACTTGAGTTATAGGTGAAATGTGTTAAATAGAGAGCATATGATTTGGAAGGGGGTGTGTATTGTTTTGTTTAATTAAAAAGCGGTTACAGAGTAAGATGTACATTGATAGTGTGGATGGTACAGTGACATTTGTGGGTGTGGGGGGGGGGGCTTACGGTTCAGGAGAGCAGGAAGCTGGGTAGTGATAGGGGTGTGTGAGTATACGGGGGACTAAAGAGGGGCTTAGGGGTGCCGTGAATTGCGGGAGGGGCGCGGGGGTGCTATGAATCAAGGGAGGGAGGGGGCGCAGGTGTCCGCGAATCGCGGGAGAGGGCGGGGGTCCGCAATGCATGGGAGGGGGCGTGAATTGCGCGAGGGGGGGTTGCGAATTGCGGGAGGGGGGTGCGCGGGGGGTGACATGAATCGTGGGAGGGGGCGTGAATTGCGCGAGGGGGGGTTGCGAATTGCGGGAGGGGGGGTGCGCGGGGGGGTGACATGAATCGCGGGAGGGGGCGTGAATCGCGCGGGGGGGTCCGTGAATTGCGGGAGGGGGGGGCACTACAAGAAAAAATCAACACAGAAAGGTCAACACATGTAAATGTTGACATAAGTGTGGCACTTCATTGTTGTCCATGTCGACACATGAGAATAAATATGAAAACATTAAAATAAAGAAAAATAAATCTTCAAAAACTCATGTCAACCTTTTTCATTGTCGACCATAGCCGTGTCAGTGTTTTGCATGTGCCATTTAATCCTGGGGTTGCTGTGAATCGCGCACAGGGGGGTGAAGAGGTGAGGGGTGTCCGCGAATCGTGGGAGGGGTGGTTGCAGTGAATCGTGGGAGGGTGGGTTGCGGGGGGTTGGCGCAATGACAGGAGGGGGGGTCAGGGGGGAGAATCACGGTAGGGGGGGTCGCGGGGGTGGGGCGTACTGCGAACTGCAGGGGGGGGGCCCGGGGGGTTGGCGCGAATCGTGGAAGGAGAGGTCGCGGGGTGCCGCGAATCGCAGGAGGGGGGGTGTAACTGGGTGGGGCTGCAAATCGTGGGAGTCGTGTGGGGTGCTGCGAATCACGGGAGGGGGGTCACGGGGGGGGGGGTGCCGCGGATCGCCACAAGAAAAAATCAACACAGAAAGGTCAACACATGTAAATGTTGACATAAGTGTGGCACTTCATCGGTGTCCATGTCGACACATGAGAATGAATATGAAAACATTCAAAAAGTGAAAAATAAATCTTCAAAAACTCATGTCAACCTTTTTCATTGTCGACCATAGCCGTGTCAGTGTTTTGCATGTGCCATTTAATCCTGGGGTTGCTGTGAATCGCGCACAGGGGGGTGGGGGGGGGAAGAGGTGAGGGGTGTCCGCGAATCGTGGGAGGGGTGGTTGCAGTGAATCGTGGGAGGGTGGGTTGCAGGGGGTTGGCGCAATGACAGGAGGGGGGGTCAGGGGGATGAATCACGGTAGGGGGGGTCGCGGGGGTGGGGCGTACTGCGAACTGCAGGAGGGGGGGCCCGGGGGGTTGGCGCGAATCGTGGGAGGAGAGGTCGCGAGGTGCCGCGAATCGCAGGAGGGGGGGTGTAACTGGGTGGGGCTGCAAATCGTGGGAGTCGTGTGGGGTGCTGCAAATCGCGGGAGGGGGGGGGGGTGCCGCGGATCGCCACAAGAAAAAATCAACACAGAAAGGTCAACACATGTAAATGTTGACATAAGTGTGGCACTTCATCGGTGTCCATGTCGACACATGAGAATGAATATGAAAACATTCAAAAAGTGAAAAATAAATCTTCAAAAACTCATGTCAACCTTTTTCATTGTCGACCATAGTCGTGCCAGTGTTTTGCATGTTCTATTTAATCGTGGGGTTGCCGTGAATGGGGGGGGGAGGGAGGTGGGGGGGGGGGAGGTCGGGGGTGTCTGCGAATTGCGTGGGGGGTGCCGCAAATTGCAGGAGGGGGGGGAGGTGGGGGGTGGGTGACGCAAATTGCGGGAGGGGGGTACTGCGATTTGCGGGAGGGGGTCGCTGGGGTGCCGCAAATTGCCACAAGAAAAAATCAACACAGAAAGGTCAACACATTAAATGTTGACATAAGTGTGGCACTTCATTGGTGTCCATGTCGACACATGAGAATGAATATGAAAACATTGAAAAAGTGAAAAATAAATCTTGTCAACCTTTTTCATTGTCGACCATAGCCATGTCAGTGTTTTGCATGTGCCATTTAATCGTGGGGATGCCGTGAATGGGGGGGGGGGAGGGGGAGGGAAGGAGGTGCATACCTCCCAACATGACCCTCTCCAGGAGGGACACATTTCTCTGTTTCTGGACTTTCTTCTTAATTTATGGATTACCATCACCTGTGCTTAAACACCTTTCTTATCAATTACCCTGTTTAAAACATGTGATGACAATCATAAATTAAGATGGAAGTCCACAAAAAGAGCATTCTGTCCCTCCTGGAGAGGGTCATGTTGGGAGGTATGGCGGTGTGGGGCGCTCACCTGGTGTGTCTGGTGAGTAGCTGTGTCTTTGCTGTGTAACATGGAGAGGCAGATGGTGTCTGGCACTGTCTGTGGGCTCACTGGGCTGGTTCTCTGTCATGCGAGTCAGAGGCTCCACCCAGCATTACAGCTCCAGACACACTTTGAGTGACAGATGTAGCCAAATATATAAGAGATAAACATGTTGTGTAACATCCATAAGAGTTGATCTTAAATCTATAGTTACACACATAGGGGTTTATTCTAGTTCATTCTATCTGACAAAATCCTTCTTAGATGGACAAAACCATGTGCACTGCAGGGGGGCAGATGTAACATGTGCAGATAGAATTAGATTTGGGTGAGTTATTTTGTTTCTGTGCAGGGAAAATACTGACTGCTTTATTTTACACTGCAATATAGATCTTACTTTGAAGTAAAACCCCACCCAAATCTAATTAACACTGCACAAGTAACATCTGCCCCACCCGCAGTGCACATGGTTTTGTCCATCTAAAGGTGCGTACACACGGGGGGAGATATATTGCTTGCAATATATTGCTGAGCAAATATATTGCTCAGTGTCTCTTTTTCAACAAGCGACCAGAGATGGTCACTGATGAAAAGGAACCTCTGTTGGGGGAGCCGCAGAGGTAATTAGCTGGTCACAGGAGCAAGCTCCTGCGACCAGCGATTACAAAGGGGCAGAAAACGGGAGCGCGCACCGGAGATTTATCGCCGGGGCACACTCCCAATCATGGGCAATATGGTCGCCTGCGACCATATTCCCAGCGATTATAGCACCTATCTCCCCCGTGTGTACACAGCATTAGAAGGATTTTGTCAGAAAGAATGAACTAGAATAACCCCCTAAGTTTGAAGTTAGAGATAAAGAAAAGAACATATTTATCATTTATCTAATTACAATCAGCTTAAGCTATGGCTCATTAACAAGCACACAGCACAGCACAAATAGATCACTCCAGACTTGAGTTCGATGCCCACATCCACAATAGAATTTCTTTATGGTTACATTTATTTGATAACAGTCTACATGAATTATTTTTATATACAGAGAAAAAAAAAATTCAAAGAAAAAAAGGAAGAAAAAAGGAGAGAGGAAAAAAGGTTCCTGATATGGAAGGTGTATCTGGTCCAAATAAACATAGTCATATATGGAACTTTATACATTATTTAATTCTATAGATTTGTTTAATCCAAAGGGAAAATGGGTGTAAATCCAGTGTGCCTCATGTCTACAAAGGGTATTGAAGCAGTCACCCCCACAGGGTGTACATCTGACCGACTCAATACCACAGACGCTTGGAAAATCTGTCTCACCCTGGTGTTTAATTTTCACATGCCTAGAAAGGCTATGTGGTTTTACACCCTTTAGTACATTCTTCCTGTGTTCAAGAAATCAAGGGGCAGATTTATTATGTGTCGATCAGGGGAATATGCGCTATCCACGTGCATTATAGCAAGGGATAGCGATTCCCCTGATCTATGACACCTGCTGTGCGGCGTGGCGGTGCAGGGCAGCAGGCATAGCGCAGGGACATTAATTTATACTGCACACTTGCCTGCTACCCTATCGACTTCGACAGCTACAGGTGGCGATGCCCTATGCCCACAACAGGGACTGCTGCTGGAGCTGAGCTGAGCTGGGGATCTTGTGTGAGTAGTGAGATCCTGTGCATGCGCAGTCCAGATGGCTGGGGAAAAGCAGACAGAGCGTCAGTGTTAACTGATGCGCTGTCAGCTGGAGGAAGTATCGCCGGAGGGGGGAGGTAGTGCTCCCCTGCTTCGGCAGGAAAGATGTTAGTACATCTTGCCGCTCTCCCCTCCTGCTACGCCTCGCTAATGAGGCGAGGCAGGAAGTGTTATAGCGGCGCGCTATAATAAATCTACCCCTAGTCCTAAGAGTTCGAGTGGTATGCCCCACATATTGAGTCCCACACGTACAGGTGATCAAGTAAATAACATAGGTAGAGGAGAAATCTATGCAGCTTTTTATACTTTGTTTAGGACAAGACAAAGCATTTGCTGTGCTAGTAGCTTGTCACTCTGCCAGAACTGCCAACAAAGAGAGGCTATGTAAGGGCGTTGCTATGTAAGGGCGTTGCTATGTAAGGGCGTTGCTTTGTAAATATAACCCATGGACTCTGTTATTGCTGCCTTGAGTCAATAGAGAGCTACAGTATCTGATATCCCTCTGTTTCCAGGAAATGTCACTGTTATGTCTGAAATAGCTTATTGCAAACTACACCTGTTGTAATGAAATAGCTTATCGATCTGCACTATACAACACCAAAGCCTGAGGTAAAAGTCCCCTGGAACCATTGAGCTGAAAAAACAACAGCCTACATGTATCTCTTGAATGAGAATAACAGAGCTGCACAGTGCCTATAGTCAGGGCAGCCGAGAGGAATGCCGGGCCCCGGTAAAAAAAATTGGGGCGTGGCCTAAGTGTGGGAGGTGTGGCCACCTCCTGTGCTTAGGCCACGCCCCCAAAATGTTAAGATGGGGTGAAAGAAAACTCTAAACTCCACAGCAGCACACACCTACAGCAAGTGCTGTGCTGACAGCAGGCTCAGCATGAGTTCTCACGCTGTCAGTGAGACACACATGCTGAGCCTGCTGTCATCACAGCACATGCTGTATGTGTGCTGATGCTGATGCTGGGAAGGACGGAGGGGGAAGAGGGGGGGGTCGGATCAGGGTCCCTGCCGGGCCCCTCCAGCAAGCCCGGGCCCGGGTAATTAGTACCTGCTCCCCCTCCCTCTCGGCTCCCCTGCCTATAGTACATGTAGAGGCAGGTGTACTAAAGTGAATGGAGATTTACTACAAAACTATCGACAGCCCCCTGCCAGCTCCCGCCAGGGGCTGGCGAAACTGTCGCCAGCTCCCACCCTGGGGCGAGCGCGCATGAGATGCTTGCGTGCCCCATGGCAATAGAGCTCCCCCTGGGTCCCCAGGATTGGGACGCATGTGTGTGTGAGATGCACGTGCGTCCCAGTTCGGTGCAGTCCCTGTCCGCCAGCGCTCACCAGAGGGGAGGCTCTACATCTGTTTTTTTTTGTGTTGGGGGGGTGGCTCTGCATAGCCGGCCATCAGCAGATCTGCGCGGTAGGCGGGAAGCCCGGCCTAGAAACCAGTATTGGGCCACACAATTTCTAGTGGCAGTCCTGCCAGCCGCTGACCTCACTGCATGCCACTGCTCCAGGAGCTCAAATCTGTAGGGTCTCCAACTGCCCATTGTAAGTATATCAAAGGGGGTGTGACCACAAGAAAAGCCACGCCCCCTTTCCTATACTAACAATGGTCAGTTGGAGACCTCAAAAAAGGTTCAGGCCATAAAAAAAAGTACTGTACCTGCAGCGGCGTAGCTAGAATTTATGCGCCCCCCCCCGCCGATATCGGCAGCGCCACCCCCCCTACCCCTCCCACCCACCTTCCCAAGTTAAGTTAAAACCCCCCTTACCCCCGCGTGCCGCCGCCGCATTCAGGGTCCCGGCTCCGTCTCCGTCTTCTCCTGCAGTTCTATAATGACCATCAGAAAATGGCTGCCCCCTAACAGCAGACAGTTTTTAAGGATGCTAGAGGAGGCCCGCGCCTCCTCTAGCATCCCAAAAAACTGTCTGCTGTTAGGGGGCAGCCATTTTCTGATAGATATTTTTCATTAGAAGTACTGCAGCAAGATCTGCGCTGCGGCCAGGAGTCGGGACCCTGAATGCAACGGCGCTGGCGGCGGCTTGCGGAGGGGTAAGGGGGGTTGTTAAACATAGTTGTAACTATAGCCCCGCAGATCGGCGCCCACAGCCCCTCAGCGCCTCCCCGCCACCGCGGGGCTGCGGGGCTATAGTTACGCCACTGTGTACCTGTCAAAAAGGTACAGTTGGAGGGTATGGTAATACTGACCTGTTTCTGCAGCTGACATTATGTTTTCCTCCCCCTCCTGCACTGGAATAGTGGTAACTGATATCAGAGTCAGTGCTGCTGCAGAGCAGGACCTCTGCTGTGAGTCTGCAGTGTGGAATGTGTGCTGTGTGGAGATGAAAGCAGCATAACTACAGTAATGGGAGTGGTCGGTGACTTCTACTTAGTTTCGATTCAGCATATCCTGGTTCTTTTCTGGTAAACATCACGTGGCACCAGTCATATGAGACAATGCAACTGCTTCCTTGTAGAACATATATATATATATATATATATATAGACACACACCCCTTGGGTAGTATCTATATATATACATATATATATATATATATATATATATATATATATATATATATATATATATATATATATATATTAGATACTTAAATATATATTGATAGAATACTGTATGCAGTATGTTTCAGAGCAGCCCCTTCCAGTGCTCCTGTACAGATGCAGCTCTTATGTTCCAGTGTTTATTAGCTGCACATGGGACATATTTATTACTAGATGCAGTTTGCCCACAACAATAAGGATTCTTTATCAAATTGTGTCGACATGGGAATGTCAACAAGGTCATAATGTTGAAAGAAGAAGAAGGAACGACTCTCTCTTTTTTGGGGAACTCTTTGGCTGTGATTACATACAGTAATCAGTTGAAAACATCTATCAGAATGTTTTGGAGGTCAAAGTTTGGTCAGGGTGGGATGTATGAGTCATACTTGCCTACTTTTGAAAATTAGTTTCAGGGAGATTATAGATCGCACTGAAAGGCATTGTGCAGAGCACTCTTGAGGGGGCCTGTCACATTCTACCCAAGGGGTGTGTCTATCTCCATATATATCTGTGTGTCTACTGTGACCAAGTGGTGTGTCCTGCAGCGGCACATAAAAACGAAAGTACAAAGCTCAGTACTGGCTACACACTGTTCTCTCAGCTACATTACAAGGAAGGGCTACTCCCTGACATCACAGCTACATTACACAGCATGACTGACATCACATAGCAGGGCTACACATTGACATAACACATGATGGCTGCATGCTGACATTACACAGCAGAGCATAATACTGACATATACATCATTATATAGAGCAGTGGTTCCCAAACTGTGTGCCGTGGCACCCTGGGGTGCCTCAGGACACTTGCAGGGGTGCCCCGAGTTGGTGGTCCAGGACCAATTGAAGTTTAAACGAGGGCTGAATAAGCCCAAGTGCAGTTAAGAGCCTGTGAATTGGGCTGTGTAAATAAAGTTCAGTGATAGTGATAGGGCATAGAAGGAGGGGTTAACCCAGGGCGGGAAGCCCCCACCAATGGGGGGCAAAGGGGGTTGCACCCCAGGTCAAGGGTATATAGGTTAGGGCAGCAAGGGTATGCGCCCTCTTTGATTCTTTGATCTGCAGGGATCAGCGTCACGGAGAATAAAGATAAGTAAAAGCTTGCAGCATCTTACCTCAAACATGTCTAACAGACCCAGAAGGAATGCCCCACCGCCGCGCTGGCTGGCGGACGCCGCGCGCCCGCTCAGCCATGTCCCTGGGCGTGGGGATGTGAGTGGCCGCCCGGTGGTGCTGGTAGCTGGAGGCGGTGGTTCGCGGCCTGTGTCACCCGCCGCTCAAGGTGGAAGCGGGTCGGGCGCAGGGACTCCCCCTCCTGCTCCCTCCGCGGGTGGTTTGCAGTCCCAGGGTCCTGGGAGCGTAATGGCGGCGGGCGGCGGGGATGCCGGTGCGTCCGGAATGGCGGCCGCGGTCTGCAGGGAGGGAGAGCCGGGAGGCGCGTCAGCTGTCCCCTCGCGCTCACCCGGCTCTCTTCTGCACGCCGGAGACGGCGGCAGCCTGGCTTCCCCCTCGCGTCAAGCAGCAGGGAGGGAGGGGAGTGTCAGCGGGGACGGAGACCGCGCGGCTCCCTGCGCGGTCTCGGTGCCTCAGTCAGGAGACAGGGGGACAGCAGCTCCCCCTGCTGGCTCCCCTGGATATAGCGGCAGCATAAGGGCAGAAGCTCCACCTGCTGGCCAGGCCGCAGAAGCGCAGGCACAGGAATATGAACAGCCAGGAAGGGAGGCCAGGGATGCAGGCTCACAGGGTGCCAGCAGCCAAGCTGGCTTAGTGGAAGTGGGGGAGGGTCGCCCGGGCAGGGGGCCTAGCCCCATGATGGTCATCACAGGTGGCCCCATACCAGGGCATTTTAATGCACCGAGGCCCAGGTTTTGGCGTATGCAACCCCCATTGGCGGGAGGACATTACGGGCAGGGTGCAGCACACCCCCCGGCCACGGAGATGTTTTATGAGGAACAGGGTCGGGGAACAGGCTTTCAGCATCCCCAGGGAAGTGTGGCTCCAGGTTTAAGGGATTATGGGACCCATATTCAACACAATTATGAGTCAGGCCCACAATTTAGCAGGGCCCAGGGAGGCCCAACACATTTTTCACCTCAGCAATTCATGGGGCAACAGGGGCAGGGGCAATGGCCCATGCAGTACCAGACATTTGGGAGTTACGGCGGGCCTCAGTTCCCCTACTGGGGTTCTGGGCCCGGCCACTCTGTCAATATAGGCATGCCAGCATACAACCCTTACATCCAGCAAGGGGGATATGGGTACCCGGGATATCAAATGCAGCCGTACGGGGGCTGGGCGCCGCCGCCAAGGGGCCATTTCGCGGGGAACACGGACAGTCACCTGAGGCAGGGGGAGGTTGCGGCAGAAATGCATAGGTCTAGCGCTCGCGGGCCGGCAGTGCAGGTAGACATAGCGCCAGCGGAAGTTTTAGATCTGGCTGCGCCTTCACCCAGTCGCACAGTCATTGACGCCCCTTCTATTTCAGCCTCTGAAGCACGTCCAACTTCACCGGTGCCGTCTTTGGGGTCAAGGTCTCGTGAGGGGTCAACACGTACAGTTACTCCGCGGTCGACTCTGGGGGAGAAAGCATCAACTGTCAAGGCACCCAGGAAAGCAGGAGAATCCTCGGCCGCAAAGGAAGCACCGGCGAGCGAATCAGTGGTTGAAGTTGACGAGAACACGTCGCAAGAGGGAGATGGTGAAGAAGAAGGGTCGTCTTCGGGTGAGTCAGGGTCTTCAGCATCGTCAGGGGGTAGTGATGAATCAGGCGCTACCAAACGCCCGCGCAAGCTAGCAAAGCTAGTCGCGAAACAAGTGGCAAAGGAGGTGCAGGGAAAAAAGCGCAAGAGGAAGCGTAGCACACCAGCAGCGCCAGCGGACACTGAGGCATCGCACTGCTCTAATACGGCGGTAGCTCGAGGGCTCAGGAAGGGAGTTAGGGAAAAAATCCGCAAAGGGAAATTTATCGATTTCTTCACCATAACAACAGAAATGAAGAAGGAATTCGATAAAGCAAAGAAGGCCACGCCCAACGGCGAGGCTGCCTTTAAGGGTTTCCATAACTGGTTAAGGGGTTTCCTGGCCTTCTCGTCATGTTACTTAACACTAAGACCCACCGAATACTTGAACGTGATTAGATACTTGCATCTCATAAATGAGACTTTTATAAGTTATAAGGGCCCGGCGTGGAGGGAATATGATGAGAAGTTCAGGTTATGTCACGAGGGCACCCCCATCATGCCCATGGGCTCTAAGCATGTCGAGATCTGGTGGGAGGTTATAGGAAAAAGCCAGCCCATGACAGAACCCGCCGGGAAGAAGTCCTTTCAGGGGGGAAAAGCATCGGGAAAATCAGGGGGGAAAGGGCGTTGTTTCGCTTACAACGACGGTAAATGCGACAGAGGGGCCAAGTGCCGTTTTAAGCACGAATGTAAGATCTGTGGAGCAGGCCACCCTGCCAAGTCATGCAAAGGGGGTGGTAAGTCGGGGGACACCGGAGAGGGAGCGGCTAGCTCTAAATAAGGCGGAATCCCCTATAATCATAAGACAGTTGGCCCTTTACTTAAAGGAATACCCCAATAAGCCCGATGCAGAGTTTTTGTTGGAGGGTTTTGTTCATGGTTTTTCATTACCCATCCCAAAAAGTTTTTACACATCCACAAATAAGAATTTAAAGTCGGCCAGGGAATTGCCGGAGGTGGTTAGGGACAAGGTGCTAAATGAGGTCAAGCTGGGCAGGATGGAGGGACCATTTGAGGTACTCCCCATACCTGACCTATGCATATCACCGCTGGGTGTGGTGCCCAAGAAAACGCCAGGCAAATTTCGCCTGATACAGCACCTGTCCCACCCACCCGGCAATTCCGTCAACGATGCCATTCCAGAGGAATTGGCAAGCGTTCGCTACCAGTTATTTGAGGAAGTTCTTAGTTTGGTTAAAAGTTTCGGCCCAGGGGCCCTTATGGCCAAGTTGGACATAGAATCTGCTTTTAGGCTGCTTCCACTGCACCCGGAATCGTTCAGATTTATGGGCTTTAAGTTGCAAGGGGCCTATTACATAGATAAATGTCTCCCCATGGGGTGCTCGATATCTTGCTCATATTTTGAAAAATTTAGTACTTTTCTTCAATGGTGCATCCAGAGGGAGGCTGGCTCCAGAGGGGTGGCCCACTATCTGGATGATTTCCTCATAGCAGGACCAGCAGGTCGAGCAGAATGTGGGGAGACATTGCAAGTAGCTTTAAGAGTTTTCAGTTCTTTAGGAGTTCCCATAGCCCACGACAAAACAGAGGGACCGGTGACGGTCCTGGCGTACCTCGGCATTGAAATAGATACCGGGGAAGGTTGCTGTAGGCTGCCAGCGGACAAGGTCCACAAGCTGCGGGAGCTGATAGACGATTGCGAGGTTAGAAAGAGGGTCCAGCTACGAACGGTCCAGTCCCTACTGGGTTCTTTAAATTTTGCCTGTAGGGTCATACCCATGGGCAGGGTTTTCTGTAGGAAATTGGAAAGGGCCACGGCAGGGGTCAGGGACCCGCACCACACAATTCGCTTGGGAAAGGAAATCAAGGAGGATTTGAGGACATGGTCCGAATTCTTGGTAGACTTTAACAGGCGTCTAATGTGGCAGTCTGAGGCGGCCTCAAGCTGGGACCTGCAGCTCTTTACGGACGCTGCGGGATCATCTGGTTTTGGGGCTTTCTTTCAGGGGGAGTGGTGCTGTGAGAAGTGGCCCCAATCCTGGATTGACAGAGGGTTCACGGTGAACATGTTATTACTGGAACTCTTCCCTATTATAGTCGCAGTAGAGCTATGGGCTGGCCAGCTAGCAAACAGAAACATCATCTTCTGGTGCGATAATTTAGGGGTTGTTCACGCGGTGAACAATCAAAGGGCAACAGCGCCGGAAGCATTGAGATTGCTGAGGCACCTTGTCCTTGTTTGTTTAAAGAACAACATCAATTTCAGGGCTGAGCATGTACCAGGGGTGGACAATGAAGTGGCAGACGCTTTATCTAGATTTCAGTTCACTAGATTCCGCGCCCTAGCTCCAACAGCAGCCGAGACCGGCCTAAGTTGTCCAAATTCTGTCTGGCAGGTGATAGAGCCGGCATGACAGAATTGGCATTTCGGTCACTGGCGCCGGCGACTCGTAGGGCATACGAAAAAGCCTGGGAGGATTGGTGTAGATACCAGCAGCTGCCGGAGGCTAGGGGTAAGTCTGTTGACGACTGCCTCCTGGCTTTCGTTTGGGGCAACTACAATAATGGCAGGTCCAAGTCGGCTATGGCGGCGACATTGGCGGGAATAGCTTTTCATTGCCGTTTATTTAACATGCCAGACCCAACGAAGTCTTTTATCCTAAGTAAAGCGATGAAGGGTTGGTCTAGGGTACAGCCAGTTCAACCGGATACTAGACGCCCATTGGACGAGGCGAAGTTGGTAGAGCTATTACAGGGCTTGGCATCGGTGGCAGAAAATGCCACGGAGCTGGCACTTTTTAGAGTGGCTTACGCCTGGGCTTTCCATGGCGCATTTAGGGTTAGTGAGCTAACCGCGCGCAATAAGAAGGTACACTCAGGAATACTTTGGGAGGATGTGGTGGTTGGCAAGGATCAGGTGCTATGCAAGCTGAAGAGGTCTAAGACAGACCAGCTAGGCAGGGGCACCTGGATCACGCTAAGACCCCACCTGGTGAAAAGTATTTGCCCAGTCACTCTAACTGGGGAGTATGTGGCATTGAGACAGGGTGCAGCCGCACAATTCTTAGCGCACGCTGACGGATCGCCGCTAACTAAGTTTCAATTCACTGCAGTGATGAAAAAGGGCTTAGCAGCGATAGGGCTAAGGCCTGAGGATTTCGGAACGCATTCGTTCAGGATTGGCGCAGCTACGTCAGCAGCTGTGGCGGGCTTGCCACAAAGCGCAATCAAGGCCGTGGGCAGGTGGAAATCCAACAGCTTTAGGAAATACGTTAGAGTTGAAATGCTTTAGTTATAAATATAAGTATAAGTTAATCATAAGTTAAGTACAGTAATATAAGTTCATTATAAGCTAAGTATAGCATGCGCCTGTTGCGCGGGTCCAAAAACGTATCGTTTACAAACGGTTGGGGAACGGCTAGCGTTCCGCAATCGTCGGTGTGGAGTGAATTTTTTATTTTTCCTCTAAGAGGTGCTCAATTCAATCTGGCCCCAAACAAAGAAGCCCTCTAGAGGTTTTTGAGTTTTTCACCTCCACTTGGACCTCAGTCTAAACCAGTTAATTGTTACTATAGAGCATAAGTATGGTTACTAATCATTAGGTTCTGCTTTCTTTTCAGCCCTTCCCCTTCCCCTTGGCCCCACGGGGGTGATTTGGTTTGTAGGTCACTCATACGTTTTCTGGGCAGAAAGAAATATCCTAGCCAGAACAGCGCCAGTTTTAGCAAAGGCAAAATCGGTGAGGTGGTTAGGTGTTAGAGGCATGTTATGGAAGGACTTGTTGGGGTTTTTGGAAAAGAAGAGCAGCGGTTTTGTCAAGCCAGATACCTTAATTATACATCTGGGGGGCAACGACCTGGCTAAAACTACAGGCATTGCTCTAAGGATAAAAATGGAGAAGGATCTGTTGGTTTTGTTGCGCAAGTGGAACGGCTTGAAGTTGGTGTGGTCAGACATTGTACCACGTTTTTCATGGAGAGGCGCCAAAAACCTAGTGGCAATTGAGAAGGCTAGGAAAAAGCTGAATCACGCTGTGACTAGATTTGTCTTAAGGCAAGGGGGAAGGGCAGTCAGACACCCGGGCATTGTGACGGAGAAACCAGGCTTGTACAGGCCAGACGGGGTGCACCTCTCAGAGGAGGGCATGGCAGTTTTTCTGGAAGATATTTTTAAACAGTTATGTTAGTGGGTGTCACTACTGTGGGGTATGGCGGGGCATTGGTACTAGGTGCTCAGGGCAGTAGAGAAGTACCATTGCTGTGGCGGGACAGCACCCTCGACCAGGATTCTAGAAGGGCGTCAGGTGGTCCCTGCGTGGTATTACCCCTCTCCTTGCCAGGAGGGCGGACGGGCCTCGACTCAGCGCGGTGGGGCGACGAACATTTAGGCGGATATGTTCGCGTCAGGCCTTAGAGGCGGGGGGATGTCCACGCAGGGCGGGCTGTGCCTTTGGTAAGGGGTGTGTAGGAATTTGGGAACGACCTGGTCGTTGCCCGGGGCAACACCCCTGAACGGTCTCTGGTCTCAGGTGCCTGGTCTTTGCCATCCCCTTTATCGGGGGTCATACCACTTCTTAAATAAATAAGTATGACAGTTTAATCTAAGCTTTTGGTGTCGCGTCTTTATTTTAGATAAGTGTCTACGTGTGAAGTCATTTCTAGGCCGTTATGCAGTTATTAGAGTACAAGCAACATATTCACTAGGCTACTTAGTTTAAACGAGGGCTGAATAAGCCCAAGTGCAGTTAAGAGCCTGTGAATTGGGCTGTGTAAATAAAGTTCAGTGATAGTGATAGGGCATAGAAGGAGGGGTTAACCCAGGGCGGGAAGCCCCCACCAATGGGGGGCAAAGGGGGTTGCACCCCAGGTCAAGGGTATATAGGTTAGGGCAGCAAGGGTATGCGCCCTCTTTGATTCTTTGATCCCCACCCTCCCTTCCCTTCCTTCTAAAGGCTTTGCCTCACAAAAATTTGAATCAATTGGCTATTATAAGTTTAAAATTGGCGGGACAGCACCCTCGACCAGGATTCTAGAAGGGCGTCAGGTGGTCCCTGCGTGGTATTACCCCTCTCCTTGCCAGGAGGGCGGACGGGCCTCGACTCAGCGCGGTGGGGCGACGAACATTTAGGCGGATATGTTCGCGTCAGGCCTTAGAGGCGGGGGGATGTCCACGCAGGGCGGGCTGTGCCTTTGGTAAGGGGTGTGTAGGAATTTGGGAACGACCTGGTCGTTGCCCGGGGCAACACCCCTGAACGGTCTCTGGTCTCAGGTGCCTGGTCTTTGCCATCCCCTTTATCGGGGGTCATACCACTTCTTAAATAAATAAGTATGACAGTTTAATCTAAGCTTTTGGTGTCGCGTCTTTATTTTAGATAAGTGTCTACGTGTGAAGTCATTTCTAGGCCGTTATGCAGTTATTAGAGTACAAGCAACATATTCACTAGGCTACTTAATTATTTATGATCAATATCACAGGTGAAACCAGTGCTGTCAATGATAACATGGAGAAACAGTAGCAAATCCTTTCTCTTACCATGTAACTGACCCTAAGGATGACATATAAACACAATTTACTTAATTTAATATTTTATTTCTGAAATTATCAATAATTAACATTTGGCCTAGGGGTGCCGTGAAATTGTTTTGATGAGCAAGGGTGCCGTAATTCAAAAAAGTTTGGGAACCACTGATATAGAGTATATGTGACATACTATACATTTGGTAGACTTGTGGTTGTTTTTTTTTTTTAAACAGGGCACCTTGGGGGGGTTTAAACTAGACATCTCCTCTGCAGGTCCCACCCTATTAGAATATGAGACAGGGAGAATCAGGAAAAAACAGAGAGAAGTGAAAGAGAGAAAGTGTGTGTGTGCGTGCGCGCGAAAGAGAGAGATAGAGAATGTAAGGGGGGGGGGGTAGGTAAATGAAGGAAACGTGAGGAGGAGAATGAGAGAGTGTGAGTGTGTGAAAGATAAGAGATAAATAATTTGGCTGTAAGGAAAAGTGAGGGAATGGCAGAAAGAGAGTGAGAAAGTGTCAAGGATAAAGAGAGGGTGAGAGAGAGAGTTCCCAGGATAGAGAGTTGCTGGAGATGATATAATTGGGGTGAAAGAGAGAGTGAGTTTCACGGACAGAGAAAGGGGCTGAGAGAGAGGGAAGAGAGAAAAAAAGGGGATGAGAGAATGTCAGGAATAGAGAGGGTGTCACAGATAGAGAGTGGGTGAGAGAAGGTGTAACGGATAGAGGGCTAAGAGAGAGAAGGGGGAGAGAAAGAGAGGGTGTCAAGGATAGAGAGATGGGGGATTGAGAGAGAGAGGGAATAGAGAGAGGGTCTCAGGGATAGAGAGAGGGGGGGTGAGAGTGAGAAGGCGACGGAGATAGAGAGGGGATGAAAAGGAGAGGAGAGTAGGAGGTGAGAGAAGAGACAGAAAGGGCTGAGAGAGGGTGTCCAGGATAGAGAGGGGGAAGAGAGAAAAGGATGTCAGGGATAGAGGGTGAGATGTACTAAGCCTTGAAAAGTGATAAAATGGAGAGTGATAAACCACCAGCCAATCAGTTCCTACCTGTCATTTTTCAAACTGTGGCATGGCATGTAGGAGCTGATTGGCTGGTGGTTTATCACTCTCCATTTTATCACTTTTCAAGCTTAGTACATTTGGCCCAGGGAGGGATGTATTAATATACATCGCCGCCCCTCGCCTGCCAGCCGCCACGATGCTACCACATATGTACTAACATATGCGGCTGGCATCGGGTTGCGGTGACGGAGACCCCCGCGATACCTGTGATGTGGTCTGCGGGGGTCTCCGTCACATCCCGGCGGCTGTCAGTGTCCCTCTGCGTCTCTTCCTCCCCCTGCAGCCGGATGTCCTCCCTGCTGTGACACCTGCTGGGGGAGGAGGAGATCGATGGAGGACGGGAGGGGGGGTCGCGCGGATGGCGATAGAAAGGGTATCGCCACCCCTGCCAGTCGGAGATGGGGCAGAAGAGAGCACTAACCAGGCAGCATGGAGGTGACTGTGAGGAACTGCTGATGTCAGACGTCAGCAGCCAAGTTGCGTCCATGCCGGAGTCATGTCCTGGGAAAGGAGACAGCAATGAAGAATGTACATCTAAAAAAGACGAACCAGAGGCTCTAACCTCAGTGCTGTGGGTAAAGGGGGATGTGATGAGAGTTAGCAGGAGAGGGATACATTTGTGGAGTGGGTAGGTGGTCAGGGGTGCCATGGATAGGGGGATGTGAGGAGAAAGTTAGGAGAGGGGTACCTGTGAGGGAGGGGTGTCAGGAGTGGGATGTGAGCCTGTAAGCATGGTGACTGACACACTGCTTGGGGCGAGGCGATGCACTGCTTGGGGAGGGGCCACGTGCTGTGTTCTTTCCACAGGACTACCAGCTATCCTTTCAATCCCCATCCCCATTTATTCTAAACTTGCGCATGCGCAATCCACATTGTAAGAAGGGGCAGCTTTGGGGAATACTGGCACTGCGCTTGGGCTAAAAGCAGGAGCCTCCTGCAAAATGCAGGAGGGAAGGCAAGTCTGCCCCCCATATAACACACCATAGTACATTATAATACCCAGTACATTATACACCCCCACCCCATATTGGACCTAGTACATTCACATATACAACATAGTATATTATACACAGCCCCGTCCCCCATATGGCACTCAAAACACACAGCACATAACACAATACTAAATTATACACAGACCCCCCACAACCAGTGAGCACACGTTATATTACACACACACCTGACCCCCCCCCCCCCATACACACATTATATACAGCCCCCATTCCCACAGCACTCACTTGGCTGTGTTCTTCCTTCCAGGCAGTGCAGGAAGTCATCACATTACAGGCAGAAGACGAGGAGCTGTGAGACTAGAGCAGCTGCAGCCTGCAGGACTGACACACACGGAGCCTCAGTGTGGGGGCGGGGCCAGCCTCAGGAAGCCCCGGTTGCTATTTCTCCTTCTCCCAGTGCACAGACAGACAGTCTGGACTTCCTGTCTGTGTGCCCAGCAGCTCGGCCCCCGGCGCTACCAACAACTACCCAGCGGTGCGACTTCCCGATACAGGCCCCGCCCCCGGCCAGTTCAGGACGCACGCATGCGTAGTCCAAATTCAATTCAATTACAAAAAACCGGGAGGAAGGAGGGGGATTGCGGGGCAGCGGGAGGCTCATGCAAAAATTGGGAACCTCCCACTGAATGCGGGAGGGTAGGCAAGCCTGGTATGAGTACAAGCTCTAAAAGGATACAGATGGTTCTAGCGCAGTGTTGCCGACTTATAAATGCTCCTCTCAGGGAGAAGCCCGGAGAGGAGACTTTCCTTACCTGATCGGGGGGGGGGGGGGGGGGACTGGACTGTGATGTCATTAAGCCCCACCCCCATTATGGGAAATAGGCGAAATGACTGATCTCCATGGAGGGGGCGGGGCTAAAATGACAAGATTGTGCCATTTTAGCCCCGCCCCCTCCTCTGAGACCCGCGGATCGCGGCATTTACATACCGCGATTTGGGGGGCTCAGGGGGGTCCCCCAGATTCTGGGAGGGTTGCCCACCCTTCCGGGGGGCCGGGAGGGGGACCCGATTTTCGGGAGACTCCCGGGAATTCCGGGAGGGTCGGCAACCCTTTTCTAGCGGCTCCTTCGTTGGAGCCCTTCTATGAGGACAGAGTCCTTTGATGGGGCTATATATATACACAGTGGGAATGCTAGTCACACATAAAGAGATGAGATGGGAGTTGTTGAGAATAGTGAATTTATATAATGAATTGTTTTTCTCCAGAATTTAAGTATTTTTGAGCACGACCAGAAGCAGTGAAATAACTTGGCGTTCCCCATTTTGCATTTCGAACACTCACCAGAGGCATTTGGGGCCATGTGTTTAGTTTGGGCGGGGGAAAGATATAGCTAATGTATTACCTTCAGGTGCACTTCCTGTAAGTAGGATGATTGTAGTATTTTCATAATATTAGGGTATTGTCCAAATAGATCAGTGGGAGAGGTACATTCAGGGATATCTCGGGGCCAATTTAGACTTAATACTTCCAGATGAGTATCAGGCATATTGTTAAGTAGTATATCATTTAAGTGATTTGTCTTAAATGTATGACGATGTATTGTGTTAAGGAGTTTTGCTAGTGGGTCATCGATTGTTTGGGCCATCATGACACCTATAAGAGGGGTTATGTAGTGTCTGGTTTGTAAGAACATGAAGAAATGTTTATTTGATAGGTCATATCTATCTTTCAGTTGTGCGAAGGGGAATATGTTGCCTCCTGGGTCAAATAACTTCGTAGCCAAGTCCAACCCTTTGTGTTTCCAAGTAATGTAGATTGGGTTATGTACTGAGGGTGAGAAGTTGGGTTTCCCCAAATTGGGATGAAAGGTGTGAGTTCATGATCTCTATGTAATTTTTTGTTAATTTGTAACCAGGCCTCATATGTGCTTTTAAATAGGATATGGTTTTGAATATTTGGTGGTATTAAGTTGGGTGGGGAGTGTAAGAGGGCGCTAGGGGAGAAGGGAGAAAATAGATGGTTGTCTAGACCCGATTCAGTGTAAATTGAGGCATTAAGTAGCCAATCAGAAATATATCTGAAGTGTACTGACCAAGCGTAATATTGGAAATTCAGTATTTTCAGACCTCCTTTTATTTTAGAATGCATTAGTTTGTTGAGAGACATCCTTGGTCTCTTTCCACACCATAAAAATCTAGACATCCCTCTATTCAGGGCTATGATATCTCGATTATCTAGTAAGCAGGGAAGCATCTGAAGAAAATAAAAGATTTTTGGAAAAATGATGCTTTTAAGCACTGCAGCTCTTCCTAATAGGGATATAGGCAGTTTGGTCCAGCATTCTAATTGGTCTGATATTTTAGTGAGAAGCGGAGTAAAGTTGGCTTTATATAAAGTGTGGGGAAAATTAGTTATATTGACACCTAGATATTTGATTTGTGTAGGTTGTATATGGAATTGAGATATTGTAGGGTGCAGAGGCAGAACTCTAGGAGGCAATGGAGGCATCTGCCGCCAGGCTCCTGCTCCCAAGTGGGCACTTCTCCTCCCCCTGCAAGTTTAAATCAGTTAATTGAAAACTTTCAATATCTCTTTTGTAATGGAGTTCTGAAATATGTGTTCTCTCTTTCGGTACTTATGTATTATCTGGGCGCCCGATTTTTTCATTGCATGCCACTACTTAAGGCATGCGATGCGATGCTTCATTGTAAAGACCCGATTTTTAATTGTATAGTCAACCATGGGTGATTTCATACCCCCACTATCCAACTATGCATGGAGTTGATTTTATATTTCAAAGGGACACCAGTGATGATGGGTATCAAATATATACCATAGAATGGCTGAGTGTCCCTTTAAAAGAAACCGCTATACATGTTTAGCACATCTTCACACTGTGAGTTTGGTACGATTTTCTGGTTCTGGGATTCATCACTCCCCATGTTTAAACCAGAACTCTATGTGTCACTTATACACTGTTTTTGTTTTGTTTTTTTCCATCCTGAGAAACACTTACATCATTGGACACACAAGTCAAGCGCCGTCAATTCCTGTTTTTGGTTTGAGGAGTTGTTACAGTGAGGATTTCCAATTGGTCCTCCTCGGGGATTGAGGCTGCATGGACTTATAGCGCCTTGGGACTTTTCTGTATTCGTTTTATGTGAAAGAGATCCGTCTGGACGTGAAAGGGGGTGGACCATCATAGGAGCTCTAGTTGTGTTAAGGATAGTGGAAAGCAATGTCCTAGTTTTGTTCCCGAGTTTGTGGAAGCGATAATTTGAGAAGAATTGCAGTTTGTCTGTCATGGCCTGCAATGCTTCATCAAGCATTGTTTCGGCTTGATTATAAGCCAATTTGTTATTTGAATTAGGGGACTGAGTGTATGTAGAATATGCCGATGTTAACGTATCCCGAAGTGATAAATATGAGTCTGCTAGGGTTCTTTTAAGTTTTCTCTCATACTGTATGCCATGATCGAGCCACGTAGTACTACTTTAGCCGCCATCCAAAACACTGAAGGATTAGATGCAAGAGTCTCAGTATTGTTGGAATGATAGTCAGAACAAGCTTTTGTAAGGTATTTTTGAAATTTTTCGGAAGTACTTAAATGAGATTGGAATCTCCACATTTGTAGGTGGCCTTTTCTTTCGTGAGTTGTATGGTGGCTTGGCTCAATGCGTGGTCTGAGAGACATATGGGGTGAATTTGGGTGTCAGTGACATGAGGGAATGTAGCTGTAGATATAAGTATATAATCGATGTGAGATAGTGTCTGGTGAGCAGCCGATAAGCAAGAAAATTCTCTCTGCGGGATGAGTTGCCCTCCAAACATCAGTTAAGAGAAGAGCTTTTAGAATAAAGGGGATCCCTATTCTGGGACCGCCTCTGGTAGTTTTAGGGGGTGATGATCTATCCATTACAGGATGAGAAGTTATGTTGAAGTCTCCGCATAGAATCAAGTTGTAATCGATATGTGGAGTTAGGAGTGTAATAATTTTTTTGAAAAAGGATTTGGAGTACGAATTCGGGGCATACAGTAGATTGAGCATAAATTATAAAGATTATTTGCAATATTGAGGGACACTAAAATAAATCTGCCTTCTGGGTCAACTATAGTGGAGATAAGTTCTACTGGGAGTGTATTCCTTACTAATATGACAATACCTCTCCCCTTGCTATTATAGGGGGCAGAAGGCAAAACCTTCCATTGATACATTTGTAACCACTATTTCTGGTGGGAGGAGGTGAGTATCTTGGAGACAGATGATATCTAGTGAATGTTTTTTCAAGTAAAGCATTACCTTTCTCCTTTTGGCTGGAGAGTGGAATCCTCCGACATTATAGGACCCAACCTTCAGCTCAGTCATATGTGTCTGGGTGTTGAGTTTGTACTGTCTTCCGTATGATGGTTTCAAAACCACTCTTGATCATTTCAAAAATACACATGAAAGGTATGATCAACATACCAACAATTGTTATTGTGATTATTAGGCTATCCGCAATAGAGAAATATATAAAATTAGGAAACATTTATATCCCTATAATTTGGGATATCTAGATATTATACTGGAACCGAGGCATGGAACATAGCCTTTTACCCTATGAAGTGATATTACCTTAGCCTGAAAGGAGTAGGGATGGGGAACAAAGAGCATGAGGAATATATATGTGAAAATTGCTATTTTACACAATGCCACTAGTAAGCACTTCTAAACCAATCAACGTTCGAGCAGAAAGTCCACTGCAAGTAGGAATGAAATATCCATTTGGGGTAGAATACTTGCCTATTCTTATCAATAAGGAAGTCAAATAGGTAAAGTACATTCGTGAAATGACTTACAGTAGCTCTCTGAAGCACTACAAAAAGAGGAACAAGTGACTAAAGGAGGGTCCACATGTCACTCTGGATGATCTGAGATGTCATCAGCCGCTGCTTCGTTTCTTTCCTTTAGAAAAGCTCTGGCATCATCTGGGCATAGAAAGTCAACATGAGAGTCTGCAGGATCGGGATCGGCAGGATCGGCAGGATCCCGGGATCGGCAGGATCCCGGGATTTGGCCTAAAAAAGTCTGAGATTTCAATCCCGGGATTGGATTATCCAATCCCGGGAATAGAGTGCGCATGCGCAGTCTAATGCCGGGCAGCGTCTGAGCACTCGCTCAGACGCTGCCTGGCTGTTCCCGTAGCCTGACCCCAGCGTGCGGCCTGTGTAGCGTGACAGTAGAGGTCACGCTGCACAGGCCACACGTCACCAGTCACCGTCCGCCTCTTCTCCGCCCGCCCGCCTGCCTCCGCCCGCCCGCCTGCTGACTTCTAAGGAGATGCACTTGCCGGGAGGCACCATGCACCTCCAAACCCACTCCACGCCGCCCGCCCGCTCCCTAATGTAAGTGAATGTGCGGGTCGGCCGGTGTGGGTTTATTGAAAATAATGTCATTTTTGGTGAGGATGCCAATCCTGGGATCCCAAGAATCCCGGGATTGAGCATTTTTCAATCCCGGATCCTGGGATTGAAAAAATGCCCTGGGATTGGCATCCCTAGTCTGCAGTAGGGCAAATTTTTGCTTATCCGCTACCAATTTCGTGCAGATCGGGGAGAAGGCTTTAGGTTGTTTCGAGAGTTCCACCGAGAAATCTTGAAATATGTGTATTCTTCTGCCCTCCCACATTAGGTTCAGCAGTTTGCAAGAAGCCTTCCATATTGCAACTCTATGCAGAAAGTTTAGGCAGCAAAAAAGCACTGGGCGCGGGCGTGTATCCGCCTGTCTGGGAGGAGGACCCACTCTGTGTATCCTCTCAATCACTATATCTTTACATTCCTCTACTATGCCCAAAAGCTGTGGCAATGATGTAGTGGCAAAGGAAGTCAGTGCTGGACCTTTCACTGTTTCTGGAATACCGATCACCCTTATGTTATTGCGTCTGGAACGGTTTTCCATTTCATCCAGATGATTCCACAATTGATAGTTCTCCTTTTGCAGCTTTATGATGTCTTTTTGAGCAATATGCATGTCATGACATATGGTGCCAATCCTATTTTCAGTGTCTGTAACCCTGGTGGTGAGGCTTTGGATCTGTTGTGTAATCTCCATTACAGCGCTGTTCAAAAGGAGGGACATTGTGGATTTGATGGCACCCACTATGTCGCCATAAGTGGCGAGAGAGTCAGGGTTACGCCTTACCTGAGGTGTGTCTGTGTCCTCCTGTATAGCTGCTCTCTTCTTAGTGGCGGGGGAGAGAGGAGGTTGAGATGCGTCCGGCGACATGTTGCCTTTTGTTCGGCGCTACTCATTACGCTGCTGCTGGGGCTTGGATGCAGGACTGCTCTGTGCAAGAAACTTCTCCATCTCATTCAGGGTGGTAAGTGTGAGGGAGGCTGCGGTGTTCAGAGCCATTATTGTGGCTCTTTTCAGCGGGTATGCGGGCAAAAGGCACGGAGCTGTGTTTTCAGTCAGCTCAGCCCATGCAACCGGAAGTCCCCCCCGTATTTATTTTTATTGTCTGATGGGGTCCCATGGCAAAATAGTTTGAGGACCCCTGCTCTAATCCATGCTCTCATCATCTCACTCATTGATTATGCTGTCAATGCAGGAGTTACTATCATGCAGCCGGCGATGTTATGCGACACGATTGGACCCGATTTTTTATTGTACAGGCACCAAGATGCCTGATTCCTATGTTAAATGCCCCCCCAGACCCCATTTTTGATTGTACACCCACCCTGATGGGTAATGACTATGTCAAATGCCCCCCCATTGTTAACGCCACCCCACGATCAACGCCAACCCGAAGCGTGGCGAGCGCAGCAAGCCCGCGAGGGGTGGCGGTAGCGTCCTCCGACCTTTTCATACCCCCACTATTCACGTCGGCGTGGAGTTGATTGTATATAGTGTGGCGAGCGCAGCGAGCCACCGAGCCCGAAGCGTGGCAAGCGCACGCACATTACAGGGTGGGTATACAATTAAAAATAGGGTCTGAGGGGCCATTTAACATTGGGTACAATGTAAAAATCGGATCGGTCACGTCGCATCGCATGCCATTGTAATGGCATGCCATGCAACCGATTTTTAAATTGTACAGGAACATCTAAAAACCCCGAAAATCGGGTCCCAGAAAATACACAAGTACCCAAACTTTTACCTGCTTTTCCCACCCTGTATCATCCCTTGTGGATATTTAACCCTGGGATGCTGGACTATATGTATTTTTTTGTTTTTTAAAGGAACATTGTTTTTTATCATTCATTTTCTTGGTACTTGTATATTATCATGGCGCCCATCGCATCGCAGACCATAAGGCATGCGATGGTATGCGATGCGATATCGCGTGATGTTCCCCAATGCTATACAATTTTAAAATTGTATGCAATTGTATATGGCATACAATGCCATACAATGCGATGCAATATACAATTTTATACCCCCACTATCCACATCGGCGTGGAGTTGATTTTATCTAGTGTGGCGAGCGCAGCGAGCCACCGAGCCCGAAGCGTGGAGAGTACAGCAAGCCCCGCAAGGGGACGCGCATAACTTCACAGGTATACACGTCCGCTCGCCACGCTTTGGGCTCGGTGGCTCGCTGCGCTCGCCACACTTTATAAGATCAACTCCACGCCAAAGTGGATAGTGGGGGTATGAAAAGGTCGGAGACGCGTACCACTGCCGCCCCTCGCGGGCTCGCTGCGCTCGCCGCGCTTTGGGTTCGCGTTAATACTGGGGGGTGGCGTGGGGGTGCATTTAAGATTGTAAGCACCCATTACGGTGCTTAAAAGCACCCATTAGGGTGCTTATACAAATTTACATCATATAGGGGGCTTTAATCGCATCGCATGCCATCGATTGTATGGCATGCGATGCGATTAAAAATCGTACGACTTAATATCGTGGGCGCCGTGATAATACACAAGTACCATTTTCTTTTTAAAACAAAATAAAATACAAAATATTTTTTGACATTTACAAAGACCAGTGATTCATACATCAGACCTAAGCGCCTGTTATTTAACCTTCCACACCCCATTTTTGCCCTATGATTGAACCAGAGGGAGGAAAATTATAGGCAGCTGGGAAAGGCGCACTTCGACTTGGTCACACAACACAACACAACACATAGTATATAATTTAATATGTTTTATAATGATGAATGCTATAATCCCAGGAGTCCTTGCAAGTGGAAGAAATGAAGATTTGGAGGGTATACAAACCCATCAATGAAGACAATAGATACACCCTGAAGAAGGCTTATTGTTAAGCAGAAACGCTTTGGTGGTGGATACAGGGGGAACATTAAAAGCTGTTGGACTAGACCTTGTTAATTACATCTTAAAAGGATTTGGGAAGGGACCTCTGGAGACACAGGAACTCCTATGAAACACTCCCTTTGGTTAACGAGCGACATACATAGCCTTGATCATAAGGACAGACACGGTATTATGCCCATCGTTATCGCTATTTCATTTTTAACCCCTTCATGACGCAGCATGTTTTTGCCTTCCTGACAGAGCCCTTTTTTTCAAATCTGACATGTATCACTTAAGTGGGGATAACTTTTTTTTTCTTTTACTTATCCCAGTGATTTTGAGATTGTTTTCTCATGACACATTGTACTTCAAGTTAGTGGTAAATTTGGGTCGATACAGTCTGTGTTTTTTTGTGAAAAATACCAAAATGTCGTAAAAAAATGGAAAATTTAGCAATTTTCAAAATGTTAAATTTTCTGCTTGTGAGACAAATAATCATACCACTCAAAAGAGTTAATAACTAACATAGACCATATGTCTACTTTATGTTTCCATCATTATTTCAGCCTCCTTTTAATTTTTTTGGACACTAGGAGGCTTAAAATATGAATAGCAAATTCTCAAATTTTCAAGAAAATTTCAAACACTGATTTTTTTAGGGACCAGTTCAGTTCTGATGTGACTTTGAGGGACTTGTATGTGAGACACCCCCATAAATGATGCCATTTCAAAAACTGCACCCCTCACAGTATTCAAAACAGCATTTTGGAAGTTTGTTAACCCTTTAGGTGTTTCACAGGAATTAAAACAAAGTGTAGGTGAAATTTCAAAATTTCATTTTTTTTGCAGATTTGCAATTTTAATACATTTTTCTAAGGAACACAGTAGATTTTACTAGAGAAATGTGACTAAAAATTGATTCCCCCAATTCTTTTGTTTTCATAAATATCCTATATGTGGCCCTAGTGTGCACGTTGACCAAACCACAGGCTTCATAATAGAAGGAGCACCTACTTGATTTTGGAGCCTCCTTTTTATGAGATTATTTTTTAGGCACCATGTAGGTTTCTAGGCACCATAAGATGCTAAAAGTTAGGAACCCCCCCACAAGTGACCCAATTTTGCAAACTACACCCCTCAGGGAATTCATCTAGGGGTATAGTGTACATTTCAAACCCCCAGGGGTTTCACCAATTGTGGTACAACTGGGCAGTGAAAATGAAAAATTATTTTTTTTACACAAAAATGCAGTTCTGGCTCCAAATTTTTCATTTTCACAAGGAATGAAGGAGACAAAGCACCCCAAAATCTGTGCCCCAATTTCTCCCGAGTACGGCAATGCCTCACATGTGACCAAAAAATACCTTTTGGGTGCATGGCAGGACTCAGAAGGGAAGGAGTGATTTTTGGATTTTGCAGCTCAGATTCTGGTGGAATGTTGGTGGGTGCTATGTCGCATTAGCAAGACCCCCGAAGCACCAATACAGTGGAACCCCCCACAAGTGACCCCATTTTGCAAACTACACCCCTCAGGGAATTCATCTAGGGGTATAGTGTACATTTCAAACCCCCAGGGGTTTCACCAATTGTGGTACAACTGGGCAGTGAAAATGAAAAATTAATTTTTTTACACAAAAATGCAGTTCTGGCTCCAAATTTTTCATTTTCACAAGGAATGAAGGAGACAAAGCACCCCAAAAATCTGTGCCCCAATTTCTCCCGAGTACGGCAATGCCTCACATGTGACCAAAAAATACCATTTGGGTGCATGGCAGGACTCAGAAGGGAAGGAGTGATTTTTGGATTTTGCAGCTCAGATTCTGGTGGAATGTTGGTGGGTGCTATGTCGCATTAGCAAGACCCCCGAAGCACCAATACAGTGGAACCCCCCCACAAGTGACCCCATTTTGCAAACTACACCCCTCAGGGAATTCATCTAGTGGTATAGTGTACATTTCAAACCCCCAGAATTTCACCAATTTTGATACAACTGGGCTGTGCAAATGAAAAATTACATTTTTTACACAAAAATGCAGTTCTGGCTCAAAATTTTTCATTTTCACAAGGAATGAAGGAGACAAAGCACCCCAAAATCTGTGCCCCAATTTCTCCCGAGTACGGCAATGCCTCACATGTGACCAAAAAATACCATTTGGGTGCATGGCAGGACTCAGAAGGGAAGGAGTGATTTTTGGATTTTGCAGCTCAGATTCTGGTGGAATGTTGGTGGGTGCTATGTCGCATTAGCAAGACCCCCGAAGCACCAATACAGTGGAACCCCCCCACAAGTGACCCCATTTTGCAAACTACACCCCTCAGGGAATTCATCTAGGGGTATAGTGTACATTTCAAACCCCCAGGGGTTTCACCAATTTTGATACAACTGGGCTGTGCAAATGAAAAATTACATTTTTTACACAAAAATGCAGTTCTGGCTCAAAATTTTTAATTTTCACAAGGAATGAAGGAGACAAAGCACCCCAAAATCTGTGCCCCAATTTCTCCCGAGTACGACAATGCCTCATGTGTGACCAAAAAATGGCAGGACTCAGAAGGGAAGGAGTGATATTTGGATTTTGCAGCACAGATTCTGGTGGAATGTTGGTGGGTGCTATGTCGCATTAGCAAGACCCCCGAAGCACCAATACAGTGGAACCCCCCCCACAAGTGACCCCATTTTGCAAACTACACCCCTCAGGGAATTCATCTAGGGGTATAGTGTACATTTCAAACCCCCAGGGGTTTCACCAATTTTGATACAACTGGGCTGTGCAAATGAAAAATTACATTTTTTACACAAAAATGCAGTTCTGGCTCAAAATTTTTCATTTTCACAAGGAATGAAGGAGACAAAGCACCCCAAAATCTGTGCCCCAATTTCTCCCGAGTATGGCAATGCCTCATATGTGACCAAAAAATACCAGTTGGGTGCATGGCAGGACTCAGAAGGGAAGGAGTGATTTTTGGATTTTGCAGCTCAGATTCTGGTGGAATGAATGGTGGGTGCTATGTGGCATTAGCAAGACCCCCGAAGCACAGTGAAATGATGAACCTAATAATCCATAGATGTGTGGTATATTTTAAAACACTCCTTTATACATAGGCCGGGTTTGTCGGGGCAAGTTTCACAGTGGAAAATAGTATCCTTTCTTATTCCCTTTTTATAGCAAACTTTGCACCTTTTTTGTGTCCTGCCCTTTCTTGCAGTGGAGGGGATTTCGTTAGGAAAATGCTGCCCTGGTACAATACGGGGGCCAGTACTAGAAGTACTGGGGCCCTCTGCCTGCTGGTTACCAAATATTAGGCCCTTTATGACTTCCTCTTGAAAGTGCATAAATGTCCCCCTCTGGCTGGTAGAACGGAATAGCACGTAAGCGTTATACAGTGCCATCTGGATGATATACACGGCCAGCTTCTTGTACCAGATTTTTGTTTTCCGCAGGGGACTGTACGGCTTCAGTACCTGATCTGAAAGATCCACTCCGCCCATGTACTTATTGTAATCTAGGATACAATTAGGTTTTGAGGTGTGGGTACTGGTACCTCGTACAGGGATGGAGGTGGTACTGTCTCCATGAATTGTTGTCAGTATAAGGACATCCCTCTTGTCCTTATATTTGACCAACAACATATTTTCGGTGGATTGTGCCCTGCTTTCACCCCTTCTCAGTACTTGGGCAATGTGCGTTTTTGGGAGGCCTCTTTGGTTCTTGCGCACAGTACCGCAAGCTGCTGTACCTCTTGAACCAAGGGCCTTAAACAGGGGGATGCTAGTGTAAAAGTTATCCACATAGAGGTGATAACCTTTATCCAGGAAGGGGTGCACTAAATCCCAGACAATTTTTCCACTAACACCTACGAGGGAGGGGGGGCATTCTGGCAGTTCAATTCTTGAATCCTTCCCTTCATATACCCTAAACCTGTGGGTGTACCCTGAGGTGCTTTCACACAGTTTATACATTTTTATGCCATACCTTGCCCTCTTACTGGGAAGGTACTGGCAGAATTTAACCCTTCCTTTAAAATGTATAAGGGACTCTTCGATACAAATAAATTTTTCAGGGATGTACATCTCTGCAAATTTGGCACTGAAATGATCAATGACCGGCCTGACTTTGAATAGCCGGTCAAAGGTGGGATCATCTCTGGGTGGGCACTGTGCATTATCGGTGTAATGTAAAAATTTAAGGATTGTCTCAAAACGAGTCCGAGTCATGGCCATACGGTAAAATGGGGTGCTGTACAGAACATCTGTACTCCAATATTGCCTAATTTCTGGCTTTTTTACTATGCCCATATGTAACACCAGACCCCAAAACGTCATCATCTCTACTGCATCTACAGGAGTCCAAATGATGACGTGGGGTTTTGAGCAATAAACTGCTGGGCATATAAATTACTTTGGTCCACCATTAAATTTATAAAATCATCAGAGAAAAATAATTTGAAAAAGTCAATTTCTCTGAGACCTGTTGAATCAAATTGGATTCCTGGGATGGCCAAAAACTCAGGAACCTGGGGCTCAAAATTGTCTGGTGGTGGGGTCCATACGGGATCAATCATTTGGGGGGGGGGGGTCTCAGCTGCTCTACGGGGGCGTCTTTGAGGGGGTCCCTCATCACTAGAGGAGGAAGAGGAGCTTAAGACGAATCCTTCAAATTCCCCGCTTGCATCACTGGCTGTGTCAGAGTCAGAGGCAAGCATGGCATATGCCTCCTCCGCTGAATACATTCTTCTGGATGACTGGGATGACATTTGGGATGACATTTGGGATGCCATTTTTATTTTTGTGTTTCTGTAAGTGTAATGTTTCAACACGTGTATAGTGTAGGGGGGGTACAAACTTTATTTCAACACGGGGGGTATGTAGTGTGTAGTGTGTATGTAGTGCAGAAAAAAAAATACTTTATACAGGAATTTGATCCCAATAAAAAAAAAATTGAAGGGGTAAAAAAAAAAAAAAAAAGGTCCTGCGCCAAAAATTGAGCACAGATGTTGGTCAGTAACGTCCGTCACTGAACAGCGCTCAAAGGCACCCACAAAAGCAACGTGGGTGTAAAAACAATAAAAAAAATAAATAAACCACAGCACTCGCCCAAAAAAAAAAACAATTTAAAAAAACTGCAGAAAAAAAATGATATCAACCCTGTGCCAAAAATGCTGTTCAGTGATGTACGTCACTGATCAGCGGCCACAGGACACCCACAAAAGCAACGTGGGTGTAATAAACCACAGCACTCTCCAAAAAAAAAAAAAAATTAAAAAAAACTGCAGAAAAAAAATGATATCAACCCTGTGCCAAAAATGCTGTTCAGTGATGTACGTCACTGATCAGCGGCCACAGGACACCCACAAAAGCAACGTGGGTGTAATAAACCACAGCACTCTCCAAAAAAAAAACAATTTAAAAAACCTGCAGAAAAAAAATGATATCAACCCTGTGCCAAAAATGCTGTTCAGTGATGTACGTCACTGATCAGCGGCCACAGGACACCCACAAAAGCAACGTGGGTGTAAAAACAAAACCCCACTGCACTCTCCACTGTGGGTGCAACCTGACAGGGTATATATAAAAAAAAAACCCTGGACCCCCAAAAAGTTGCTGATCAGTTAATTAATTTAAACTGATCAGCACAAAAGGGAGGGCAGCAGGGGGGGCAGCAGTCAGTTGCACAGGCAGCACAACCTTTGGTGCAACTGACAGGTATATATATAAAAAAAAAAAAACCCAAAAAGTTGCTGATCAGCACAGATATACTGATCAGCACAAAAGGGGTGCAGCAGACACAAAATATAGCACTCTCTATCACTCTCTATCACTCTCTGTCACTCTCTGTCACTATCTGTCACTATCTCTCATGATCTGTGACTCTATGACACTGCAGCAGCAGCACACAGGAAGTCACAAGATCCAGGAAGCATCCAGCTGCTGGCAGCACGCTACCAGCGGTGATCAGGTAAGTATCAGGCAAGGATCAGGTATGTATATCACGACAGATTGGTCGGTGACCGCTCTGCACGCAATTCCAGACCGGAATGGCGTCTGCAGCGCAGTCACCGTTAGTTTAAATGACGCGCCTTGGCTGTGATTGGTCCGTCGGTCCGACGGACCAATCACAGCCTTGGGGGCAGGTGGGGTGAGGTGGGGTGAGGTGTGGTCATCACCGGCGACCCCCTCATGCCCCCTCACACCCGACGGTGATTGACACCTGTGTTACCGAGCGTCTGATTCGCCGGTAACACAGGAAAACGCTGCGACTGGCTGTTCACATTGAACAGCCAATCACAGCGATCACCGACGGGGGGGAGGCATCGCCGCCCCACCTGGGCATGCAGGGACATGTCTGCTGTCAGGGACAGCAGACATGTTTAAACTGTCACCGCGTCTATAGACGCGGGGACAGTTTAAAGTCATGACGTATATATACGTCATGTGTCGGGAAGTACATCCCGGCCATGACGTATATATACGTCAAATGTCGGGAAGGGGTTAATTGTTTATAATAAATGTTTCTTTACACTATGTGGAGCATCTCCATCTTTTTCCGAGATATATGAAAAATTGATTGGAATATCTGACGATACAAAGCAAGACGTCTTGTGGCCTGGTATGGAGCATACAGATTATATTATAGCAGGGCTGAAACTAGGGTTTCTGGCGCCCAGGGCAAGGCAGTCATTCGGTCGCCCCCCCAGGCGGCGGGGGGACACACACTAAATGACTGCCTTGCCCCTGGCGCTGGAGGCTGGGCTGACCCCCCGCTGCCAACATACCTATGTGCAGCCAGCGGGGGTCCGGGGACAGGCAGCGGGGGTCCGGAGACTGGTGTAGCGGCAGCTTTCACTCCGTCTCCTAGCGCTATTTGCCTGGCGGTGGGAAGCGCTGATGACTTTGAAAAGACTTGCTGGACGCTGATTGGCTGAATTCAGCCAATCAGCGTCTGGCAAGTCTTTTCAAAATCTGCTTCCCACCCACCGCCTGGCACATAGCGCTAGGAGACGGAGTAAAATCTGCCGCTACAGTGTACAGTGTAGCCTGCACCAGTCCCTGGACCCCCGCTGCCTGTCCCCAGACCCCCGTTGCCTGTCCCCGGACCCCCCGCTGCCTGTCCCGGGACCCCCGCTGCCCGGACCTCACAGCGCCGCCCCCCTCCCCCCATTCAGCGCCCCTTGCGCCTGACCCCCTACCCCCCTCTAGTTAAGGCCTAGTCTTTGGTTTCTTTGTTAAGATATCTACACTATGAGAAGTGCTATTGTTTATTTTTATTTTGTTTTTGAGGTATAAACTCTAATGGTGTGTACACACAGTGAGATTCCCTTGCTATTCGACTTATGATTCGAGTGCTATACAATCTTTGCTATCTCTGTACTTTTTACATACAATTCATACAATCTGCATTAGATCTGCACTATATAGTCATTGCTGCCCTGTCTATCTGGGTTTCGATTTGTGCTGTCACAGGAGCGAGCATCGGGATCTTAAGGTAAAAAACCTGTGTGATCTGCATACGATCTGTGCACGATCTGCATGCGATTTTGACTATCTAGTCAAAATCTCATGCTGGATTGTACCGTGTGTACACAGCATACATGTACCATCACTGAATACATCAACAACAGTGAGAATTGGACATCCCAAGTGGGAGAGCATTATCTTATGGTGCGTACCAACGTTAAGATATAGTGCAAAATCTAGCACACTATCTAGCTCAGGCATGTCCAACGTTGGCCCTCCAGATGTTTTGAAACTACACATCCCAGCATGCTTTGCAATAGTTTTAGCATTCTCTAATAGCAAAACTGTGGCAAAGCATGCTGGGATGTGTAGTTTCAAAACATCTGGAGGGCCAATGTTGGACATGCCTGATCTAGCTAGTTTCGAATAGCATGCTAGATAGTGCACTATATCTTACCGTGTGTACGCACTATCCAACGTACGATGCGCGCTCCCGCCGGTCGTCTGGGAGGGAGCTGCTCGGGTGAGCATGCAACTCAATCTGGCTAGAAAGCATAAGATAGTATAGGGCCTTATTTTGGTTCACTCTTTCTGACAAAATCCTTCTTAGATGGACAAAACCATGTGCACTGCAGGGGGGCACATGTTACTTGTGCAGAGAGAGTTAGATTTGGGTGGGGTTTTACTTCAAAGTGAGATCTATATTGCAGTGTAAAAATAAAGCAGTCTGTATTTACCCTGCACAGAAACAAAATAACTCACCCAAATCGAATTCTCTCTGCACAGTTTACATTTGCCCCCCTGCAGTGCACATAATTTTGTCCATCTAAGAAGGATTTTGTCAGAAAGAATGAACCAAAATAAGGCCCATAGTGTAGTACAGCTGTGACGTCATATCGTATATGATATCTTATGCACATTGTACATTATTTTAAGCACAAATCTTATGCTTTTGACCACTGGGACTTTCCTGGGAAATCATATACAATATCATACGGAACATAAATCGTACCGTGGGTACGCACCTTAACTGTTTATCATTTGGACATACTGTACTTTTAATAGTTGGTGACTATTTCTTGATAGGGCAGCACCCTTTGTTTAGAGCACCGGATGTCTACTTTATTTGCAAAACCCGCAGTGTAGCAACTGCAAGTATCTCCACTTCCTCTATTCTAACCACAATGTGTAATTTCTGCTTAAAATTGGTGCTAGGAAATACCTAGTAAAGAGGAAGAGAAAACATGTGTTGTAGTATACATGATGAGCTGGAAAAAATTGAATCTGATATTAAATAAATGATCAATATGGTTTATCAAAGCACAATTTATTAATTTCATTGTTGCCTACTCTTAAAAGACTCCTCTCCGAGAAAAGCCCGGAGAGGAGACTGTCGGCAGCACTTCGGGGGGTGGGGCCTGATGTAGACGACATCAAGGCCCGCCCCCCAGTGCTGCAAATCACGCAATTAGCGGGTCTTCGAGGAGGGACAGGGATTGTATTGGACGGGCACACACCAATGTTTTTATATTGTTACCATTTATTAAAATCTCACATTTTTAATTCTGTAGGTATATGGTCGTTAGGTTGACTTGCATTGGGTCGACCACTGAAGGTCAACACATGAAATAGGTCAACATGGCTAAGGTCGATAGGGTTGGAAGGTCAATAGACAAAAGGTCGACATAAGTTTTTCACATTATTTTTGAGCCGGCATGTACCGACAGGTGGTATTTCCTGCCATACCATCCACTAAGCCATGGAGGAAGAATATAACAGTGTGTTGAGTGTAGCGTGGCACAGTGACTGAAGCATGGCGAGCACATCGGTACACTTTGACGACATCCTTGTCAACCGTGTCGACATTTGGGACAAAAAATGTGAAAAACTCATATTGACCTTTTGATTGTCGACTTAGCCCTTGTCAACCTAATGCTTGTGTCAACCTTCCAACCCTGTCCACCTTAGCCATGTCCACTTATTTCATGCATCGACCTAAGCCATGTTGACATTCTGTGGTTGACCCAATGCATGTCGACCTAATATGGGTGGACCCAATGACCCCTACGAAAAAACATTGTGTATACCTTGTGTATGCGATCAGGAACAACATTCAGCTGGTGAAGATTTAGGGGTTAAAATTCCAATACATACAACACATACAAACAGTGCTACAGCACATAAACATACACAGAGTGCTACAGCACATAAACATAAAAACAGTGCTACAGCACATAAACATACAAACAGTGCTACAGCACATTAACATACAAACAGTGCTACAGCACATTAACATACAAACAGTGCTACAGCACATAAACATACAAACAGTGCTACAGCACATAAACATACAAACAGTGCTACAGCACATAAACACACCAACAGTGCTACAGCACATAAACATACAAACAGTGCTACATCACATAAACATACAAACAGTGCTACAGCACATAAACATAGGAATAGTGCTACAGCACATAAACATAGGAATAGTGCTACAGCACATAAACATACAAACAGTGCTACAGCACATTAACATACAAACAGTGCTACAGCACATAAACATACAAACAGTGCTACAGCACATAAACATACAAACAGTGCTACAGCACATAAACATACAAACAGTGCTACAGCACATAAACATACAAACAGTGCTACAGCATATAAACATACAAACAGTGCTACAGCACATAAACATACAAACAGTGCTACAGCACATAAACATAGGAATAGTGCTACAGCACATAAACATAGGAATAGTGCTACAGCACATAAACATACAAACAGTGCTACAGCACATAAACATACAAACAGTGCTACAGCACATAAACATACAAACAGTGCTACAGCACATAAACATACAAACAGTGCTACAGCACATAAACATAGGAATAGTGCTACAGCACATAAACATAGGAATAGTGCTACAGCACATAAACATACAAACAGTGCTACAGCACATTAACATACAAACAGTGCTACAGCACATAAACATACAAACAGTGCTTTAGCACATTAACATACAAACAGTGCTACAGCACATAAACATACAAACAGTGCTACATCACATAAACATACAAACAGTGCTACAGCACATACACATACAAACGGTGCTACAGCACATAAACATAGGAATAGTGCTACAGCACATAAACATAGGAATAGTGCTACAGCACATAAACATACAAACAGTGCTACAGCACATTAACATACAAACAGTGCTACAGCACATAAACATACAAACAGTGCTACAGCACATAAACATAGGAATAGTGCTACAGCACATAAACATAGGAATAGTGCTACAGCACATAAACATACAAACAGTGCTACAGCACATTAACATACAAACAGTGCTACAGCACATAAACATACAAACAGTGCTACAGCACATAAACATACAAACAGTGCTACAGCACATAAACATACAAACAGTGCTACAGCACATAAACATACAAACAGTGCTACAGCACATAAACATAGGAACAGTGCTACAGCACATAAACATAGGAATAGTGCTACAGCACATAAACATACAAACAGTGCTACAGCACATAAACATACAAACAGTGCTACAGCACATAAACATACAAACAGTGCTACAGCACATAAACATAGGAACAGTGCTACAGCACATAAACATAGGAATAGTGCTACAGCACATAAACATACAAACAGTGCTACAGCACATTAACATACAAACAGTGCTACAGCACATAAACATACAAACAGTGCTACAGCACATAAACATACAAACAGTGCTACAGCACATAAACATACAAACAGTGCTACAGCACATAAACATACAAACAGTGCTACAGCACATAAACATACAAACAGTGCTACAGCACATTAACATACAAACAGTGCTACAGCACATAAACATACAAACAGTGCTACAGCACATAAACATACAAACAGTGCTACAGCACATAAACATACAAACAGTGCTACAGCACATAAACATACAAACAGTGCTACAGCACATAAACATAGGAATAATGCTACAGCACATAAACATACAAACAGTGCTACAGCACATAAACATACAAACAGTGCTACAGCACATAAACATACAAACAGTGCTACAGCACATAAACATAGGAATAGTTATACAGCACATAAACATAGGAATAGTTATACAGCACATAAACATAGGAATAATGCTACAGAACATAAACATATGAATAATGCTACAGCACATAAACATAGGAATAATGCTACAGCACATAAACATAGGAATAAATCTACAGCACATAAACATAGGAAAAGTGCTACAGCACATAAACATAGGAATAATGCTACAGAACATAAACATAGGAATAATGCTACAGCACATAAACATAGGAATAATTCTACAGCACATAAACATAGGAAAAGTGCTACAGCACATAAACATAGGAATAATGCTACAGAACATAAATATAGGAATAATGCTACAGCACATACACATAGAGACAGTGCTACAGCACATAAACATAGGAATAATGCTACAGCACATAAACATACAAACAGTGCTACAGCACATAAACATACAAACAGTGCTACAGCACATATACATACAAACAGTGCTACAGCACATAAACATACAAACAATGCTACAGCACATAAAAATACAAACAGTGCTACATCACATAAACATACAAACAGTGCTACATCACATAAACATACAAACAGTGCTACAGCACATAAACATACAAACAGTGCTACAGCACATAAACATACAAACAGTGCTACAGCACATAAACATACAAACAATGCTACAGCACATAAAAATACAAACAGTGCTACAGCACATAAACATAGGAATAATGCTACAGCACATACACATAGAAATAGTGCTACAGCACATACACATAGGAATAATAATACAGCACATAAACATAGAAATAATGCTACAGCACATAAACATACAAACAATGCTACAGCACATAAAAATACAAACAGTGCTACAGCACATAAACATACAAACGGTGCTACAGCACATAAACATAGGAATAATGCTACAGCACATTAACATAGGAATATTGCTATAGCACATAAACATACAAACAGTGCTACAGCACATAAACATAGGAATAATGCTACAGCACATACACATAGAAATAATGCTACAGCACATTAATACTGCTTTCACATTGCAGAAATGGGTAATGACCCGGTATTCTTAAATGGGACTTTAAAATGGGTCTGAGCCTTGAGACCTTTCACATTGCAGGTGAAAACCATTTTAATAATCATTTAATACCATTCAATCCGTTTAACCCCCAAGGGACACGTTTCAAGCCAATGAAATAGAGCTGTTCAAACTGCAAAAAAAAAACGGCTTTAAAACGTGTAGGACTCTGCTTTTTAACCGTGTTGAAATACCGGTTAACATTAACCGGTAAATCAACTCTGGCACTTTTACATTGCAGCCTTAAACGTTTTAAAATGGAAAAAAACGGCAATATACCGTTTTAAAAGTGCAATGTGAAAGGGGTATGACATACAAACAGTTCTACAGCACATAAACATACAAACAGTGCTACAGCACATAAACATACAAACAGTTCTACAGCACATAAACATAGAAATAATGCTACAGCACATAAACATAGGAATAGTTCTACAGCACATAAAATAGGAATAGTTCTACAGCACATAAACATAGGAATAATGCTACAGCACATTAACATACAAACAGTGCTACAGCACATAAACATAGGAATAATGCTACAGCACATAAACATAGGAATAATGCTACAGCACATAAACATAGGAATAATGCTACAGCACATAAACATAGGAATAGTTCTACAGCACATAAAATAGGAATAGTTCTACAGCACATAAACATAGGAATAATGCTACAGCACATTAACATACAAACAGTGCTACAGCACATAAACATAGGAATAATGCTACAGCACATAAACATAGGAATAATGCTACAGCACATAAACATAGGAATAATGCTAAAGCACATAAACATAGGAATAGTTCTACAGCACATAAACATAGAAATAGCACTACAACACAAACATAGAAATAGCGATCATATTGCCAGCGATTTCAGCCCATATCGCTGCCGTGTGTACACGGCTTTACATTTTGAGGAGTTATTTTGTTTCTGTGCAGAGTACTGTAAATACTGGCTGCTTTATTCTTAAACTGCAATTTAGATTTCAGTTTGAACAAACCCCACCCAAATGTAACTCTCTCTGCACATGTTACATCTGCAAACCAACCAGAAACACCCCAGTACGTCTTTTGCAAGTTGCCCAGAGCACAGCTCCAAATATAAATACAATGTACTTCTGGTATTTTATTCTTCACTAGAAGGAAAGGAAACCGTTACCTTGTACTGTGATTTATTGTTGTTCCCTAGACAAAGGTTACCAAGGTAGACCTGGCGCCTCTGTGGGGGGTTTGGTCTAGCTGCTGTCTAAGGGAGTAGTCAGTTGTCTGAAAGGAAAAACGTACAAAAGTAAAATAGATAGTGCTATAAATTATGTAAGTTGGATCAATTTCACATAAAAAAGGGGAAATATCTATTTTTATAACTAGGTGATTCATCGTGCCCTACGGGCGCTCTTCACACTGTCGTGCGGGGCTGCGCCCCCTTAATTTGTGAACGTTTGTATTGTGAGAAATATGGTTAGAATTGTATGAAAGATGGCCTGTATTGCAACTTGAGTTATAAGTGAAATGTGTTAAATAGAGAGCATATGATGTGGAAGGGGGTGTGTATTGTTTTGTTTAATTAAAAAGCGGTTACAGAGTAAGATGTACATTGATAGTGTGGAGGGTACAGTGACATTTGTGGGTGTGTGTGTGGGGGGGTGCGCGTTGTTTAGGTGTGTGTGTGCAATAGTATAGTAGGGTGTTTTTGAGTCAGCGGCTCCCCACTGGCGGAGGTCACGACACAGGAAAACAGGAGGCTGGGTAGTGATAGGGGTGTGTGGGCATACGGGGGACTAAAGAGGAGGGTGGGGGACACTGTGCAGCTTCTGCCAGTCGGTGATGGTCCAGCGTGGCAGAACAGGAGTACAGGACGGTGGCCCTGAGTCAGTGTCTCCTCCTATTGGGTGGGAGTTAGGGTGCATGAGAGCAGGAGGCTGGGTGGTAAAGCATGATAGGGGAATGTGCAACACAGGGTGAGCGGGTCCCCACTGGCGGAAGTTACAGGGCAGGACAACAGGAGGCAGGGCAGTGATAGAGGTTGTGGGCATGAGGGGTAGTAAAGGTTTTTGCCTGTTGCAGAGTAGGGATGGGCATTGGTGCAGATGCCATCGATGGTTGGCATTAATGGCGATTTTGCACCCTGCCATCGATAGTAGTAAAATATTACTTGGATAACCATCGATTGTTGTAGCTATTGATGGTCATCCATTATATCTGACTGAATAGGTGGTGGGACAATCAGAACTCGGTGGCGGGACTGTCAGTTGTGGGTGGGCGGAGCTATGCTCTGTGTCCCGGCACCATAAAAAAATTGAAACTTGATCGGTTCTCCTTTGCCATCGATGTAGGAAAACCATCTGGTCCTCCCACATTGATGGCAAAAGTATTTAACATCGGCCATAAACCATCGATGATTTGAAATCATTTATGGTCGATGGGCATCCTAGAACTGGAGGAGGGTGGGGGACAGTATGCAGCTCCTGGCAGTGGATGATCGTCTCCTCCCACTGGTAAGGAATGAAGGTGCATGAGAGCAGGAGGCTGTATAATAGTGGTATGTGGGCAAGACATTGATAAAAGTTGTGGCGCTGGTGCAGAGGACCGTGGGGACACTTCTGGCAGTGGGGGAACCTGCAGCGTGGCAGCTAGGGCCGGATTTCCCACCTAGGGACGGCACCTGCTTGTGGTGGTACAGGATTCCCCATTGTCACGGGGGTACGTGAAATGGGGGAGCGGGGTCGCGGGGGTCTGCTGGGGGGTGGAATTGCCGGAAGGGGTTCAGGGTGTCTGAAAATTGCGGGGGTCCGCGAATTGCAGGAGGGTGCGGGGGTCCACAAATCGCGCGGGGGGCCTGAATCGCAGAAAGGGGGGTCCGCAATTTGCGGGAGGGGGTTTGTGGGGGTCAGTGAATTGCAGGAGGGGGGGTTGCGGGGGGTCTGTGAATCATGGGAAGGGGCGCGAGGGTGCCGTGAATGGCGGGAGGGAGTGGGGGCCCCGTGAATTGTGAGAGGGGGTGTTGCCTGGCAGCATGGGGAGGCAGAGGGTGTCTGGCACTGTGGGCTGGTTCTCTGTCACTATGTGAGTGTGTGTGGTAGAGTCAGAGGCTCTGATAGGCTATTAGCCTATGACTCCACCCAGCGTTATAGACACACTCACACATTGAGTGACAGATGTAGCCAAATATATAAGAGATGCTAAGACATACATGCTTATAAAAACTATTAAAATGAATGGACACACTCAGAGTTCCAAAAGGCAATGGTTGTGGGAGTAAGTTTCCCGGTGTGTATAGATCCAAACTGGTTCAGAGTAAATAGTGGTAAACAGTCCTCTGGTGTGTCCAAGAAGAGTGCTCCTGATGCGTTTCATTGTGTATTAGACAACTTTATTAACTGATAAAGTTATCTAATACACAACAAAACGCATCAGGAGCACTCTTCTTGGACACACCAAAGGACTTTTTACTACTATTTACTCTGAACCAGTTTGGAATGATACACAACGGGAAACTTACTCCCTAACACATTGCCTTTTGGGACTACATCTACCCAGGCTGGATACATCTGAATGCACACTGATCTTCATTTTCATAGGGAAACCTACTTCCTAACCCATTGCCTTTAGGGACTACAATTTCTCTCATTTATCCGGACTGGATCCACCCACCCGCACACTAGTGAGACCAACTAACCATGCCAGGTTGCGGATCCCAGTGGTGAGATTTTCAGAAGGGGGTTTCCGGAGATGGACACTTAGGTGACCCAGTATATGGCAAGTCAGTTAAAGTATTATATGTAAATGTATAAATAATAATAATAATAATAATAATATATACATACATATATATATATATATACACATACAGGGGCAGCAACAGCAGTGTAGATTCCTGGGCATAGCAATGTATTGGGGCCCCTACCGAACCTCCAGCGGTAGGGGTGGGGGAAGCTTTGATGTCCCACGGGTGGTAGGGGGTATTATATCAACCACTCAGCATGTAGGGCCTGGATCAGTAATTTCCACTAATTACCCCTTTACTGCACAGATGGTGGGAGATTGGGTGGGAGAAGGGGGCATTGGGCTGAATGAAGGGGCCCTGATACATAACTTCCGGGGTGGTAGAGGATGTTTAATATGCAGAGGAGGGGTGTATAAAGGAGTGGGCTTATTATTCATAATTTTCTGGTGGGAGGACAGCTTGCTTGACTGCAGATATCTCTAGTTCCCGGAAAAATATTTCTTAGATTTTAATTGGAATTAAAAAATAGAGAATCCCACCTACCAAATAGTATTGGGGACTAGGGGATCACAGTTCAGGAGGCAGAGCAATCCGCCAATGAGAATATAAAACTACATACCAGGTGTGTGTAGCTGGAGTAGTAACCAGCTGCTGGAAGGCTGATATCTCTGGTTCTTGGAACAGTAGAGACAAGCTACTAGTGTCCATCAAAGGGGAAGAGTTCCAGCTTTTGGAATATACTCTCAGTCAGACAGAACCTGAAATATCTGACTGGGAAGAGCAATTAACAGGCTTGGATGGGGACCACTGCTTTGAAGTCAGATATCTCCGGTTCCCAAGGGCCGATTTAAAAAATTCTTGTACCCATGGAAAGAGGGGACACTCAGCTTTCAGACTAGGGTCCTTAGACTCCTGGGGGTTTCTGGGTACTCAGAAACCCCCCCTGCGTGCGCTACTGCTACTCCTTTCTTCTCCCATATGTTGGGAACCAGGACCGGGCCAAGAGCCTGTTGCTGTTTCTAACAATACAGGGGACCCAGCTTCCCCCTCGAAATTCAGTATTAGTCTTGGAGGTTGCTGACTCAAGTTTTCAATAAGTTCCTGTCACTGTCTCCCTGATGGAAGTCACGTCTCCCTGATGATAGTCACATACTATAAAACACTTACATAGTAGGTGAGGCTGAATAAAGACTTGCGTCCATCTAGTTCAACCTAGGTTTATAATAGTTTTTATATTGCTCAGTGCTGGTCTCCTAACATCTGTAGAGGGGCTGCCTGTTACAATGTAGAAATAAGACTCTCCAAATGTTGCTATTAGCAGAAGTTACCTACGTACGGCACCGTAGGGAAATGGCATCACATCGCATGGGCCAATATATGGCCCATGCGATGCGATGTTATTTTTTTTTTTTAGTTAATTTATTCACTGCTTATGTCCCCAGGGCCATCTAATCGCATGGCATTGCACCTCCCTCAAAATCACATGCGATTTTTTGGGGTGCTATGCCATGACATTAGGTATACAATAATATGATTGTATGTCCCAAAAAAAGATTTAACGCCCCCCCCACCCCCACCCCACTATCCACGCCACCCCGAAGCGTGGCGAGCGTCGGCGGAACGCGGCCTCCGACTTTTTCATAACCCCACTATCCACGTCGGTGTGGAGTTTATTTTATATAGTGTGGCGAGTGCAGCGAGTGCAGTGAGCCCCGCATCGGGATACGGATTACTTTACATGTATTCCGAGTATGCTCGCCATGCTTCGGTCTCGGTGGCTCGCTGCGCTCGCCACACTATATAAAATCAACTCCACGCCGACGTGGATAGTGGGGTAATGAAAAAGTCGGAGGACTTGTTCCGCCGCCGCTCGCCATGCTTCTGGGTGGTGTGGATAGTGTGGGGGGGGTGCGTTAAACCTATTTTTGGGACATACAATCATATTATTGTATACCTTATATCATGGTATAGCACCCCAGAAAATCACATGCGATCAAAAAATCGCATGTGATCGCAAGCGATTTTGCACGAGGTGCGATGCCATGCGATGAGATGGCCCTGGGGACATTAGCAGTGAATAAATTAACTTAAAAATCGCATCGCATGCCACTAAATTGGCATGCGATACGATGCGATTTTTTTACACAGAATAGCCCTCTATGCAATTAACATAGTGGGCGCCGTGCTAGGAAACTAGTACCGAAGTTACTTTCCAGGCAATTAGTCTGTTATACTCAGTGGCGTTACTATAAATTGTGCTCCCCCTACCAAAAAAAGACTCTGGCAATCCCCCGACACCCCCCCCCCCAACATGAACACACACACCTGTAATACCTCTTACACATTGCAACACTTACAGTAATGCCTCTTACATTATACGCCACACACCATAATGCACCTTACACTGTATGCAACACACCTTAATGCCCCTAACCCTATATGCCACACACCGTAATGCCCAGAGAGAGAGACAGACAGAGAGGGTTAGAGAGAAAGAGAGAGATAAAGAGAGAGACCAGGGTCAGAGAGAGAGAAACCAGGGACAGAGAGAGAGAAAGAAAGGCCATGGTCAGAGACAAACAGACCAGGGTCAGAGAGAGAGAAACAAATGTCAGAGAGAGATAAAGAGAGACCAGGACCAGAGAAAGAGAGAGAGAGAAAGAGAGACATACCAGGGTCAGAGAGAGAGAGAGACAGACAAACCACTATCAGAGAAAGAGACCGACCAGGGTGAGGGCGGGATGTTCTAACATCTGCAGCCCTGTATTGCCGGCCACCGCATTCTTAATTACCGCATATTCGCTAACATATGCCGTCATTAACGCAAGGGACAGCTCTTGCAATAAGAGCTGTCCCTTGCGATGCGGCGCCGGACTTCTGGGTCTGTGCAGAGCACGGCGCTGGCCGCAGAGCATGCTGGGAGGGATCTGTGATGGATCCCTCACACAGCGCTGCGGTAAGAAGCCCATAGGCTTCTGCAGGGAATCGCCAGCTTTAGAACATACAGCAATAGAACATACAGAAATGCGGTAAAAACCCAGATAACAGGGTTTTTACCGCATTTCTGTGTTAGAGAATCGCCCCCTGAGAGAGAGAGAAGCTCCAGGCAGGGCTGCAACAGTAATCCCAGTAATCCCTCCCCTCAACACACACATATTATATTAGATGTGTTTTTTATGTTGACTGTGAGTTAAGCTGAGCACACGCTACGCTATGTGTGTAACGATTGTGGCAAGGGGGAGGGGGAACTGCTGGAGGAGTTAGGGCATTGTTAATGAGTGGAGGGAGCATATGCATCATCACCAATATTTAGATATTTTAAACAACATTGCTTAGAAAGGGGTAAATGAGTAATATCAATTAAAATTAGAGATGTGCACCGGCCACTTTTCGGGTTTTGGGTTCTGATTACCTTGAGGTTTTGGGTTCTAATGGGTTTTGGCAAAACACCTCCTAAGTGTTTTGTGTTTGGATTCTGATTTTTTTGTTAAAAAAGCATAGAAACTGCTAAAATCGCAGATTTTTTTTTTTTTTTTGCTCCTACGCTATATTAACCTCAATAACATTCATTTACACTCATTTCCAGTCTATTCTGAACACCTCACAATGGCCCTTATTCTGATCGGTGTGGCCGGATCCGAATATGCGGCCAGGACCGTGCGTGCAAAACCCCGCCTTCCATACGGATCGCCAACTCCGTCCGTACGCGGTAAGAAGCTGGCCGAACGGACCGCACGTGTATTTTTCACGGAATACGCCTCCTCCATCTTAGGGAACCTCCCCCATCATTCGATGGTCGCATTTGACCTCAGACCACACGGACATTTTTCCGTGCAAAAGCAGGGATCTGGGCGGGCAGCTGACATCCGGCGATGTCATATGTCCGCGCCCTACACGTGCGTCACGGCCGCATTACCATACGTACGCCCAGCGTTTGCATGGGAACGCCCATGAAACGCGGGGCGTATGCATATGGTAATGAGCCCAAATAGCCATTCACGCCCCTCTCCACCCCCTGTTCGGAGTGTTCACATTTCACGTACGCCCCGCTCGCACATGCGCAGAGACACCTCTGCACATGCGCAGACACAAAACATCGGCGGCACGAACGCACGCGGATATTACCGCACCGATCAGAATAAGGGCCCATATTGTTTTTAGGGCAAAAGTTTGCACCGAGGTAGCTGGATAACTATGCTAAGCCACACAAGTGTCCGGCACAAACACGTGGCTCATGTAAGAGTGGCACTGAAGCGGCAGACAGGATGGCAAAAAAGATCCCTATCTGGCTTGATCATGCACTGTTTACCATGTGCAGCCAAGGAGCGGTGGGCATTTTGTGCAGCACAGAGTTTGTCTGCAAGTGTGTAAAGGCCCCCATACACTATGCGATTTTCGGCCGATTTCATCCGATTTCGGCCCTTTGGGCCGATAAATCGGGTGAAATAGGCCCAAAATCGCATGTGTTTCACATCTGATCTGATGTGCGGTCCCGCGCGCATCAGATCACGGCGTCGGACCTACAGAACATAAGATATATCGGAATCTGAGCCATCATGGGTGCTTTTTAGCACCCACGATGTTCAGATCCGATATATCTTTATATACAGCCTTTCTGTCTTACTAGCAGCGCCCCCCCCTTGCATTGACGGCTCCCGGCAGAGGTAGTACAGGCGGGGAACGCAGGCATCGCAGAGGAGAGACCGTCGGCGCGGCGGGAGAATAGGAAGAAATCCTATTCAAAAGACCAGGCGGCCGCTAATTGGCTGAGCTCTCAGCCAATCAGCGGCCGCCCAGTCTTTTGAATAAGATTTCTTTCTATTCTCCCGCCGTGCCGACAGTCTCTGCTCTGCGACGCCTGTGGTCCCCGCCTGCACTACCTCCGCAGGAAGCCGGGAGCCGTCAATGCGGGGGGGGGGGGGGCTCTGCTAGTAAGACAGGGGGGCGCTGTGGGGGACACAGAGTTGGCGGTAACAGAGCCGGGCAGGAAAAGCTGTCAGCGCTGGGAAAAAAAGCCCATACAATGAATGGGCAGCCTGTGATTGGCTGAGCACTCTCTCAGCCAGTCAGCAATTGGCTGAGCGAGCGCTCAGCCAATCTCAGGCTGCCCATTCATTGTATGGGCTTTTTTTTCCAGCACTAACAGCTCCCGCCTCCCCCTGCCCAGCTCTGTCACTGTCCCCCGCAGCGTCCCCTGCACGCTGCCTTAGCAGCGCCCCCCACCAGCAGCCCTGTTCTGCAGCCCCCCCTGCTCCCCGGGTTTACATGTGATAAATCGAGACGATTTATCACATGCAAAAAATGGCACATCAAGTGCCAATCTTATCAAGCTCCCCCGGGGGGCTGCCGGGGAAGCTCAGGGGGAAGTCGCCCTAGTGTATGGGGGCCTTAACTGTTTTGCTCACTTTAACATCCAACAAGACCCCTATCTGGCTTGATTATGTGATTATGATTAATTAATGTAATCTGACTGTTTAATTTTGTGATTATTATTCATTTATTACCCAGTCGTCTCTTAAATCATTGCCTAATGGGTGTAGGGGAGGGGGCTAATCAATTTTAAGGTGGCAGATGGAAGACGTAATGTAATGTAAACCATCACTAGCATTGGTTGCAGCAGTGGCAGTAACTGATGGACCCGGCTGTGTAGATAAGGATGCTGACAGCGATGATATCGCAGGGAGAGCCAGCGAACTGTTGCTCCATGTAGCGCTGGAAAACTTTGCTGCCCGTGGTGATGCCATAGGGCATGCGTAGGAAGATGTAGCACCCAATAGGGGTCATGAAGGCAGTAAGCATGGAATAGGCTCTGTCCAGAGGGATCTGCCAAAACCCACACTTGGCATTCAGGGTGCTAAAGACCATTGCACCTGGCATGTCAGCGATCACCTGCTCGATGGTGCAGAGTGTGTATCTGTTTTGGTCAGTTTAATATTTCATAAGACCCCTATCTGTCTTGATTGTGATCATGATTATTTATAATTAATTAATTTCAGTTGATTTTTAATTTTGTGATTAGTAATTATTCATTTATTATTTATTACCAATCGTCTCGTCAATCATTGCCTAATGGGTGGAGGGGAGGGGGCTAATCAATGACTAGGTGGCAGCTGGAAGAGTTCTATCTGGCTGTGACTTCTGTAACTCTAGTGATCGCTAGGGTGGATTCAGGTGATCTGGCTGGATAGGCATGTGTTCCCTTTGCTCACTGCTTCACATGCGTCCCTCGTGAAGCTGCGCACTCTGTCGAGGAGGATGTCCTTTGCCGGTAGAGAAGTACTGGTCTTCGCTCAAGGTGTTACGACTCGTAGCTGCACTCCCCTGCTACAACCTCAAAACAAGCACCAAGACCCCTATCTGGCTTAATTGTGCACTGTTTACACAGTGCAGCCGAGGAGCAGTGGGCGATTGGTGCAGCAATCAATTACTCTCATGAGTGGAATGCAATCAGTTATATGCATTTAAAAGACAAGTCCCTCATACGAGTGACTCTCAGCAGTGGGCACCAGACCAGACAGGTAGATGAGGCAGTACTAGTTGTGTGTGTATCTGTTTTGGTCAGTTTAATATTTAACAAGACCCCTATCTGGCTTGATTCTGATTGATTATTAATTAATTTTATGATGTGATTGATTCATGGTCGAAACCCCGTTTAACAACTTGCCTGATCCTGACCCTGGTGTGCAGTTTGTCTCTGTGCTGAAAGATCCCAATCTCAAATGGCAGACTGAACAACCTGTGGATAGCCATATTTCTAAAAATGTGAATGGTCTTGTGTGGCAGCCCACTACAGGATACCCCCTGTGCCCCCAAAGAAGTGTAATTGCAGCCGCCCCCAAAGAAGTGTAATTGCAGCCGCCCCCAAAGAAGTGTAATTGCAGCTGCCCCCAAAGAAGTTTAATTGCAGCGACCCCCAAAGAAGTGTAATTGCAGCCGCCCCCAAAGAAGTTTAATTGCAGCGACCCCCAAAGAAGTGTAATTGCAGCCGCCCCCAAAGAAGTTTAATTGCAGCGACCCCCAAAGAAGTGTAATTGCAGCCGCCCCCAAAGAAGTGTAATTGCAGCCGCCCCCAAAGAAGTGTAATTGCAGCCGCCCCCAAAGAAGTGTAATTGCAGCGCCCCCAAAGAAGTTTAATTGCAGCCACCCCCAAAGAAGTTTAATTGCAGCCGCCCCCAAAGAAGTGTAATTGCAGCCGCCCCCAAAGAAGTTAAATTGCAGCCGCCCACAAAGAAGTTAAATTGCAGCCGCCCCCAAAGAAGTTTAATTGCAGCCGCCCTCAAAGAAGTTTAATTGCAGCCGCCCCAAAAGAAGTGTAATTGCAGCTGCCCCCAAAGAAGTTTAATTGCAGCCAATGCTGCTCAGAGGAAAACTGCAGGGATGTGAGGGGTTAAACAGCCCCAGCTCAGTCCACGTGCAGGGAGCCTGACACCCCCCTGATTGGCTGCCCAGGGAGATGCTACCAGCCGGAGCCGGCAACAGCAGCAGAGTACAAGGGTGCCCTACCCCCACTCAGCCTGTACCCTTCCTGCCCCAGCCCTGACTCCCCCAGGTCAGGGAGATCACATTCTCACCCATGAAGATGGTGATGGTGACACAATTCTAAAAGAGAACAATCTCTTGCACACGAGACCACTGTGCTTGATACAAGACAGACCAGAGTCCACCTAAAGGTGTCGGCTAGTACAGCATCCCTAAAAGTCTCAAGGCTCCAAAAAAAAAGGCTGCAGTGGCAGACTCCCAAATTAATGCAGGGTGAGAGCTGCAACCACCAGTGGGCGATTGGTGCAGCAATCAATTACTCTCATAAGTGGAATGCAAACAGTTGTATGCATTGAAAAGACAAGTCCCTCATATGAATGACTCTCAGCAGTAGGAATAATGAATGGTGATGCAAGATGGAATTGTCCTTGGGCCCTCCCACCCACCCTTATGTTGCGAAAATAGGACATGCACACTTTAACAAACCAAACATTTCAACGACAGGGCCTACAAAACTGTGGCTAAAATGATTGGTTTGTTTGGGCCCCCACAAAAAAAAAAAAAAACAATTCATAATATCTCCCTTTATAAACTGGAGCTACAGCAACAAGATGTCATCGTCACTCATCATCATCCTCCTCCTCCTCTGATTCCTCGCCCCCTTCAGTGTGTACTTCCTCATTCTCAGAGAGATTATCAATTCGTCCCCGCTGGACTCCACAATCACAGGTCCCGTTATAATCTCTGGAGGCAATTCCTGGTCTTCATTGAATAAGTGATAATTCTTTTTTATAAACATCTTTTTCTCAACATTTTTCGGGAGCAACCTCCTTCGCCGCTCACTGACCAGGTTCCCCGCTGCACTGAATACTCTTTCAGAGTACACACTGGAGGGGGGACAACTCAGGTAAAATAGAGCCAGTTTGTACTGGGGTTTCCAAACTGCCTTTTTTTCCTGCCAGTACAGGTAAGGACTGTCTGACATGTCTACTTGGATGCTGTCACCAAAGTAATCATCCACCATTTTTTCAATGTTGACAGCATCCAATGCACCGACAGTAGACATGTCAGCAATCGTTGGCAGGTCCTTGAGTCCGGACCAGATGTCCAAACTCCCTCCTGCCTGCCCTGCATCCCCGCCAGCGCGTTGTGTGGGAAATCGCAGCTGTTTCCTCACAGGCACAGGTTGGGGAGAAAATGAAGGAGGAGCTGGGGCCGTGTCATGGTCCCCTTCAGATGACAATCTCCTGACCAGCAGGTCTTTGCACCTTTGTAGACGTGTCCGCCGGAAACAGAGACACAACATACGCTTTAAACCGAGGATCAAGCACTGTGGCCAAAATGTATTCCTCTGACTTTAACAGACTGACCACCCTCGTATCCTGGCAAAGCGTATGGAGGGCTTCATCCACAATAGCGACATGCTTTGCGGAATCGCTACGCTTTAGCTCCTCCTTCACTTTCTCCAGCTGCTTTTGTAGCAGCCTGATCAGGGGAATCACTGACTAATGCAGGCAGTGTCGGAACTGACTTCACGTGTGGCTAGTTCAAACGGCTGGAGAACCTTGCACAACACGGAAATCAGCCTCCACTGCACTTGAGTCAGGTGCAGCCCCGCTCCTCTGCCTATGTCGTAGGTGGCCGCGTAGGCTTCAATGGCCTTTTGCTGCTCCTCCATCCTCTGCAGCATATAGAGGGTGGAGTTCCAGCACGTCACCACCTCTTGTTTCAGCTGATGGCAGGGCAGGTTGCGGAGTTTTTGCTTCCGCTCCAGCCTTCGGCAGGCAGTGGCAGAATGCCGAAAGTGTCCGCAAATTTTGCGTGCCATCGCAAGCATCTCCTGCACACTCCTGTCATTTTTTAAGAAATGCTGCACCACCAAATTTATTGTGTGGGCAAAACATGGCACGTGCTGGAAATTGCCCATGTTTAATGCCCGCACAATGTTACTGGCATTGTCCGACACCACAAATCCCCAGGAGAGTCTAAGGGGGGTAAGCCACAGGGAGATGATTTCCCTCAGTTTCTCTAAGAGGTTGTCGGCGTTGTGCCTCTTCTTGAAACCGGTGATACACAGCGTAGCATGCCTAAGAAGGAGCTGGCATGCAGGAGATGCTGCTGCTGCTGCGGAAGGCGATGCATCTACCCAGTGGGCTGTCACAGTCACATAGTCCTTAGTTTGCCCTGATCCACTTGTCCACATGTCTGTAGTTAAGTGTACAGTGGGTACAGCAGCATTTTTCAGGGCACTGGGGACACTTTTTCTGACCTCCCTGTACATCGCGGTTATCGCCTGCCTAGTGAAGTGGAATCTAGACGGGATTTGGTACCGGGGACACAATACCTGCATTAACCGTTTAAATCCCACTCCATTGATGGCAGACACCGGACGCACGTCTAACACCAACATAGCTGTCAAGGCCGCAGTTATCCGCTTTGGCATAGGATGACTGCTGTTGTATTTCATCCTCATGGAAAATGACTGTTGGACGGTCAATTGCTTAGTGAAGGATGTAGCGGTCTTACGACTTCCCCACTGGGATGATGACTGACTTCCAGGAGCAGCAGCAGCGGCAGTAGTAGTAGGCGTAGCGCTGCAGGATCCTCCGGAGGAATGTATGGAGTCATTCATGCAGGTGAGATGGACTGCAGAACTCCCCCCTATCCGGATTGAGGAGGAATTTGTCGAGGAGGGCATTGGTGGTGTGCTTTTCAGGCACTTGGCTCCAAAAGGAGGACCAAGTGATTTAGGTGTCGCTGGAGTGCTAGCCGCACTTTCTGGACTAAACACTGAACCTTCTTTAGGTGACGTTGAAGGGAGGTTGTCCCTAGGTGGGCAAGATCCTTACCCCTGCTTATTGGAGTTTTACATAAGCTACAAATGGCAATACTTTTGTTGTCCGGATGCGGATAAAAAAAAATCCAGACCGCAGAGGTGGATTTATTGGTCCTTTGTCCAGGCATGATGATGGGCTTTTTCATCCCATGGACAACAAATTTTTCCCCCACAGGTGCCTCATTCCCCCCATGTGCGTCATTTAAGCAAACCAACTCTCCATCCTCCTCGACAACTTCCTCCTCAGTGCCAGCTACATCAATATCCTCCTCCTGGTGTACAACATCACCTTCACTAATAAAATCTGGAACTAGACTGTGGGTGATCCTTCCAGCATGCAGAGGGCGTACTGCAAATGGTGGAAGGAGCCACCTCTTCACGTACAGTGATGGGAAGGTCCGGCATCACAACCACCGCCACCCTAGGACTCTCTGTGGGGAATTGGGATATGTCTTTAGAAGGCTGAGTTTTTTTCAGATTTATTTTCCGAATTTTATCTGTTTTTTTTTTCTGAAATTTTTTCAGACTTTTTTGAGTCTGTGTCAGCCTAAATCTCTTTAATTTCCTATTGGGCGGGGAGAGAGGAGGAGGACTTTCTTAGTCATCTGAAGCTGCACCACTAGTCATGAAGTTAGGCCATGGCCTTAGCCGTTCCTTGCCACTCCGTGTCGTAAATGGCATATTGGAAACAAACAAATTTAGTAGTAGCCTAGCGCAACTTCTTCAAAAAGATATTTAAACCACCATATAATTGAACAGGGGTTTATTGGGTTAAAAACAAGCAAACAAATATATTTGATACAGAATACAAAACAAAATCTTGTGGACATCGGACTTGGATCGACAATTTTCGAGGGTAATTATACAATTTATCTCACCATCAACCGATGCTGCGGTGGGCTATTACTTCAGGCAAAGTCTCTGCGGCACCACCGCAGAAGGCTTGGTTCTTTGGATGAGATCCTCAAATCAAGGTGCAGGTGCAATAAAGTGCAGGTGCAATGAAGGTGCGATCCCAATAAAGTGTCCAAGTGTCCAGGTAAAGTGCAAAAAAGCAGTTTATTGCACTAAGTAGAATCAAATGATGTGTCCTTAAAAGCAGGGTCAGCAACGCGTTTCGGAGACACACCGGTCTCCTTTTTCAAGCTGGGTATGAACACATATTGATTGTACAACATATTTATACCTCCCTCCTAATTTGCCCTCCAATGAGGAATCCGCGATTTTCGCGGGCCAGGAAGTGCCGTGCGTTCCACACGGCACTTCCGGCTTGCGTTCCACCTAGTCTAATGTGATACAGAGCATCAGCGAGTGGATTCTAATGTTACTTCCGCAATTCGCGCTTACCGGAAGTGTCGTGCGTTCCACACGGCACTTCCGGTTTGCGTTCCACTCGCTATACAGCCGCTCAATGCGTTGGAGGCAGCTTATTGATGTTATCCCACAATTTTTACATATGTTTTTCATTCATTGTTGCGGCGCCTCCATTCCCATTGGCCTCTTTTCTTCTCTGTATCAGTGTGGCGTTTTGGAGATTAACTTCATTTCTTTCTTCTCCGTCCACCATTTTTCTTAAGGGCAAATTTGAGGGCACATGACAGGAATACTTCTTTTTCCGAGGTGGCTCTCCTCATATTACCGGTCTGTGCAGTACTTCATTCCTGCATTGTCCATCCCTAATTACCGGGAGAGCCAACCTCATTACTTCATTATTCCTTTTTCAGTCATCATAGGTACATATAAAAGATATAATAAATAAAACAATATTAGATATAAAATCTCTTAAAACATGATTACATAAAAACAGTACAATAAAAAGATTACCACAGGAGGATAAAAGAAGGATAGAAACACTAAAATTAATTTATTCTAAAAACCACTTCAATTCAAAATCAGCATTAAGACCATTTGGGCACAAGGTATCTAAAGTAAAAATCCATTTCATCTCATTCTTAGCTAGTCTGATCTCCAAATCTCTAGTCTTCCAATTACAGGTTACTTGTTGGATTCCTAGGAATCTTTTAATTGCTCCTTCACATTTATTATGTTGTTTAGTGAAGTGATCAGACAATGGATGAGTCATGCATCCTTTTCTTATGTTGTATACATGCTCGGCCAATCTTAATTTTAGGTTTCTTGTGGTTTTTCCTATATAAATCATGTTACACTCACATTCGAGCATGTAGATTACATTCCTGGAATGACATGTAATAAACTGGTTGATTTTGTGCCTTTTACCATTGATTTCAAATGAAGTGGTATTTTTCTCATAGCCATTTTTATTAGTAGTTTTGCACATGAGACATGATCCACACCGGTGGAATCCTTTGTTTCTATCACTTCCCCCAGTTTTTTCAACCAATGCACTTCTTACCAGAATGTTTTTTAGCGAAGGAGCTCTCCTATATATAAAATTTGGTTTTGGAGGCATCACTTTACCCAAGATGGGGTCATCTAAAAGAATACGCCAGTTTTTCCTCACTATGGGCCTTATTTTGGTTCACTCTTTCTGACAAAATCCTTCTTAGATGGACAAAACCATGTGCACTGCAGGGGGGGCAGATGTAACATGTGCATAGAGAATTAGATTTGGGTGAGTAATTTTGTTTCTGTGCAGGGAAAATACTGACTGCTTTATTTTTACACTGCAATATAGATCTCACTTTGAAGTAAGACCCCACCCAAATCTAATTCTCTCTGCACAAGTAACACCTGCCCCACCTGCAGTGCACATGGTTTTGCCCATCTAAGAAGGATTTTGTCAGAAAGAATGAACCAAAATAAGGCCCTATATTCTCCACCTTTTTATGATGGGCCCCATACTGGGAGAAAAAAGCCCATTCTGTGTGCTTTGAGTCTTTATTTTGTTGGGTATCCTTTTGTTTAGTTTTCAGCAAATCTGTTCGGCTCATTTTATTTACCTTTACTTTGGATTCCTGGAGCCTGTCAACAGTATAACCTTTTTGAAGGAATCTTTGATCTATATCAGTTATTTGTTGTTCTAATACTTCTGATTTAGTACAATTCCTTTTTAACCTCATATATTGACCTATTGGGATGCTATTTAGCCATCTCTGGTGATGTTCGCTGTTAATTTCAATATACGAATTAGAATCGGTCTCTTTCCTGTAGGTCTTTGTGTGAATGGTCCCAAGATCAATATATATTTTCAAATCCAAGAAAACCAATTCAGATTTGCTGATATTAAAAGTGAGTTTTATGTTAAAATCATTTAAATTTAAAATTTCACAAAAATCATTTAAAAGACTTTCGTCGCCCCTCCATATGAATAAAATATCATCAATAAAACGCCACCAGGCTACCAGGTTCACCCCCTCCGCCAACCTGTTCTCTACTGTTCCTGTTTCCCAGGAATATCTTTTTAAAGAAGTTGCGCCAGGCTACTACTAAATTTGTTTGTTTCCAGTATACCTAGGAGGTGGTGTACCTCCTTTTCAGTTGTAATAGGCCGCACTTCTTCAAATTTATTGCGCTAACTATTCCACATACTCTGTGCATATCGAAGTTTGATTGAATACACCAAACTTGTGGAATTATAGCTGCAAAGATGTTCTCCTTTCGAGAAAATAGAAAAAATCTGAAAGATATGTTTACAACAGGGGCACCAATAGGTGACTCCCTGGGTAAAGATAGTATAAGTGGTACCTTAAAAGATCTTGAGAAACTCCTACTTAAAGAGAATCGTCTCTGGTGGGAAGTAACCACACTGGAGCAATACCTTAGTAATGATCTAGTACCAAAAGGTTTGTGTCTTGAAAAGACCCCCTCCTTTAACTCCACAAGAGAAGGATTTCTGATAGAATGGAAAAAAATTATACACGGTTGTTCAAAAGCCCTAACGGGCCTGATTGTGGAGGAGAGAAGGAGGGAACTCCAAGACACAAACAATGAGATAGATAAATTAAAAACCATCATAGAACCTCACTCTGGTTCTGAGGAAGTGAAAAATAGAGAAAAAGAAATCTTAATTAAATTGGAAAAAAATTCATGTGATCTACAGGAAAGAAAAAAGAAAAAATATCAAAGAGATTTGGACATATTTAAAAATAAGGACATTCCCCAACCTGTTGATTTAAATCCTGAATATAGAAACCCCACACCACATAAAAATAAAAATAGAAACAAAAAGCCAAAAAAATGGAATCAACAAGGGATAAATAAATCCATTAATAGAGCCCATCAACAGGAGAATTGGCGAAGGAGAAATACTCCCACAGATTCTCCTAGACAAAATTATAGGAATATGGGGAGGAGAGAAAATTACAACCAATTTACTCCTAAAAGAAATTTCACTCCAAGGTATCAACCAGAACCATCTCGTCATATATTGGATAGGAGAGAAAGACAAGGACCTAATAGAGCACCAATAAGACTAAGAAACAGATTCGATCCCATAAGTGATGAAAACCAATCAAGACCACAAAGGCCTTTTTTAGAGAGGGACCAAATGCCCCCCAGGAGAGAACAACAATAAAAAAGACCCATAGGGGGAAACGGGGAGGGAAACCTCGCCCTAACCCCAAAAAAAGTAAGACATCACAGGTTCAAAATATAAGTCCCAATAATGAAACTGAAACAGGAAAAATCTTCAATCTGAGTGATATTAAATTATCTAAAGAAGAGACTCAAATCCTAAAGAAGGGTTTAAAATTTGCACCCACTGCCAAAGCTAACCCCTTTGAACTTTTTGTTGACTTGCAGAAATTCGTAAGAAAAATAAGTGTTAAAAAATTCTTTTTGGCAAAAGAAAATACGGGCCAAATAGAAACTAAAACGATTGAGAATGAAGGCGTAAAAAATAACACCAGCCTCAAATGCAAGTCAAAGTTTTATCCAAAACACGTAAAAGGTGGAAGCATTGATTGCTTTAACTCCATTGTTGTGAAGGAATTGAGAAAAATAGAAACTGTAAAGAAGAAAAATGTCACTCAGAAAGAGTGGTTAGCCATTGAGGCATTAAAACAGAAGGTCAATGTTATAATCAAACCCACTGATAAGGGGGGAGGGGTGGTAATCATGAATAAAAGTGATTACATTAAGGAAATTGAGAGACAATTAAATGATACTCAAACCTATAAAAAGCTCAGAAGTGATCCCACCACTTCAATAATAAAAAAACTCCAGGAGCTTACTAAAATAGCAATGGAAAATGAGTTAATTTCAAAGGAAGAATATGACTTCATTAATATCTCAAATCCCACGACCCCCACAATCTATATACTGCCAAAGATTCACAAACATCTACCAAAACCCCCCGGTAGGCAGATTATCACAGGAACAGGATGTATAACATCAAACCTATCGGCCTTAGTAGACTTCTACCTACAGCCATTGGTTTCAAAGACACGATCCTTCCTTAAAGATACAGGTGATGTCTTACGAAAAATGGAACCCATAGTATGGGACGAAAGTTGTGTATTAGTTAGTGCAGACGTCAGCACACTATACACAATCATAGATTGGAAAAACGGAGAAGAGGCCATACGTTTTTTTCTGGGGAAAAGTGAATATTCGAAAGAATTACAAGATTTTATAATTGATGCAATATGTTTTATCCTACATAATAATTATTTTTATTTCAATGGAAATTACTATCTCCAAATAAAGGGGACAGCCATGGGCACCAGGTTTGCCCCTAGTTACGCCAACCTGTTCATGGCCTTTTGGGAAACAGGAACAGTAGAGAACAGGTTGGCGGAGGGGGTGAACCTGGTAGCCTGGTGGCGTTTTATTGATGATATTTTATTCATATGGAGGGGCGACGAAAGTCTTTTAAATGATTTTTGTGAAATTTTAAATTTAAATGATTTTAACATAAAACTCACTTTTAATATCAGCAAATCTGAATTGGTTTTCTTGGATTTGAAAATATATATTGATCTTGGGACCATTCACACAAAGACCTACAGGAAAGAGACCGATTCTAATTCGTATATTGAAATTAACAGCGAACATCACCAGAGATGGCTAAATAGCATCCCAATAGGTCAATATATGAGGTTAAAAAGGAATTGTACTAAATCAGAAGTATTAGAACAACAAATAACTGATATAGATCAAAGATTCCTTCAAAAAGGTTATACTGTTGACAGGCTCCAGGAATCCAAAGAAAAGGTAAATAAAATGAGCCGAACAGATTTGCTGAAAACTAAACAAAAGGATACCCAACAAAATAAAGACTCAAAGCACACAGAATGGGCTTTTTTCTCCCAGTATGGGGCCCATCATAAAAAGGTGGAGAATATAGTGAGAAAAAACTGGCGTATTCTTTTAGATGACCCCATCTTGGGTAAAGTGATGCCTCCAAAACCAAATTTTATATATAGGAGAGCTCCTTCGCTAAAAAACATTCTGGTAAGAAGTGCATTGGTTGAAAAAACAGGGGGAAGTGATAGAAACAAAGGATTCCACCGGTGTGGATCATGTCTCATGTGCAAAACTACTAATAAAAATGGCTATGAGAAAAAGACCACTTCATTTGAAATCAATGGTAAAAGGCACAAAATCAACCAGTTTATTACATGTCATTCCAGGAATGTAATCTACATGCTCGAATGTGAGTGTAACATGATTTATATAGGAAAAACCACAAGAAACCTAAAATTAAGATTGGCCGAGCATGTATACAACATAAGAAAAGGATGCATGACTCATCCATTGTCTGATCACTTCACTAAACAACATAATAAATGTGAAGGAGCAATTAAAAGATTCCTAGGAATCCAACAAGTAACCTGTAATTGGAAGACTAGAGATTTGGAGATCAGACTAGCTAAGAATGAGATGAAATGGATTTTTACTTTAGATACCTTGTGCCCAAATGGTCTTAATGCTGATTTTGAATTGAAGTGGTTTTTAGAATAAATTAATTTTAGTGTTTCTATCCTTCTTTTATCCTCCTGTGGTAATCTTTTTATTGTACTGTTTTTATGTAATCATGTTTTAAGAGATTTTATATCTAATATTGTTTTATTTATTATATCTTTTATATGTACCTATGATGACTGAAAAAGGAATAATGAAGTAATGAGGTTGGCTCTCCCGGTAATTAGGGATGGACAATGCAGGAATGAAGTACTGCACAGACCGGTAATATGAGGAGAGCCACCTCGGAAAAAGAAGTATTCCTGTCATGTGCCCTCAAATTTGCCCTTAAGAAAAATGGCGGACGGAGAAGAAAGAAATGAAGTTAATCTCCAAAACGCCACACTGATACAGAGAAGAAAAGAGGCCAATGGGAATGGAGGCGCCGCAACAATGAATGAAAAACATATGTAAAAATTGTGGGATAACATCAATAAGCTGCCTCCAACGCATTGAGCGGCTGTATAGCGCGTGGAACGCAAACCGGAAGTGCCGTGTGGAACGCACGACACTTCCGGTAAGCGCGAATTGCGGAAGTAACATTAGAATCCACTCGCTGATGCTCTGTATCACATTAGACTAGGTGGAACGCAAGCCGGAAGTGCCGTGTGGAACGCACGGCACTTCCTGGCCCGCGAAAATCACGGATTCCTCATTGGAGGGCAAATTAGGAGGGAGGTATAAATATGTTGTACAATCAATATGTGTTCATACCCAGCTTGAAAAAGGAGACCGGTGTGTCTCCGAAACGCGTTGCTGACCCTGCTTTTAAGGACACATCATTTGATTCTACTTAGTGCAATAAACTGCTTTTTTGCACTTTACCTGGACACTTGGACACTTTATTGGGATCGCACCTTCATTGCACCTGCACTTTATTGCACCTGCACCTTGATTTGAGGATCTCATCCAAAGAACCAAGCCTTCTGCGGTGGTGCCGCAGAGACTTTGCCTGAAGTAATAGCCCACCGCAGCATCGGTTGATGGTGAGATAAATTGTATAATTACCCTCGAAAATTGTCGATCCAAGTCCGATGTCCACAAGATTTTGTTTGTATTCTGTATCAAATATATTTGTTTGCTTGTTTTTAACCCAATAAACCCCTGTTCAATTATATGGTGGTTTAAATATCTTTTTGAAGAAGTTGCGCCAGGCTACTACTAAATTTGTTTGTTTCCAGTATACCTAGGAGGTGGTGTACCTCCTTTTCAGTTGTAGTAGGCCGCACTTCTTCAAATTTATTGCGCTAACTATTCCACATACTCTGTAAATGGCATATTGCCAAGTTTAAGTTTCTCTTCCAACGATTTACATTTCATATTTTTATTCCTTTTACGGAAGTTTGGTTTCGATTGTACATGCCCTCTGCTTTCACACTAGGCATCGGCCGTGGCAGCCAATGTTGTTGGCATTTCATCGTCTACAGTATGTCATGACTAGTGGCAGCAGCTTCAGAACTATGAGGAAGTGGATCTTCATCTTTCCTTTGTTTGTTAACCTCCATATTTTGGATCTCCAATATTTTTGTGGAGTTATGTCACAGGACAGCGCCACTGGAGTGCAATTAATATGTCAGTGAGTATGCACCAGCAGGCAGTTATACAGATACAGCAGTATTAGGCAGAGAGCCCCAGACCACACAGGTACGGCAGTATTAGGCAGTGAGCCCCAGACCAGACGGTAGATACGGCAGTATTAGGCAGTGAGCCCCAGATCACACAGGTACGGCAGTATTAGGCAGTGAGCCCCAGATCAGATGGTAGATACGGCAGTATTAGGCAGTGAGCCCCAGACCACATGGTAGATACGGCAGTATTAGGCAGTGAGCCCCAGACCAGACAGGTACGGCAGTATTAGGCAGAGAGCCCCAGACCACACAGGTACGGCAGTATTAGGCAGTGAGCCCCAGACAGGTATGGCAGTATTAGGCAGTGAGCCCCAGACCAGACAGGTAGATACGGCAGTATTAGGCAGTGAGCCCCAGACCAGACAGGTACAGCAGTATTAGGCAGTGAGCCCCAGACCACACAGGTACGGCAGTATTAGGCAGTGAGCCCCAGACAGGTACGGCAGTATTAGGCAATGAGCCCCAGACCACACAGGTATGGCAGTATTAGGCAGTGAGCCCCAGACCAGACGGTAGATACGGCAGTATTAGGCAGTGAGCCCCAGACCACACAGGTATGGCAGTATTAGGCAGTGAGCCCCAGACCAGACAGGTACAGCAGTATTAGGCAGAGAGCCCAAGACCACACAGGTACGGCAGTATTAGGCAGTGAGCCCCAGACAGGTACGGCAGTATTAGGCAGTGAGCCCCAGACCAGACAGGTAGATACGGCAGTATTAGGCAGTGAGCCCCAGACCACACAGGTACGACAGTATTAGGTAGTGAGCCCCAGACAGGTATGGCAGTATTAGGCAGTGAGCCCCAGACCACACAGGTACGGCAGTATTAGGCAGTGAGCCCCAGACCAGACGGTAGATACGGCAGTATTAGGCAGTGAGCCCCAGACCACACAGGTACGGCAGTATTCGGCAGTGAGCCCCAGACCAGATGGTAGATACGGCAGTATTAGGCAGTGAGCCCCAGACCACACAGGTACGGCAGTATTAGGCAGTGAGCCCCAGACCACACAGGTACGGCAGTATTAGGCATCAGAATGAAGCCAGGAGGGGAGCCGGGACCACTGCAGCGAATACAGGTAAATCTGCGGGGGATGGGGGCGGGGCATGGGACATCCCGGAACCCGCCCGCCGCACTGACATCTCACCCGCAGCACTGACAGGCATCCCAGCTCCCACCCGCAATGATGACATCCCGCGCGGCTCAGCACTGACATCATGCCCGGCTCCTACCCAAAGCGCTGGCAGCCCAGCTCCTGCGAGTATGTTAGTATATATGTAGCGGGTGGGCACCAGAAACTTTTGGCTGGGGGGGGGGGCGCAATATTTCAAGTTACGCCACTGGTAAGTAAGACTGTTACTGCCATATGACTTATCTGTTATAATGCTGAATAAATATGGTTAAAAGAAAGTATGCCTTAAATTATTGAAATGAATTTCATTTAAAAAGATAAATGAACAAACATATCTCTCATAGAGAGAATAATAATCAAATGAAAATTACTTTTCACAGAAAAGGATTCAATTATTAGCAGTAATTGTTAGATGTAATGAAACATCCCTCAATCTAGATACATTGGATTTGTCCTACTTGCTCAATCAAGGCAGAAAGACTTTGGACTGAACCATTTTCCCTGCAATAGGGGGAAGGACTTTTAGGAGCTATAAAAAGTGTTTTGGTTTAATAAAGCTGGAATGCTCAGACATGGAGGAGGAACGAGAAGTCCGTTGCAGAGAGCGGGAAGTACCTGGGGCCGTGGAGTGTGGGCGGATTTAAGACTGCGTCATTTCGGCCCTCATCTACATCGGTGTGCCCAGCGTTGAGAGGTGAACCGCCGGGAGATATGACCCGGCCAATCGGGCGGTCCCGGAGCTGCAGACGCTGAGGAGGAGGCGGGCTGAACTGACGAAAGGCGTCACTGGGCGGAGCCCTGCAGGCCGGCTAGAGGTATAATTCCAGCAGGAGGCGGGCTGTGACGTACAAAGGGATGCAACAAAGCTCCCTAAAGGTAAAAGAGAATTGGCAGGCTGGTAGTGGGCAGTCCTAGAGGCACGGCCTAACACAGTGAAGGACAGTTATAGCCACCAATGGCTAGTGCGCCTCCCCTCCACCCCCAAAATGAAACTACCAATAAGGCAGAGAGTGGTGTCAGTCAGTGTAATTGCATTTGCTTCATAGAAAGGATTTTGGGACAGTGACAGTCCACTCTAATAGCGGGCAGTGCAAAGTTCCAGCTACCGGGATAAGAGCTCCTTATCAGTGGAAGAAAAGCTTTGCAGTCAAAAAGGGGTTAACCCCACGGAGACAAGCGAAGTACAGGATACAAAGTTTCTAGTGTTAAATTTTTTTTGAAAAGGAGGGCACCAGTGAGACAATTGTAGCGAGTGGAAACTAGCATAGTAAAGTAAGCTAAAGCCTAATCATAGACTGAGAACAGACGGAGAGCAACATCCTTTGATGCCACAGTTTCCAGGCACACACAGAGAGAAAAGGAGATTTATAGTGTGTACACAGGGTATATGGCTTCCGAGGTTGCCGATATAGTGAACATCGGAAGCCATATCGCATGCAGATCGCATGCTTTTTTAGGGCTTGCGAGCCTGATGCGCGCTCCCGTGTGAGCGCAAATCGGCAGTGAAATAGAGAGGGCAGCCAAGACTATATAGTGCAGATCTGCACTATATAGTCTAAATTGTCCCTCTGCGTGCCGTGCGATGCGAGCCCCGATACGATCTGATTGTATCGGGACTCGCATCTCATGGCATATCCTGCCATGTGAACACACCATTAGAGAGCTAAAGGTCTACAGGAATAGAAATGACCAACTACAAGTTCAGTCTTGTTGAGCTCATACATACCTCCAGGGATAAGGAGTAACGCTGGATGAGACCGGGAAAACATTTCCTACATAACACAAAGGATAAGAAGAGGTGGGCCAGACATTATAGAGTCAGCAGACATTATAAAGCTTGACTTATGCTGCTTTCACTTTGCCCCTAAACGTTTGAGACCCGATATTTTGAAATGGTATTTAAAATGGTATATTACCGTTTTAAACCCCTTTCACACTGCACATAAATCTCAAGTCTCAAGCAGGTTTGCAGTGTAAAAGCAGGACAGACAGTAGCTATAAGATAGCATAGTGCATATTTAATGAGCTGCTCATTACATATGCACATATGTAATGAGTGGCTCATTACATATTCACTGCGCTCATTACATATGTACATATTTAATGAGCGGGTCACACTCATTACATACATGCATATGAATGAGCTGCTCCTTACATATATGCATATGTAATGAGTGTATCATTACTTATTCAGTGCGCTCATTACATATGCTCATATGTAATGAGAGGCTCATTACATATGCACTGCGCTTTCATAGCTACTGCCTGAGTCCTATATACCAGTTCAGAGCCGTTCACACTGCTTAAAAACTGGCTCTGAGCCATGTAGGACTCTGCTTTTTTACCCATTTGCAAATACCGGTTATTTGTAACCGGTAAATGCAGACGCTCTAACTGCTTTAAAAGGCTAAAAAATTAGCAATATACCAGTGAAGAGCTGCAGTGTGAAAGGGGTATGAGTGTCTTCCGCGAGGCAGATCTAAACTCATCTGTCATTAATATATAAACCTGTTAAACCCTAATTGCGCAATTTACAATATAGTGACTGAAATGTATTGAGTTTTTATTCGTTATCTGAACTGTTATGTTGTGTGTGTATTTTTTATCTGTTCCGATAGGAATGTTATGTATTTGATAAAATATATTTAGTACAGTGTGAAATAGCATAGGAAGTCTATTCAGTGGAATTACAAGGATTGAGGAAGGCTGTGTTCCAGTAAAATAAAGTTGTTCTTCGATATGTCCTGCAGACTGCAGTTGACACAAGCAGAACCAACTCATTAGTCTTAAGCCCCGTACACACGGGGGGATATATCGCTTAGTGTCCCATTTGCATCAGCGACCAGAGATGGTCGCTGATGAAAAAGAAACTGCCGGGGGAGCTCGGCAGTGGAAATCAGCTGGTCGCAGGAGCATGTTCCTGCGACCAGCGATCACTACGGGGGAGAAAACGGGAGCGCGCACCCGGCGATATATCGCCGGTGCACACTCCCATCGCGGGCAATATGGTCGCTCAGCGACCATATTACCCGCGATATTAGACAAATCGCCCCCGTGTATACACAGCCTAATACTGTTAAAGTTGTGATGTTTTGCATAGTCATTTTGTGATTTAAATAAACACTGTATAACCCAGTTAAAACTTGCTTGCAAAGGAGAGATTATTACCCAGAGAAAAGGAAAAGACACATTATACTTACTGGGTTATTACAAAAGTACCAACCACTTTATCACTTCACCGAGCTCAATAGACCTGCCCCTGAGTGTCTGACCGGCCAACAGGTGACATATGCTACTCTGTACAAAGCAGGTGGGACAGGGGAGACGTGATCCTCCGTCTTATAAAAACTATATGACATAGCCTCATGCGACCATGCTTATTTCCTATTCAAATGTCACAAGATACTTACCTACGCCACACACACACTCTCTCTCTCTCTCTCTTGCTGCTTTCAGACCGCATAACTGGCTTTGACCCTGTATTTGGAAACGTTTCCAAAAACGGGTCTGCCAGATAAAACCCCTTTCACACCGCAGCACTTAAACGGTATATTACCGTTTAAGTGCCGATTTTTTGACACTGGCAGACCCGTTTTTGGAAACTTTCCAAATACAGGGTCAAAGCCAGTGCAGCCTTCAGCCCTCCCCTCCGTGCAGCTCCCCCCCCCCTCGCGTGTCGACCGAGAGCATGTCGACGCCCCCCCGCGCATGTCGACGCCCCCCGCGCATGTCGACGCCCCCCGCGCGTGTCGACGCCCCCCCCCCACCCCGCGTGTCGGCGCCCCCCCCCCCCCCCCCCCGTGTCGACTTACCCCGTGCCGGTACCTCCATTGTGGACTGCAGCTCAGTATGCTCGGAAAGCACTTATGAAAAAAGTGTCTTCCAGAAAATGGCTGCCCCATAGGAAACCCTGTTTAAAAAAACTGTCTTCCGTATGGGGGGCAGCCATTTTCTGAAAGACACTTTTTTCATAATTGCTTTCCGAGCATACTGAGCTGCAGTGCCGGGAACCACAACGGAGATACCGGCACGGGGTAAGTCGACACGGGGGGGGGGGGGGGGCGCCGACACGCGCGCGGGGGGGGGGGTCGACACGCGGGGGGGCGTCGACACGCGCGGGGGGGGCGTCGACACGCGCGCGGGGGGTGTCGACACGCGCGGGGGGGGCTCCAGTGCTGTGAATACTTAATGAGCGCTCATTAAGTATTCACTGTGCTGAATTTAGGACCCAGCTCATTGGCTGGGTCCTAAATACCGTTTCTGAGCCGATTTTTGCGCTAAAATACCGGTTCAGAAACGGGTAGGACCCTGCATTTTAACCGGTTAGAAAAAACGGCATTTTCTAACCGGTTAAGTGGGACTGGACCTTTCAGACCGCACACATTACCGTTTTAAAACGGTAAAAAAACGGCAATTTACCGTTTTAAAAGTGCGGTCTGAAAGGGGCATCTCTCTCTCTCTCTCTCCATACTAATTCTGATTATGTAAAGTTGGTGAGCTGTGTTTTATGTACACACAAGGGAGAGTGAGGTGTTGTTGGAAACTCATGCTGCTTTCCCACTGCAGAACCGTTTTAAGTTACAGGTAATCTTAAACGGTATTTAGCATTCCCACTGCAGCAGATTACAGTTTGAAATGCCATTTAAGTCCCATTCCCATTGCAGGTAAAACGTTTTAGCTCTTCAAAACGTTTTTACAGCATTGGTGTGCAGTGGTGCTAGTAATATATACATTGCTGGCCTGTACCAGCAATTTATATATTACTGGCTGATAAATAATCATTGGTGTGCAGTGGTACCAATAATATATACATTGCTGGCCTGTGCCAGCAATGTATATATTACTGGCTGATAAATAATCATTGGTGTGCAGTGGTACCAATAATATATACATTGCTGGCCTGTGCCAGCAATGTATATATTACTGGCTGATACTCCGTTACTGGCTCAGTGGCTCCGTGTTCAGCGGGGGGGGGGCGGGGCGAGCAGGTCTCCGTGGCGGGGGGCGTGGCGAGCAGGCCGGGAGGGGCGGAGCGCCCAGCTTGTGTGGCCGGGCGGGGGAGCAGGACTGCCGGGCGGTGATTGACAGCGGGACGGCGCCGGTGAGCGACAGCGGGACGGCGCCGGTGAGCGACAGCGGGACGGCGCCGGTGAGCAGCGGTGAGTATATGACGCTGCGGGCGGGGAGGGTGGGGGGTGGCAAGGGAGGGAGCAGACAGCTGGACTGAAAGCCGCGCATCTTTCAGCCCGGCTGCTGTATACAGATTCAGCGATGATGGCTCAAATATGAGCCATCCTCGCTGCATCTGCTGGTAAAACCGTTTAAGAGGCATTCCCATTGCCTCTTAAACGGTAGATTACCGGCTAAATCCCTGCTCTGAAAACGGGTTGAAATACCGTTTAACTTTAAACGGTATTTCAACTCTGGCGCTTTCCCACTGCAGCCTTAAACAGTATTTTGCCCTCAAAAATCGGCAAAATACCGTTTTAAGGCTGCAGTGGGAAAGGGGCATCAGCTACAAAAATAAGAAACAGAACAAATTCTGAGAAATATACAGTATAATGTAAACAATACACTGTGATACAGGACAAGAGAACATTATACAGCAGGAAACATTCTGTCAATATTTGCAATGTCATTAATATTGTTGGCACCACAATGTCAACAGTTACTGTATGATGTTACCAGGGTTGCCTACTTTTGAAAAATTATTTCAGGTAGAAATCTAAAAGCCAGGGGGCGGGCCTTGCATCGCCAGGGGGTGGGCCTTGCGGCACCAGGGGTCAGGCCTTGCAGCGCCAGGGGGCCCCTACAGTATTTTGATAAGCATGGAGCCAGATTAGTAGTGGGGACAGTGCTGGGAAACCAGGCAGAGGGGGAGGGCAAGTAATGAGTTACCTTCCCAGAGAGGTGGTAACGGCTGGCTCATTAAATGCGTTCAAGGCAAAGTTGGACAAACATTTACTGGAGAAAAACATCCATGGGTACAAATAAGAAATATAATTTGTCTGTAAAATACCAGAACCTACCAAATCAGCAATGGATATCTATACCAGGTTGAACTAGATGGACGCAAGTCTTTTTTCAGCCTTACCTACTATGTAACTATGTAACTATGTAGTGGGGACAGTGCTGGGAGACCAGGCAGAGGGGAGTCAGGGAAGAGGGCAAGGAATGAGTAGTAGGGACAGACTAGTGCTAGAAATGCAAAGGCATGGGCTGGCTGGCAACACAAAGAAGCAGCCCACCGCCCCCGTTAACCACCCCCTCAGTGCAGCAAGGATTAAAAATAGCCATCTATATATAAATATATATACAACTAGCAGGATTTACCTGGAAAGTCCCTCACTGTGTCCTGTGCTGGGTCACGATATCCCTGGTGGGTCTGTAAGGCTGCAGGCTCCTCCTCCTTTTTCTGTAGTTGTGGCAGTGAGGTGGCTGCCAGGCTGGGGCTTATTTGAGCCTGTCAAGGCTTAATGTGCCAGTGGATCTGTCATGCTTCCGTCTCTGTGCAGAGACTCAGGGAGCACAGGTGGGCCTGCCGCATGACATCAGCGGCACTCGCAGTGCGGCTACATACAGTAGCTGTCTCTCTCTCCCGGCTGAAAGATGTACAAGAAGACAGCCCCGGGACCATGACATCGCACTTGCTCGGGTGGCATGCGGTACACTGCCCCAAGCCCAGCCCGCCACTGCCTGAGAGGGGAGTCAGGGGAGAATGGCCAGGCAAGGAAGTAGTAGTTGTTGGGAGTCGGGACAGTGCCATGAGAGCAGGGGAATGGCCAGGTCCGGAGGCACACTGCGTTCCGGACCTGACCTGACCGATGGTGGAGGGGCTGAAGGAGCGATGCCGCATGATGCAAAGTAATGGGGTAGGGGGAGGCGGGGTGCTGGCTGGCACAGGCAGGCGGGGCGCGCATGTGCGGGGGGGGGGGGGGGGGGTGGATGGTAATGTAGGGCACTGTGCTGCTGGGGGCCCGGATTGTAGGTCAGTTCCGGGCCCCAACAATTCTAGTGGTGGCCCTGCTGGTTAAAGATAACTGGTATTTCAACACGTTTAAAAAAGCAGAGTCCTACATGTTTCAGAGCCATTTTTATGCAGTGAGAATGGCTCTGAAACGGTATTTAGCAAAAAAACAACAGATTACAGACCTGTGATAGGCGTTCCTCTGCATTCTGCCTTGAAACGTGTTAATGGGATTAAAACGGGTTGACTGATGTGAATGGTATTTAAATGGTATTTAAAACGGTCATCTACTGCAATGTCAAAGCTCAAACCCGTTTTAAATACCGTTTTAAAATACCGTTTTTTAAAACATTTAGGCAGTGTGAAAGTGGTATAAGATTAGGCACTAGGGGGTAAATTATGATTAGTATTTAGGGGTAACAATACAACCAGGGCTATTTTTCAGCAGGCTCCAGCAGGAACTGAGGCCCTTATTCTAGTTCACTCTTTCTGACAAAATATTTCTTAGATGGACTGCAGGTGAGGCAGGTGTAAAACCCCACCCAAATCTAATTATCTCTGCACAAGTAACACCTGCCTCACCTGCAGTGCACATGGTTTTGTCCATCTAAGAAATATTTTGTCAGAAAGAGTGAACTAGAATAAGGGCCTCAGTTCCTGCTGGAGCCTACTGAAAAATAGCCCTGAATACAACTACTGGAACATCCAGAAGTCACCCCCCAGACCCAAAAGAACCTGCTGGAGCCGAGGAACCAGGTCACCACTAGACCACCAAGGACATGCTGTCGACATTCTAATCCTGTCAACATTTCCTCACTGTTGACACTGTCAGTGTGGTCAGTGTTATTAAATCCAACAGATCAGTGCACCTAGCATAGATCAGGCACGGATAATTACTGTACATCCAGCGCACACAACAGAAGCAGCGCTCTGCAATTGCATACCTCCCAACTTCTGTGTTGGGGAAATCCGCGCGAGCGCCCGAAAAGGGGGCGGGGTGTATGCAAATGATGGTGCAGCTTATGCTAATTAGCCGCAACCTCATTTTCATACAAGAATAGACGCTGTGCGCATGCGCACCGCGTCTATTCTATTAGATTGGGGGGGTCTCCCAACTGCCACCCCCCGCAGCGGGTCAATGCCTGCCGCAGGTGGGACAGCGGGACAGGACCCGAAAATCGGGACTGTCCCGCTGTAATCGTGACAGTTGAGAGGTATGCAATTGTTACAGAAACATCATTTACAAGAAATCATTAGAAACTCAACTGACGTAAAATTCCACTAAATCCCCCTACATGGGCCACAGACTCAGGATGTTAGTAATTACAATAGTATTCCGGAGACTGTATCCTGCAGATAACAGAGTGAAATACAAAAACGCCTTTGTGGTTTCTCTCTACTCCTACTAATAGACTGTCAGCGGCTACACATAGGGCCTTATTCTAGTTCACTCTTTCTGACAAAATCCTTCTTAGATGGACAAAACCATGTGCACTGCAGGGGAGGCAGATGTAATATGCGCAGAGATAATTAGATTTGGGTGAGTTATTTTGTTTCTGTGCAGGGTAAATAGTACTGGCTGCTTTATTTTTACACTGCAATATAGATCTCACTTTGAAGTAAAACCCCACCCAAATCTAACTCACTCTGCACAAGTTACATCTGCCCCACCTGCAGTGCACATGGTTTTGTCCATCTAAGAAGGATTTTGTCAGAAGGAGTGAACTAGAATAAGGCCCATGGTCACTCAAGCATTCTAATACGAGATGAGGGGGGGGGGGGGGGGGGGGAATTTAAGAGGATGAGATATTCAGAAAGAGATTTGATGAGAAATTTCCCCATGTGACTCATCTGCTAGAATGAAAGAGAAAGTTTCTCTGGTGTGTTTCTAGTTGACACAGTATACGGTCTCTAGGTCAACGTTGAAAAGGTTGACAAGCTCAAAAGGTTGACATGGCTTTAGGTTGACACAAGCATTAGGTCGACATTGGGAAAAAAATTGTCAACAGGTGCTGTGACAGGTGGTTTTTCATGTGCTACCATCCACAATGGCAGGGCTGGGCCCTCCAGATGTTGAGGAACTACACATCCCAGGATGCTTTGCATTAGTTTGTGTGGTACTCTTTACCTAGAACGGCGCCCATCGCGGTGATCGCGACATCGCGGGCAGCACATAAACGGCCGCGACGCGATGCCCGCGATCACCGCGATTTTCCCATAGGGAACAATGTTAAAAAGCCTAATTGACCGCGATTTTGCATTCAATGCCTCAATGCCCGCGATTTTCCCATAGGAATCAATGTTAAATGGGCTACAGAGCCCAAATAGCCCCAATTAACCCTTAAATGTCCCCCCAATTTTTGTACGCCACCCCACGATCCATGCCAACCCGAAGCGTGGCGAGCGCAGCGAGCCCGCGAGGGGCGGCGGTACGCGTCCTCCGACCTTTTCATGCCCTACTATCCACGTCGGCGTGGAGTTGAGAATAGAATAGTGTGGCGAGCGCAGCGAGCCATCGAGCCCGAAGCGTGGCGAGCGCAGCGAGCCCCGCGAGGGGACGCGGATACCTTCACAGTTATACGCGTCCCCTCGCGGGCTTCACAGGTGTCCGTGGCGACGCGGACACCTGTGAAGCCCGCGAAGGGACGCGTTTACCTGTGAAGGTATCCGCGTCCCCTCGCGGGGCTCGCTGCGCTCGCCACGCTTCGGGCTCGGTGGCTCGCTGCGCTCGCCACACTATTCTATTCTCAACTCCACGCCGACGTGGATAGTAGGGCATGAAAAGGTCGGAGGACGCGTACCGCCGCCCCTCGCGGGCTCGCTGCGCTCGCCACGCTTCGGGTTGGCATGGATCGTGGGGTGGCGTACAAAAATTGGGGGGACATTTAAGGGTTAATTGGGGCTATTTGGGCTCTGTAGCCCATTTTACATTGATTCCTATGGTAAAATCGCGGGCATTGAGGCATTTTTAAGTAAAATCGCGGTCAATCAGGCTTTTTAACATTGTTCCCTATGGGAAAATCGCGGTCATCGCGGGTACCCGATTTTGATGTACCCGCGATTTACCCGCGATGCCCGCGATGCCCGCGATTTTTTACCCCCGACGCCCGCGATTCTGATCGCGGGCGCCGTTCTAGGTAAAGAGTACCGTTTGTGTCAACCTAATGACACTGTTGAACTAAAGCTATGTTGACCTTTTGAGTGTGTCAACCTAAGGCCTGTTGACATTCAGTGGTTGATCTAATGCATGTCAACCTTCCTGTGGACAACCTAATGATCCACGCCCATTGACACAATTTCAAAGGTTCCACACTTGCTTTAAATTGCTGGATATAAGTCATCAGTTGGAGGATGCAATGTGCAGAAGCTGTGAAACTCCCATGTCTACAAAGGGTCATTGGAATTGAGTTCTGCCCCCTTTCCCTTTCACTTTCACTTTCACTTACCCTCTCCCTCTCTTCTGGCCCAGGCTAGTCAACATCATTATGGATCTCTATTAAGACTATGGAGAGGGGAGTGTATGAACATGGAAAGTCCCCATCAGTGTTCCCTCTAAGCTGTGCGCACGTGCGCGCGCACACAACTCTACGAGCGTGCGCACAGACATTACAACAGAGCGCACAAAGCAGCAGTGGTCCCTTTTTGCAGTTGTGGACTCAATTAATGTGTGTTTCACTCATTAACTACATTGTGTGCTGTGTTTTGAATGTTTAATATAATTTTGAAGTAAAGTTAACACAAATGCTGAGCGTCATTTTCCAGTTATATATAAGTGACGCACAAAAATTAAAATTTCCTTCCAAAGTTGCACAGCCAAAATCTTTTGCCGCACATAGCCTTCGTAACATTAGAGGGAACATTGGTCCCCATCCTAATATCTTTTTGTTCCCATAATAAATCATCATGGTTGCCTACTTCACCCTCTTTAATCTCTGATCCTGGACTTCCCCTGATAATGTAGGATTGCCATCACTTGTGGTGAAACACCTTTCTTATCAATTAACTACAGTTAGCTTCCCACAGGTGATGGCGATCATACACAGGGCTGTTTCTAGACAATTTATCTCCCAGTGTGAAGAAATAAAAATGTGCCCCCCCAAACATAACGTGGTAGTGAAGAAATTGTGCATGCCAAAGGTGCACTCCGCAAAAAGGGGTGTGGCTTAATATAAGGGGCTTGGTCTAGCTATAATGGGTGTGGTCTAGCTGGAAAACAATTTCCTTACACCTGACTTTTGCAACCTGCATGACCAGACATTGGTTACCGCAGGAATGGTCGTTGTCCTCCCACACTTAAGTTGGTGGGCTGAAGGCACAAACACAAATGCCCCCACAGTGCCAGAATTTCCCACCAGCAGTGCAACTTACCATTGTTGCTGCTGCTACCACCATCTGCTGCTGCTGTTGTTGTTGGGAGGAGGGAGAGTGCAGTATGCGCCTCTACTGCCCTAACTCCAGTCCGGCATCCCCCTGCTGTCTGTTTCCTCCACCGCCGCTGACCCCACCACCACTTCCGAGGAGAGGAGAGTGCTCAGCGCATTGTGCATATCTCCTTCCCCTCACTGTGTCCACTGTCCCTGTGACTGGGCCATCATCCAATCATACCTCGCTCCTGATTGGCTGCCTACCCACAAGCTCCGATTGGCTCGTGGGCCGGCAGCCAATCAGGAGCCAGCCTGCAATCTCTGATTGGCTGATGGCCCAGTCACAGGGACACAGTGAGGGGAATGAGAGACGTGTGATAAACTCCTCTCCCGTCTGAAGGGAAGCAGCAGTGGGGGGAGCTGGCACCCTGGCAGATATAACAGTGCAGACACGCGCGGTGCCACAGACTACTGCATGGCTTGTCCTCCTCTGGATATAGCCCTGATCATACATTACCAGGGAAGTCCAGGAATAGAGCATTTTCTCCCTCATGGAGAGGGTCAGGTAGGAAAGTATGTAATAAAGTATTATCTACTAGGTGATTCATCACGCCCTACGGGTGCTCTTCACACCGTCGTAAGGGGCTCCACCCACTTAACATGTGAACGCCTTTAGTGTGTGAAATCTGGTTTGTGTTATATGGAGGATGACCTGTATTGATAATATAGTTAGAGGTTTCACTTTTAAGATTAAAAGGGTGTTTGATTGTGAAGAGGGTGCAGGTTATTTTATTGCTATGAACAGTGCTTACAGACGATGGGCGTCTGTTGTGTTGGTGTGGCTGGTTGCAGGGGTAATGTGGAATGGAGAGGGGCAGGTGCAGAGTTTTGGCAGGAAGATGTGGGGTTGCTGTGTGTGGTGAAAGGGGGGCTTGGTGTCATTGGAGGTTTTTTTTTTTGCGAGTGGTGGAGTTGGAGGTGAATGTGGGTGGTGCGGGGGTGAGGGTGCTGTAGTTGGGTGGGGGGGGGGTGGTTGACGCCAGTGTTGAAGGGGCAGTTTTGGAGGGTGCTGTGGGTGGTGGTGGAGGAGCGGGTGCTGTGATGTTGTGTGTGTGGTAGTATGGTGTGTGGCAGAGGGGTGCAAGTGTGGTGGAAAGGGTGCTTATGGGTGGTGTGGATGGGCTAGTGTGATATAGTGTGGGTGGTGGAGTTACATGTGTGGTGGTGGTCCGTGTGGGTGGTGTGTGTAGGTGTGGTGTTTGGGTGCACTGGTTGCAAAACATGCATTTGCGGTGCTGTGGCAAGTGTGTGGTGTGGTTGGGAGACAGATGGGTGTGTGGGTAATGCGGGAGGGGGATGGGCGGGTGCAGTTTGGTGCTTCTTGTTACGGGGGTACTGCATGATGGAGAGAGGCAGGTGCAGTGTTTTTGAAGTTGGATGTGAAGGTGCTGCGGGTGTGTGTGTGGGGGGGTGATGTTGTAGGTAGGGGTGTGGTGGGTGTTTGAAAATTGGGTGCAAGGGTGCTATGGGAGTGAACAGGCATTAGGGGGTGGTGTATGTTGTGAAGTGGTGGATGGGGGATATTGGGGGTTATTCTGGTTGGTGCGGTGGGACCATACACGGAAGATCGTTTTTTTTTTTAAATCTGTGCATGCGTAGCTTTCGCAATGCGCATGTGCGGCGACCTCACACCGCTCACGGATGGGTCTCTCCGTGCGAAAAAAACTGTACGCAAGAGCACGGTCATTGTGGGAGGCATGTGGGCGTTTTTATGGGAGCGGCCGGAATAATGAGGAAAACTGGGCGTAAACATGGGTGTACACAGGGGTGTGCACACAAAATGCACGGTGCCACAACCGCCTCGATCGGCGAACGTGCCGTGCATTTTGGCCCCAACACAGGCGGATGCCAAAGATAAGTCCAGACCACCCCTAGCGATACCGTATGAGAGCGGACACCTGGTTCTGCTAATTAACGCTGATTACTACTCAAACACATATGCCTGAATGTAATAAGCAATGCTGCAGGCTATTAAGTGAAAACCATTATTTCACTACCTGCAAGCCACACACAGCCCACAAACTTATCTTTCTACACTTCTCAACATGTAAAGGTTGGTTTAATTTTAGGTAATATTCATTCTAAGACCTGGTTATATATGTCACGGTAGTTATTTTATAACCATCTACACCCATTCAGAAAGTGTTTTTGTATACTTTAAAAAGCAGGACACTAAATTCACAGAAGTCGACATACCAGTTTTTTATTATGAAAAAGACACATAAACCATATTAAGGTAGACAATTGAGATAATAGAAAACAATAATTAAATAACAGTTAGAATAATTAAGTAATTGTCTTAATTATACTTCAAAGGCAAGATTTGCATTCCCATATATGTGAAGGGTACGCCACCGAGCATGGACGTACGCTCCCTCTCACGATCGGTGACACACGCTGAGTTTTCCATTGAAAAAAGCCAAGACCCGTCCGTGCACTGTGGCGTACGCTCAGATATACAGAAGGTGTCGGTGTGAAAATGGACGAGATCCGTCCGTGCACTGTGGCGTACGCTCTGATGTACGCCAGGTATCGGTGTCTAAGAGGGAGATCCGTCCGTACACGGTGGCGTATGCTCAAGTGTACGCCACTCCCCATTGTCGGTGTCTGTGACCATCCGTGTGCGGCTGTTCTGTGGGCAGACTTACGCTCGCCATGAGCGTACGGGAAACGCACAGTGTGACGGACCGTACGCACGTTTCACCAATCCAATCAGAATAAGGCCCATTGTGTGTGGTGGAGTGTATGTGGCGTGGTTGGCCATGTGGGTGGTGTGGTTTGGTTAGGTGTGGTGGTGCACCATTTTAGTGCGGTGCATTTGCGGTGGTGCTGTGGGTGTAGTAGCAAGGGTAGTGTGTTTGGGTGAGGCATGGGTGCGTCGGCAGTGTAGATGGGGGATGGGTGGGTATGGTGTTGCCATGGGTGGTTGCATGGATACTTTAAGTAATTTGGGGTGGAGGTATGGCGTGTTGGTTTTGGCAGGTAGATGGGGGAGTGTAGTGTAGGTGTTGGAGGGGCGGTTGTCGTGGTTGTGCAAGTGGATGCAGGGTTGGTGTGGGTGCTGGAGGGGCAGGTGCGGTGGTGTTGCGTGCGTGTTGTAGTGGTGTGGGTGGGGGAGGGTGCTTATTGGTGTGGGGGCAGTGGTGGTGTGGGTGTGGGACGGATGGGCTTGTTGGAAATGCGGTAGGGTTATGGGCAAGTGGAGTGTTGTGGCGGCTGGTTGTGGGGGTCTAGGGGGTTTAGGAGGTTTGGGTGTTGGGGTGGTGAGGGTGAGTGCATTAGTAGTGCGGTTGGGGAAGTGGGGTACTTCTGTACAGTGGTAGGGGTGTGTGTTCTGCAACTGTAGTTAGGCTGCAGGGAGGGGGATGTGTATACACTGTAGTTAGGCTTGCGGGAGAGTACTGTATAATTAGAGTGAGGCATGTGGGGGAGGGGTGTATAGGTAGAGTTAGGGTGTGTGTGTGTGTGGCTATTTACCTGGGCTTAAAAGAAGGCGGCTTTTGGGGGGACACGCCGGACCAATGAACTATTGTGTCCTATGGGGACCTCCGGTTCCAGGTTCACTACAGGCTGCTTCTCCCTTCTGTTCACCCTTCTGCCACTGTGAGCCACAGAATACATGTGAAGTACATGTACAAATACACCTGAGGCACTCCTACGTATCACTCCTACGGGTGCCGATTTCCTTTTTTCTCTGTGGGTGCTCCCAACCCCCGCCAACCCCCCCCTCCTGGACTCACTCGCTGTAGTGGTCCAGGAGCAGCAGCGCTGCAGCAGGGTCAGGGAGCAGCAGCAGCACCGCAGCTGGGTCAGGGAGCAGCAGCAGCAGCACCGCAGCAGGGTCCCAGCAGCGGATATGCCATCAGCATCAGGGTCCCTGCGGAAGATGGGAACTAGCAGCGGTATTAATATTATTATGTGAGAGGTGCTCACTAGGCTTCACAGAAGCTTAGGAGTAGCAGCGCTGGGCTGCCTTGGAGGAGTCAGCGTAGGACGCTGATAACGTACAGGCAGCTGCCGAGCTGCAAAGTTTCCTCACTAGAACAGCACGCGCTGCGCGCTATGAAACTAAACAAGTACCCAATTAGTTCAGTAATAATACTCAGGTGCATGAGAGAGGGGTTAATATTGAGAAAGTAAAAAAAGACATTGGTTCCCCCGGCACACTGAATGGTATTAGTAACCAATCTTGAACACTACATGATAATAGAATTCAGAGATATTGGTTACATATACCTGCGCAGGTGTATGATATGCCCCCAAGCCACGTCAAGGCTTCTCTGTATATTGGGGGTCCCTATCCCTAAATCTAGGTGCAGGGTGCAGCACCCCAAAAAATTAGCATAAGCTAGAAAGCCCAGTGCGGCACACCAGTGAGATACTATAGCGTTAATAAATATTATGATAGGAAGCTGAAGCTATATATAAAGAGAGAGATAACATAAAAAAAATTTAAATGTAATTAAAATAATAGAGAAAAAGTGTTAGTGAGTGAAAGAAAAAAAAGTGTTAATAGAATGTAAGGGTGTGCCGCACTAGAGCCACCCAGCCCAACCAGTCCAGGGGCACCGCACCCCACAGCACCGTTACCCTAAATTGGGTCTACAATAAACCAGCAAGGAGCCACATGATAATGGATCCTTACTTGATATATCTGAACTAAGAGCTACCTACCTTGGAACAACCCCAGACCCCGACTACTCCATGTGGTATACACAGGCTGGGTGCAATCGCACAAGACTCGTGGATTGTAGTAGGAAGATTTATATATGTGCGGCCCCCTAATATCTTAATATGCAGACCTTATATAAGGAAGATGTGCTATAGGGTGTGCTACCACTGACAAATGTATTTTATTCAAGGAGAACAAGGAGAGAAAAGAATTTGTCCTGGTGTGGTGCACCAACAAGAAATTTCATATATAAAACTTAGCTTTAATTAATTTATGTTTAGAACAGGGTTGCCGACCCTCCCGGAATTACCGGGAGGATCCCGAAAATCGGGTCCTCCTCCCGGCCCCCCGGAAAGGTGGGCAACCCTCCCGGATTCCGGGGGCCCCCACGCCACCCCCCCCCCCCCCCGATTGCGGCGTCTTCCTCATACTTTTGGATTGAAATCCGTCAATCCGCGGGTCTCAGAGGGGGCGGAGCTAAAATCGTATCATTCTAGCCACGCCCCCTCCACGGAGATCCATGAATTGGGGGGTTTTACCATCCTGGGGGTGGGGCTTAATGATGTAAAGCTCAAGCCCCACCCCCCGAACTGCAGCTGAAAGTCTCCTCTCCGGGCTTCTCCCGGAGAGGAGACATAAAAAGTCGTCAACCCTGGTTTAGAAGCAAGCGAAAAATTATAAAAAAACACAGATAGACAAACAAAAGACAGTGAAGTGTGTTGAAAACTTAGCACGTGCGGGCGTGTTGTGTGTGCTTAAACCGTACGTATATATAGTCCACTGTCAGAAAGGCTCCTGTTTTAATTCAATCTGGGAATTTATAAGATTCCCTTGAACAGACACAGTTATTAGAAGTATATTGGCTAAACAGCACCTGTTCGGCTTGCTGCTCTGTCAGTGTCCTTCTCAGCTCATACTGCACCTTTGTGCTGGGTCAATGATAGGTAACAGACATACTTATTAGTGTCAGCACCTGTTTGGTGCTCTGCTCTACCAGTGTCCTTCCCCTCTAATGCCCCTTTCCCACTGCAGCCTTAAAACGGTATATTGCCGTTTAAGGCTGCAGTGGGAAAGCGCCAGAGTTGAAATACCGTTTAAAGTTAAACGGTATTTCAACCCGTTTGCAAAGCAGTGTTTTACACGGTAAACTACCGTTTAAGAGGCAATGGGAATGCATCTTAAACGGTATTCTTTGGTTTTACCAGCACGTCTGGCGATAAAGGCTCATATTTGAGCCTTCATCGCCAGGTGTGTATGGCAGCCAGGCTGAAAGATCAGAGACTTTCAGCCCAGCTGACCGGCTGCTCCCTCCCCCGGCTGACACCCGCCCCCCCCCCCGCCGTCCACACCCCCCGTCGCCCCCACTGGTGCTTATACTCACCCTGCCGTCGTGCCCACGCTGCCGCTCATCGGCTCTGCTGCGTCTCCCCGGCCAGGCCACACAGCCCGGCGGAGCGCCCCGCCCCCGGCAGAACGCTCCACCCCCGGCTGGCTGCTCTGCTAGTGTGGAGTGGACGACTCGGAGCATGTAAACTCCACTGGCCACCAATGCGTTTTTTTAAGCAAGTAATATATAGATTGCTGGCATATGCCAGCAATCTATATATTACTGATACCACTGGGCACCAATGTATATATATAAGCCATTAATATATACATTGCTGGCACATGCCAGCAATGTATATAATCACTGGCACCACGGGGCACCAATGTGTTTTTTAAGCCAGTGATATATAGATTGCTGGCACATGCCAGCAATCTATATATTACTGATACCACTGGGCACCAATGTAATATATTTAAGCCAGTACATATATACATTGCTGGCACAGACCAGCAATGTATATATTATTGGCACCACTGCCCACCAATGTTTATATTTTGATATGCCCACTGCCACCAATGTAGTGAATATATACTGTATATACTGGCTAGCACCAACTATATATATATATATATATATATATATATATATATATATATATATATATATACCCCTCCAAGAAATGATTGGCACTCAGGAGGCAATTTCAGCAGTTTAAAACGGATGTATATTTAGGCTAAGGCTGTAGGATTGTGCTCTGACGAAGGGGGTCAAACCCCGAAAGCTTAGCCTAAATATACATCCGTTTTAAACTGCTGAAATTGCCTCCTGAGTGCCAATCATTTCTTGGAGGGGTATATGATTGCTGTTGGGGCACCGGGGCCCGCTGTCTGCATTTTCGTTTTTTGAGTGCCGGCAGGTTTGGAACTTTATATATATATATATATATATATATATATATATATATAGGCAGTTTGCATTTAAATATACATTGGTGGCAGTGGGCATATAAATATAATAAGCAATCAGGGCCGGCACTTGGGAGCAGGTCAGTGGCGTGGAACAAGGTGACTGGCACCCGCACCCCGTCCCCCCTAAAGCCAGTTGAGCCACACTGCACCACAGCTGACTTGCTCCGGCGCCCGCACCCCCCCACCCGTGGACCGTTCACCACGCCACGCTGTCGGAGCGGCATGGCTGCACACACATCACCCCGTTCCCCCCCACCCCCTCTGTGGAACTACTCGCTGGCGGCCACATACTCCCCACCCCCGTGTCGCTGCCAGTAATGTAAATATGGAACCAATTGAATTCAAACCCAGCCCATTATGTAAATAGCCTTTTATAATTAAAGATTTTCAGCAAAGTCTTTCACCTCCTGAAAATCTCTTGCTCTTTGGGGAAAATAGCTCAGTGTGTACGCACTACTTTGGTGAAAGATATATGTATCAGAGATTTTGGCCCATTAAAGCCCATTAAAGTCGCAGGCACTCATTTGTGCTGTAAAAACGTTTTGAAGAGCTAAAACATTTTACCTGCAATGGGAATGGTACTTAAATGGCATTTAAAACTGTAATCTGCTGCAGTGGGAATGCTAAATACCGTTTTAGATTACCTGTAACTTAAAACGGGTCTGCAGTGGGAAAGCAGCATTATACTGCACCTTTGTGCTGGGACACTGATAGGTAACAGTCATACTTATTAGTGTCAGCACCTGTTTGGTGCTCTGATCTACTAGTGTCCTTCCCAGCTTATACTGCACCTTTGTGCTGGGACACTGATAGGTCACAGTCATACTTATTAGTGTCAGCACTAGAAATGTGCGGCGGCCACTTTTGGTTTTGGTTTTGGATCTGGATCTCCCTTCGTGTTTTGGATCTGGATTGGTTTTGGCAAAACCACCCTTGTGGGTTTTGGTTTTGGATCTGGATTTTTATGAAAAAATGCTAAAATGGTTAAAATAACAGAATTTGGGCCTGTTTTTGCCCCGAAAGTATTATTGACCTCAATAACATTAGTTTCCACTAATTTCTAGTCAATTTTGATCACTTCACAGCTTACAAAATTGTTTTCATTTACTGTAGTTGGGCCAAAAGGGTATACCGAGGTAGCTGGATGACTAAGCTAAGCGACAGCAGTGGGCATCACATACATGTGGACCTTACACTTCCAACCTGGCACATCTTGGAAGCAGAGCGGCACTGTAGTGGCAGACAGGGTGGCAGTTTAATAAACTATCCCAAAAAAAGAGAAATGCTCCAAAGAGCAAAAAATACAAAGAGGTATCGGCCTTGTCATGACTGGTGGTAGCAGCTTCAGCACTTCTATCAGGTTGCTGATCACCCACTATTTCCTCCTCCATCATCCTCCAAAATGTGTTTTTATTTTATTTATTACTTGTATTTATTTTTCTTACTTTACACTGGACACAGCCTGTCACACCGGACACAGCCCCTTGGACACTGGACAATGCCCCTGGATACAGCCCCTGGACACTGCCCCTGGACACTGGACACAGCCCGTCACCCGGGACACAGCCCCTGGACAATGGACACAGCCTGTCACCCTGGACACAGCCCCTGGACACAGCCTCTGGACAATGGACACAGCCTCTGGACACACACCCCCCCCCCCTAGACACACATACCCTCCAACTGTACCGATTTTGCCGGTACAGTACCGTTTTTTAACAGTCTGTACTGGCAAAATCAGTTTGTACCGAATGTACCGCTTTTTTGCAACACAGGACTGTGCTACAGAGGGGTACGGTTATTAAGACGTATTTGTGGGATATCGCATTAGAGATCACCTCACCTGTAACATAGTAGTTTCACGTCCCCCCACCCCCTGTTCCGACAGATGTAAATGATCAGTGAGCGGCAATAAGAAATTATACTTATTGGGCCCAAGCCCAGAGAATTATAGGAGATGCCCCGCAATGTGAGAAGTGGTACTGTGCGGACACCTTTCTTCCTCAGCCAGCAACATCATGCGAACCAGGCTGTCGTAGCGCCCCATTCTAAGTACCCGCTCCCCGTGGACCCCGGCATGGAGGTGGCGGCACCACTCGCCCAGTTTGAGGAGGACTGGCAGGACTTTTACAAGTTCCGTCCTCCGGAACAGCAGCCGCCTGGACAAGGTTCCCCATCAGCAGCAGCAGATCCCTTCCCCGGGGACCTGGGTGCTCTGAAGGACCTGGCCGAGCTGGACAACGGATTCTCAGTGGAGCTGACACCGGCCACATCGCCCCGACCTGCCGATCACCGAGGAGGGCATCATGCGTGATGACGAGTGAGTGTGGCCGGGGTGTGTGTGTGTGCCATCTCTACGCAATGTGTAGTGTAGCGGGATGCAGGCAGCGTGTACTAGTGTATTGTAGCATACCCTCCATAATGGCTTGACTCCTTCCCCCCTTTTCTCCTGCATTTTAAATACATATATTTGAAAAAAGTATACATTCGGAAAGGGGGCGTGACCACGCCCCCTTTATCGATGGCCACGCCCCTTTCAGTGGGTGTACCGATTTCTGCCCTAAAAATGTTGGAGGGTATGGACACAGCTCCTGTACACTGGACACAGCCATCACACTGGACACTGCCCCTGGACCTTGCCCCTGGACACCGGATACAGCCCGTCACCCTGGACACAGCCCCAGGACAATGGACACAGCCCGTTACCCTGGACACAGCCCCTGGACAATGGACACAGCCTCTGAACACCGCCCCGGGACACAGCTCCTGTACACTGGACACAGCCGTCACACTGGACACTGCCCCTAGACACAGCCCCTGGACACTGGACACAGCTCCTGTACACAGCTCCTGTACACTGGACACAACCCCTGTACACTGTACACAGCCCCTGTACACTGGACACAGCCCCTGTACACTGGACACAGCCCCTGTACACTGGACACAGCCCCTGTCACACTGGACACAGGCCCTGTCACACTGGACACAACCCCTGTACACAGCCCCTGTACACTGGACACTGCTCCTGGACACAGCCCCTGGACACTGGACACAGCTCCGGTACACAGCTCCTGTACACTGGACACAACCCCAGTACACTGGACACAGCCCCTGTACACAGCCCCTGTACACTGGACACAGCCCCTGTACACTGGACACAACCCCTGTACACTGGACACAGACCCTGTCACACTGTTCACAGGCCCTGTCACACTGGACACAAGCCCTGTACAGCCCCTTGTACACTGGCCACTGCAGCCCCTGTACACTGGACTTGTGTACAGGGGCCTGCAGACCCTAATCGAGTGAGCGGCAGCAAAATAATATATTATTATTATAGCACAGCACAGAGCACAACCACCCTCTTCCCTCTCCTATGCTGGAGTAAAGATGGTGGGGCGCGCGTGCGTCTTATATAGAATCCAGATCCCGTGAGAATCCGACAGCGCGATGATGACTTTTGCCTCATTTTCGGTCCGGAATTTAGGCGGGAACTCCCGAGGCGGCTCGGATCCAGACCCGGATTGCGATATTTGGATCTGTCGGATCCCGGAGATCCGGACCCGCTCATCTCTAGTCAGCACCTGTTTGGTGCTCTGCTCTACCATTGTCTCTTCCAGCTTATACTGCACCTTTGTGCTGGGACACTGATAGGTAACAGTTATACTAATTAGTGTCAGCACCTGTTTGGTGCTCTGCTCTATCAGTGTCCTTCCCAGCTTATACTGCACCTTTGTGCTGGGACACTGATAGGTAACAGCCATACTTTTTAGTGTCAGCACTAATTTGGTGCCCTGCTATATCAGTGTTGTCACAATCCTAAGCGGTGATTCCCCAGATACACCAATCTGAGAATCCATGCCACGTGACACGGTTACGGAGTATCCCAAGCGTGTGCTTATTTCACCACGGATCCACTTGCCACCAATCAAAGTAGACCTTTTGGACTTAGTCCACAACAGCTTTGATTCTGCTGACACACCAAATTATGAATTACACGGTAGCGCTCTGGGGTATTCGTCAGAGACTTGGGCTGGATAATCAGCAGAAACCAAAACTAAATTAGTATTTTTAATTTATTTATTATTTATTTATTAACAGTTTCTTATATAGCGCAGCATATTCCATTGCGCTTTACAATAGCAGACAGTGATACAACAAAACAGGGTATTTACAGACAGTCAAAATGTAGGAGGGCCCTGCTCGCAAGCTTACAAACTATAGGGAAATAGGCATTGATACATAAGGATAGATACTGTATTCTTTATTGCATCGATTCCACCAGAACGCAAGGTTCTATGACTGGTTCTGGAATTTGATAAGCTTGCCTGAAGAGATGAGTTTTAAGGGAACGCTTATAGGTTTGGAGACTTGGGGAGAGTCTTATTGTGCTTGGGAGGGCATTCCACAGAGTGGGTGCAGCCCGAAGAAAGTCCTGCAGTCGGGAATGGGAGCGAGTAATGAGTGTGGATGAGAGACGCAGATCTTGGGAGGAGCGTAGAGGTCGTGTTGGATGATATTTTGAGATAAGAGAAGATATGTATGTTGGTGTAGTTTGGTTTATGGCTTTGTGTGTAAGTAAAAGAATTTTGTATTGAATACGGTAGAATACAGGTAACCAATAAAGTGACTGACAGAGTAGCTTTGCAGACAATGAACGTCTGGCTAGGAAGATTAGCCTTGCAGCTGCATTCATAATGGACTGTAGTGGTGAGAGTCTGTATTGGGGAAGGCCAATCCCTATTGCAATAATCAATGCGTGAGATAATGAGAGCATGGATTAGAGTTTTTGCAGTGTCTTGTGTAAGGTAAGGGCGAATTTTAAATATGTTTTTTAGGTGCATGTGGCATGATTTTGAGACAGATTGAATGTGGGGTACAAAGGAAAGTTCTGAGTCAAGGATAACACCTAGGCAGCGAGCTTGAGAGGTAGGAGTGATTGTCATCTTCTCAACAGCGATAGAGATATCAGGTTGGTAACTACTATTTATTGGCGGAAATATAATTAATTCTGTTTTTGAGACATTAAGTTTGAGGTGGCGAGATGACATCCAGGATGAAACAGCAGAAAGGCATTCAGAGACACGGCTCAATACAGATGGGGACAGGTCCGGGGAGGATAGGTAGAGCTGAGTATCATCCGCATACAGATGATACTGAAATCCAAAGGAGCTGATTAGTTTGCCAAGAGATGAGGTATAGATTGAGAAAAGCAGGGGACCTAAAACTGAACCCTGAGGTACTCCAACTGAAAGAGGTAGCGAAGAGGAGGTAGAATCAGAGAAACGAACACTAAAGGAGCGGTTAGAGAGGTAGGATGAGAACCAAGAGAGGGCTGTGTCTTTAAGACCTATGGATTGTAGTGTTTGTATGAGAAGTGTGTGGTCAACAGTGTCAAAAGCAGCAGAGAGATCTAGAAGAATTAGTAGTGAGTAGTGGCCTTTAGACTTAGCAGTGACCAGATCATTCACAACTTTAGTCAGTGCTGTCTCTGTGGAGTGTAATTTAAGTAAAGACACCACAAGTCTAACAGTATATTACATAAAACATAGGTTACAAGATTTATTATTAATAGGTAAGGTCACACGTAAAAGACAGTTTCAAATTAAACAAAATGGGGATAAAGAAAACAAACCGATTCAAGCACACACAGCATGAAATGGGGTTGAAGTGAGATTGCTTTGTATTGGTATGGGATCATCAAATTAGACTTATGTCCTCCAAGCATCATGAATCTCCTCCAAGCATCATGAACAACAATGACATTACTTGTGAGCCACACACTTTTAAGATCTGTAAAACACACACACCTCAGGAATCTTCCCTGTCACATGGGGTTTTCTAAGGATATAAGCAGGGGCTAGCTATTTTACTTTCCTTTTGAAGCTGAGCAATTAGCCATCGCCAACCAAGCTTTGACACTTTAGTATACAGAGCACCCCCCTGGGTTGCCTCCTAATTCTTATCTCTAATAAGGTATCATTTTAGAGTTCTAAGGAAATTGCTTTCCTGACATTTCCCTGGTCTTGGAAGACATTTGCCAGACCTCTATACCTTAGGTCCTAGAATTCAGGACAAGTTTTATAGATGTAGAGGGGAAGGAGATAACATCTGCTTTCCTGTTGAGTTATTAAAAGGCTGGGCAGGGGTTGTTGGAATAACCTTTTCACCCACAATTCATAACTATACAGGATACATGCAGGTCAATTATCAATAATATTGTATGTACATTAGACAGTTAGGCCAGAATGGCGTGGTACTGTTACGCTCCTTTTGGCATAAAAATGGCAGTCGCTCATGACAGGATGGGTTCCAATCATGACACCTCTCCCTTTAAAGATCAGCATGGGAGCAGTGGCCAAACTGGCCACAGTCTCCCATGCTAAGCGCTGACACTTGTCAGTGCCCTGCCTGACAGACTGCTGCAGTTCCCAGGTTAGGACCAGCGCTATGGGCAGGGTCCCCGAACTACAGGATTCTTGTATCACCCCTAGGCTCCGCATTTCACCCACCTCCCACCTTATTATCTGTAACACCCCCAGGGGTGTTTGGTGACCTGGGACTACCTGGTGGGTGCCTAGGTGCATTTTCCCTGGTCTCCCTGCAAAGCAGGTTTGGTACGGGTGCAGGGTGTCTGACACCTGACTCTGCTGCTTTTCTGTCAACAGGTTTATATTCTGGGCATCCGCCGTTGTTAGGGTGGGCAAGGGGCCTGGTTCCTGCTCCCTTCCCTGCAGGCTACAAACTGCTGGCACACAGGTGTCCCTGTCCCAGTAGTATGCGAGCACACTGATATGGTGCAGGCTGTGTCTCCTCTTGCCATTCTTGCTATCAATGCCACATCCCACCCCAGCTGTGCGTTGGACTCCTGGGCATAGTTTCTCACCTGCAGCCGGCAGTTCCATTTGCCATCCTGGGGTTAGAACCAACCTCTTCTGCCACACCCCACATGGGCATTCCCCTGAGGTGTAGGCAATCAAGAGCCTCTCCTTGGCTTGGGCAGCCTTAAGAGGACTGTGGGACACTGCTATCAGGTGTTGTAAAGGACCTTAACACGACATGAGGTTAACAACAATAAATAGTATACAAATCATATTGGCTATGGCCTTTCCTGTGTTTACCTAAGCACTACATACCGGGGGACAGGTAATCCTATCATCTTCCCAGAACCTCTGGGCTAACTGACTCCCTTTCACTGGGAAAAAGGCAGGCTCACTCCAAGCCTCCAGCCTCATTGTTAGGCTGGGGGGGAGGAGTTCTGCTGTGTGTGTGTGTGTGTGTGTGTGTGGGGCAGTTTTCTGCAGGGGGGAAAACCAACAAGTCATTGTCCCCTGTCTTTGGAACATCCCAGCTCAGCCTTTCCGAGGTTAATGGAGCTGAGTTTACTTGTGCTTCGCGGGCTCTCCCACCCTTCTGGTTACACACAGCAGCTTCACTACTAGCCACTGGCTCCATTACTGAAACAACCCACTTACTATACCCATGGGTATCCTTCCCGCTTCACAGGTACAGGGCAGCCTCAGTGGGAGGTGGCTCACCTGGTACATCCAGGGCACCCTGTGCAGGGTTGGCGCTCAGTTTTGCGTCGAAAACCAAGCTTTCCATGGCAGTCCAGGACAACTTCCTGAGCCTGACATTCCCTCCCAGACCCACAGCTTTCTGTGGCTTGGGTGGTGTCACTGAGGTTTTCAGGAGAGGCATCCATTTTCCAGTTACGCTGGAAAAATACACTCTCTGGGGGATTCTCAATGTCTGGAGGGAACACCTGCTGTGTTCCTGCATCTGTGTTTGTGTGGCTGCAGGAAGGAGGGGGGTATGAGGGGGAAGCTGCAGTATTGGCCTGTCTCACCCCATGCTGGGAGAGAGTAGTAACCACAGCTGCCCTCACGGACCCTTCCCTATCTGACTGGTCGGCAGTGCTTACAGGACCCACCGGGTCACATTTCCCACAGTACAAGACATTACATCATCAACATTAACCCCATGCTCATGACCTGGGGAATCATCCTGGGATACCTGCAAATTAACATGTGCATCTTCAACAGTACATGGATCATTCCTGCTGGCTTACAATTGGACAGTGGCAAAACCACTATATCTGGACCCCATTGTCTCTGAGCAGGAATGGGGTTATCTGAGCATGTTGTCACTCATTGGCAGTTACATGCTCTGACTGCAACCAATTCAGATCTGTCCCATTTGTGCTGTTAGTGTCCCCTGGCCCCATGTCACAACCAGACATCACTGGACGGACAGGGTTAACTCCTAGTCCAGTAACATGAATGACATCACCAGCAGCACTCCTACCATTGGTGAGTGAGGGTGTCTCATTCCCAACTAGATTAGGGTATCCACTTAGCACCACAAACTGGCAAGGATTACCCACTATACCTGTCTCTAACACCCTCCCCTACCTCCATCTCCACAGAAGGTACAGCATTATAACAGATCATCCCAGGAGCATCACAAAAAATCACAACATTGCAATGTTCAACATGGTTACATACTACCTGATGCATCATATGGTTCAGAAGGGTTAGCGACAGTGGGGACAACATTGACAGGTATGTGTGGAGTTAATAAAAGTTCCACATCAGTAGTCCCATACGCATTTGTGTGCATACAGTCAGAAAGTCCCATTCCTCTTTCCGACATAGTCTCTTCCCTGTGTACTTCCACTATGCAGTCAGCCTCTTCCAGCAACAAATCTTGAGCCACGTGTGGGAACATGCTGCTCACATCTTCCAGCAGTTTAAACTGGGCCTCGTGATGTGAGGTCTCATGAGCAGATTCCATGATGACTGTACTAGGTGGAAGGGTACTTGTTTCCTAGCACGGCCACAATCGTATGGATCGTGTACCTTTAGTTAAGGTACACGATCCATAAGATGGACCCGATTTCCTTTGAAATCAGGTCCATTTGGCCGGCTAGGATAAAATATCGGGGGCATCGCGTCGGTCGGGACCGTTAACAATGGTCCCGACGCGACCGACGCGATGCCCGCGATTTCCCCATAGGCTTCAATGTTAAAAAATATTTTAACATTGAAATCGTGTCGGGAAAGGTAAAATATCGGGGGCATCGCGTCGGTCGGGACCATTAACATAGGTCCCGACGCGATGCCCCCGATTTTTACATAGGCTTCAATGTTAAAAGATTTTTTAACATTGAAATCCTGAAAAAATGTGAAAAATGTGAAATGGGCCAATATGACCCATTTCACATTTTAGATGTCCCCGTCGTCACCCCACGATAGACGCCAACCCGAAGCGTGGCGAGCGCAGCGAGCCCGCGAGGGGCGGCGGTGCGCGTCCTCCGACCTTTTCATTCCCCTACTATCCACGTCGGCGTGGAGTTGAGAATAGAATAGTGTGGCGAGCGCAGCGAGCCACCGAGCCCGAAGCGTGGCGAGGGGACGCGGATACCTTCACAGTTATACGCGTCCCCTCGCGGGCTTCACAGGTGTCCGTGGCGACGCGGACACCTGTGAAGTCCGCGAAGGGAAAGGTCGGAGGACGCGCACCGCCGCCCCTCGCGAGCTCGCTGCGCTCGCCACGCTTCGGGTTGGCGTCTATCGTGGGGTGGGGTGTACGCCGTGACATTTGGGGGGGGTTGGGAATATTTTACATTTAATTAAAAAAAAAAATCGGGTCCAAAATCGGTCGGTCGCGACGATCGCATCGCATGCGACCAAATCGCATGCGATGCGATCGACCCGATTTTTCCGACACGACCACCCCGATGTAAATCGGTGTGGCCGTGCTAGGAAACAAGTACCGGTGGAAGTATCTTTTCCTGGTGGGACACCCCTGGTGAGAGCAAACTGCCCCCATCCTCAGCTTCTTCCAGCAGTTTAAACAGGGCCCCGTGAGGTGGTGTCCCGCAAGCAGGTTCCACGACGACTGTAGTAGGCAGAGGTACCTTGTCCTGGTGGGGCACCCCTGGTGAGAGCAAACTGCCCACATCCTCAGCTTCTCCCAGCAGTTTTAACTGGGACTTTGCTTCCAGAGCTGGTAACAGCAGCTTTTCTGAGTGATGCCACTCCACATCTACCCGGTGGCACTGATCCTTCCAAAATGGGACCTCCTGCTGCGCAAATCGATAATATTCCCCCAGTTCTCTCAGCAGTACCCCAGGAGACGCAGGTGGACCCCAGACACCAAAACCTGCACGATACTGGCTGAAGGCATTGCACTCATCGTCCCTTGCGTGGGTGAGCTGCGTGATCATCTCCCCAGGAGTATGGTTGTGGCAGGAGATACCTTGAAGCTGGCATTCTTCCGTTAGTTCCTCTGTGCTCATTAGGTTAAAAACAACATCATCCTCCACTGGGTCAACCGTAGGGGATTGGCACTCCGCAGCCTTCATGACTGCTATGCACCCCACATTCTCCCTGGTACTAGCAGAAACGTCAGATCCCTGAACATCAGTAGTAAAGTCCAGGTCCAGCTGGTTATCCACAACCAAGCCGGCATTTACTTTGCTCTCCCTGTATGTTTCAAATACAGGGAAATCGTTGTGACGCAGTCCATTGAAATTTGCATCCACTGTCACAGACTGACAGCTGAGGTTAGCTATTTCCAGCTGGAGCTTGCGGTCTGCTGCTTAATTGGCAGCAGCAGCCTTCCTTACATGAAACTGCATTATCAGCGTCAGCACCAATGCATTATATGGCTCTTTCACATACTTCAGTGCCTCTTGCATATACAGATCCAAGGCAGAGCAGCAATTGGAGGTATCCAATCCATGGTGTGTGGGGCCTGCAATCTTCAGTGTCTGCTTCTCCTCTTCCTCTGATCTGGAACCAGAATGACTCCCAACCTCAGACCTGGAATCCGCTTGATCGCCCCATGTGCCCGTCATGCCGGGCCAAGCCTCTGTATCAGTTACACTTCCGCATTTGTCTTTGACGGCTCTGTATACCAAGCTTCAATCTGGTTTTATTTACATATGTCTCTGGATAGATCTTTATGCGGAAGTGTTATCCATCTATATCCAAGCCTCATTTGGGACTCCGTTTATATATATGCTGAAAACTATCTAATTTCACAATGATTATTTATACTTATCCATCAACTTTATTACAGTCCAGTGTATCGTTTTTATGGCTATTATATTTCTTAAAGAATATGGATGGATAACACTTCCGCATAAAGATCTCCTATCCAGAGACATATGCAAATAAAACCAGATTGAAGCTTGTTATACAGAGCCGGCAAAGACAAATGCGGAAGTGTTACTGATATAGAAGCTTGGCCAGCATGGCGGGCGCATGCATGAAAGCGGAAGTGATCACTATAAATAGCGGAAATGCTGCTGTACCGATATACCTCTTGAGGAAGCCGCTGAATGAGAAATTAGGCAGAAAAATGCGTAGAGGATCGGGGAAGTGAGCTGCCAGATAGACAGAACCAGCGATTCCTATCTCTGATAGGACCATGTTTAGGGTCGGAGAGGTTCGTTGGGGACTGCAAGCTGGATCCCCGTTGTTATGTCCGGACATTTACTTGAGTATTGAACACAAATATGTGCACATAAAGTGGGGACTGTTATATATTTTTTACTACTAACTGATTTTAACAAAAGGATAATCCATTCAATTGCATGCTGCTACTAACCAATAACATTGACACCTCTAAGAAGGAGTTATAAAGCTGAGAAGTTTTATTAATTTATGTATGTAAGTCTTGTCTGTCTATAATGTTGGCCACATTATTTAATATATATTTTTTTAATAAATACTAAATATTATTAAGCACAGCGCTGTACCATTTTGTTTTTTCTAGATGGTGAATATACCTAAACCTTTCTGGAGAACTGCACTACATAATAGTGAAAACTGCACAAAAATGTGTTCCAGCTGTTTTTGAGACTAGTGCAATTAGATAGAAAATGGGCAGTTACCAACCCCCCAAAATGTCTTGCAAATGGCCAGCACAATAAACAGTTGCAGGATGGCCTTACCAAAAAAACAGTAACCTTAATGAACCACCCACTGGTATCCCAGAGAGAAAGAGCTTATAGAAATCAACAATCATAAAACATCAGACAGACGTGACTGATTGCTGACACATAGTGACCCTTGGGGGGAATACCACAGAATAGCACAAATTTCAGAAGTACTAAAGTAATACTAAGAAAGTGCATAACGCACCCTTCAGGCAGGGACAGATCCAGATTGGTGGGAAGCGGAATGTGACCAGTATGCTTTCCCCCCTCCCCCAGAAAAAAATACATTAATTAGCCAAGTTAGAACATACTGTACATACAGTATTGAAGATTACAATGGCTCTCTGTGGTAAGTCATGGAAGACAATTATATCCCAGTACATAGGGTACAGCAGAGGCAGGCTCCAGCATGGCAGTGATAGCAGTTGTGGGTTCTGACTCTGGAGGAACTTGCATCCGGGAAGATTCAAGTTCCTTCAATGACACTGTGGAAATTTGAATTGCGCACTCAGCATGAGCCAATCAGGGCTCAGTGCGCCATAGCTCAGCCCCCCTCCCAGCATCTTTTAATAGTCGCTGCAGAGCAGGAGAGCTCAGTCTGTCATCAGAAAGAGCCAGAAGTGGTGAAGATGGCAGCAGAGCCCTGAGGACAGTGGCGGTCAGTGGGATGAAGCAGGAAGATGGCAACAGAGCCTTGAGGACAGTGGTGGTCAGTGGGATGAAGCAGGAAGATGGCAGCAGAGACTTGAGGACAGTGGCGTTCAGTGGGATGAAGCCCGAAGACGGCAGCGGAGCCTTGAGGATGGTAGAATCAAGCATGAACATGGCAACAGAGCCTTGAGGACAGTGAGATCATCAGAAGACAAGAGGGCAATGGAAGAAAGCAATAGAGCTGAACGAAGCTCCCCGCTGTCCCCTCTTCCAAAGATACCAGTAGGCAGCATTGGGCCATCTCCACATATATTTAACCTCCTGAACCAGGCATATCTTTCAGGCCCTATTGGTCCTTGGCTTGTGCCACAATTTCTGGCTCTAGCCTGTGACTCACCACAGGCCTCCATCCTGTTCCTCATAACCAGTGCCTAGGACTGTGCCCACATTCAGGCCTCCAGCCTGTGTACACAGTTTAGGCTACAAAGCCTGTGCTGCCAGTTTAGGCCACAAGGCCTGTGCCACCAGTTTAAGACACAAGGACTGTGCCCTAATTCAGTAAGGGATTCATAATTCACAAACCCCCACATAGTCCTGGTACCAGGATCAGTGGGCTTTGCAGCAGCTCTTTCTGGGTCGAGGTTTGTTGGGTGAAAGAGACCATCTGGTTCCTCATTGTGTCCACCCCTGGGAATCCATGGGCTGTTTCCACTCCATGTGTCCACACCACCTTCTCCCTGGGATACACAGCTGTCTACCCAGTTTACTGCATCTGCTCTAAAGGTGGGTAAGCTACTGTTGTCATGCGCATAACACAGAAGAAAATGATTTACTCACCATGGTATTGTTTGGCTCCGTCAGATCATATGTTAGTATTGTTGTGTATTTACTTGAGAATTGTTCTTCTGACAGTTTAGATTGATAGGATAATTGTTAGCCTAGTTGATTGTAATCTATAGGGGCAGATATTTAGCCCTAGTTATTTAAATTCTGTAGATAGGCTGTTTTTTGTTTCTTCCTAGGGGCATAGAAGTTCACCCAGCAAAGTGTAAAGATTTATTGAAGTGAATATAATTCAGCATTTGTTTCTGAGTGCCGGTCTGGTGGTTCTCACATGGACACATGAGAACACCATCAAACACACCTCCGTGCAAGAGTGTGAATATGTGACAATTTGGTGACTGAGGCTTTGTGCTGTGATCAGTGGTGTATATGTGGCAGACTTAGTGGTGGCTTGGGGGAGCGGTGTCAGCGGGGTCTGTGGTGGGCGCCGCTAGCTGAACTGACAGGCGAACCAGACAGCAGTGAGCGCTGAGCTGGTCCCACCCTGTACATATCTAATGAGCGGGAACTCATTGCAGTGCATATTGAATGAGCGGGTCCCCACCATTATGCATATGTAATGAGCGGGTCCGCTCATTATATATGCACAGGACAGGGACCCGATCCTTCAATATGCACTGTGCTGGTTCCCCGCTCATTTGATATGCATGGAGGAGGCCCAGCTCAGCACTCACAGCTGCCTGGGTCGCCTGTCAGCTCAGCCAGCGGTGCCCATAGTCCATCACCTCACCTGATCTTGCTGGGGGGTGCCAGAATTTTTTTGGGCAGAGGGGAGAAAAATTTCTAGCTATGCCATTGGCTGTGATGATCTTCACCTAATCAGTGAAGACTGCAGCTACCTACAAATGTATATGTTAATGCAAGAACAGCTTGTGGTTCACAGTTCATTTTCCTTCATGAGTGTCACAATCCAGGTGATTAAACAGACATTCTTACCATTCAAGTGCTTGCGCAGACTGTGCCTGCATCTCAAGTCTGTGTCCTGTGTGCAGTGTGGCTGCTCTGCAATCATCATCGTGTGCATCCAGCACTGCTGAGTCTGCGTCTGTGCAGCATGTCTCCTCTCTCCCACTGGTTAACAGTTCTCAGGTCAATGCAGTCTCCCAGTTCTCCACCATTGCTCCTGGCCACAAGCATGGTGTGTACAAACGTACTTTCCCGCCAGCCTGACATGGGGACTGCCATGTTGATTACATTCACCTGTTCTTCTGAGCCAATTCTGTAATGTCTATTTAACCTGTCAAACTTTTTCAGCCAATCCCCACTTCCCAGTGGGTAAAATTATGCTGGGAAATCTAGTCCTAATTCCTAGTGCTTCAATTGTCTTCTGCTGATACAGTTGTGTCTCTCTGCTGCAGTGTGTTTACTTCCAGGTATGTGATCCTCTGCCCAGATAAGGATATTCACCTCAGCACATTCCTGCCTAGCTATTGATGTTCCACCATCGATCCTGAGCTATCGATGTTCCAACCCTCATTTCTGTGCTATTGATGTTTTAATCATCGCTCCCAAGCTTCTGATGTTCTAACCATTGCTCCCAAGCATCCAATGTTTAAACCATTGCTCCCAATGTTCTCAATGTTCTAATCATCATTCTGGTATAATCTACAGCAACCCCAAGTAGTGTACTCTCTTAACCTATTATGTTTATCGGCTCTAGCCGTAACCACGAACTGGATCAGTATGCTGCACTGCACCTTTAACATCATTGCTACTGTACATTACAGTCATTGTCTTGCCAATTACTGTTTATGTGCGTACATTACCTTTTGCAAGTTGCAGAGTACAATCTTCTCTGCTGTTATCACCTGCTGAACTTTAATAAAGTGATTGTACTTTTACCAATTGTCTCCTCCATGCTAATCCTGCCTCTGGGCTTACCCCAGTGCCATACCCTGGATTTATGTACAAAAGCCTAATCAAGCCTCCCCGATTCATTCATCGGTCTGATCCTATGCCTGAGGCTTTCGTCATGTCGACTCAGACCCCAGGCATCACAGTAAGCACTATCTTAATTGAACCAGCAAGAGGCCAAGCCCCGCCCTCCAACCCAGTACAACAAATGGCTTCCCACTTGGACCAGCAAGAAGCGGCTCAGGGCCAGGTGATTCATTGTCGACAAGACCATACCTCTAGGCTGGATAAAATTCAGACCACTCTGAGTGGCCCAGAGACTATCCGTGCTTCCCAAGTACAAGTTCCTTCTCCTGCTGCTACACCTGCTCGTCGTCTTCACCTGACAACTCATGCAAAATTCAATGGGTCCCCCAAAACTTGCAGAGGGTTCCTGAATTAGTGCGATATTCATTTTGAATTACAGACCATTAACTTTCCCACTGAGAGAACAAAAGTTGCATATTTTATGTCATGGACCCACTGGTCGCTTCTACAGATACATCAACCTGAGCAGCTCTGGCCATGACTGGGGTTCACTTTGGACACACAGGTCCGCTATATAAGGTCACTTCCACCAATGCAAGTTTCGATACAATATATGAAAAGGTTGTAGCAAAAAGCCAAAAGATAACAAAGATTTTAAAAGTACACACAAAAGAATACAACACAAACAAAATAAAAAGCGATCAAAATCACAGAACTGTATCTTACACACAAGTACTCGTTCTGTAGTGGGGGTTTTCACCTGAAACACAGGGTCACTTCCAGCCTGTTTGCTGATCCCCAAGAAGAACACATGCTACAGGGAGAAGAGTGCAATTATACCTGCAGATTCCTCTCCCACCTTTGGGATTTTGACCATTTCCCTGCTGGACACTAATGAATGTCCCTAAATAATTGATCCTTATACATGAAGGATGAGTCCACTGCTTTTAAATGACTTGCACTAACTCCTTACACAGTGGAGTGCAACAGACATGATGCCATGTCTGATAAGAGATCTGTACTGAAGAGGTGAGAACACCTCTGACCTCTCTCTGGACAATGTTGATCTAACCCCCAATCTGGTTTATGAGGGTCTCATATCTTATCTAACATCCTAACTTCAGATAACTCTACAGATTTGTTCTGTATTCCCTCAGAGTGACTGAGTGACAGATCTCCTTGACTCGCACCAACAGTTCACAAGTACTGAAGAAATACATTGATAGCACACCTAATAATAATAATAACAGGAGACATAATTTATTCGATCCATCACGTGATTGGATCGTGAAATATTATTTCTATCTTGTCAGGATCGACCCTGGAGTGGGCATCTCCTCTTTGGGAAAGTTCTGATGACATATATTTGTGTTGACATTCCATCAAGTCTTCAACGAGCCTGGGCATTTAACTTGTGAAGCTACTGACATTCTTCACTTTCGGCAAGTATCCCGTTCCTTTGGGCAGTATCTAGTTCAGTTTCAAATCCAGGCTTCTGAACTTTCCTGGAATGATGAGGCACTGTTGCGGCATTCTGGCATGGTCTATCGGGCAACTTAAAGACAAACTTGCTACCCGTGATTTGCCATCTAAATTAGACAAATTCATTTCTTTGTGTATAAAGTGGACTTACATCTCTGAGAAAGGGCCATTGAACATGCTAGACATTTCTTGTCAAAGTGCAGCCTTCAACCGCTTCCATATTACTCCTGAGCAGTACTGAAGTTGACGCAAGACACAGTTGTGCCTTTACTGTGCAGCTCCCTCTCACGTTATTTCAGCTTGCCCTTAAATGTAAGGAAAACTACAGTTTGTAGCCCATCATGGAGAGTGTCGGCTAGGAGTAATTATAGCCTCTCCTTTTTCATCCAATTGCGTTTTACTAGTTTCCCTATAAATTGGCCAGCATTTCAAGACGGTCTCTGCACTTCTAGATTGCAGAGCGGCTGGAACTTTTTAACGGCTGGACCGGTGGGCCTTACCTACTGAGACTGTTCCTGATGCTGTTTATCTTACTACTGTGGTTGGCAGTAGGATTTCTGATGCAACAGTTACTCTCAGAACTCTGCCTCTTCAGATGAAAGTGGGGGCTCTGCACCTTGAACTGTTGTCATTTCCCGTTCTTGGGAGCAAGAAATGAGTCAAGTGCCACTAATCAGCATTTCATTATTGATCCAGTGGCATTCACCACAGTAGGAGTAAAAGACTCTTCACCTCCACCTGGGAAAAGTTTAGTTAAACTGGCATTAAGAAAGAAGCTTCTACTATGGGTGCATTCTTCTAGATTTGCTGGTCATGCAGGCATTTAGAAAACATACAAATTTATCACCAGATCTTACTGGTGGCCTACCCTTAAACAGGACATACAAGACTTTATTTATTCTTTTGCTAAGTGTATAATCTACAGGAACCCCAAGTAATGTACTCTCTGCACCTATTATGTTTATCGGCTCTAGCCGTAACCATGAACTGCATCAGTGCGCTGCCCTGCACCTTTACCATCATTCCTGCACTACAGACATTGTCTTGCCAATTACTGCCTGTGTGCCCACATTACCTTTTGCAAGTTGTTGAGTACAATCATCACTGCTGATAGCACCTGCTGAGCTTTAATAATGTGATTGTACTTTTACCAATTGTCTCCTCCATGCTGATCCTGCCTCTGGGCTTACTCCAGTGTCATATCCTGGGTTCATGTACAAAAGCCTAATCAAGCCCCACTGATTCATTCATTAGTCTGAACCTACACCTGAGGCCTTCGTCATCTCGACTCAGACCCCAGGCCTGACAGAGAATATTTAAGCTGCCTTCATTCAGCCATCGTCATCTAGGCTCACGTGGAGTGGGGAGTAACGCCCATGGGTGAAACACCACAGTGGAAGATTTTCCTGCATAGTACAAGCATAGGCACGCTGAAAAAACAGTTTGGATTTACTTTTAGCTTCCGTGTCGGTTTGTTTTTTAAATAAACAAAACATTATATAAAGCACATAAGGTCACATTACAGGTAATGCCAAGTGAAACAAAAGCTTAAACCAGTTTGTTTAGTTTTATTCCAGATAATCTCTCTGTTTTTCTCAGAATTTGCAGTACCTTGAGGCTCTCATGTTCAAGTGGTATACGTACTGTACATCAACGTTCCAAGATCCCCATCTTTTTTCTTATCACCATGTTTACATTATATTACCTGTATACAAAAAGAGTAACCTACCCTTCCACAGCATTAATACAGACCATATCTGAATAAATGGTCTGGAAGGGTAGGTTACTGGAGCAAGAATCAGAACATCAATGAGGATGCTGATGCTAGAATCCCGAATGCCAGGATCACTGGTAGAGTTTGTGGGTTGTGTGCCCAGGTGCAAAGATATAATTTAGGGCCACCTCTTACACCCTAACCCAAGTTCACAATATGCAACACGGCAGTGGGTGACAAGGAGAGGAAGAAGGTGACCGTGTAAGGCAGGAGGAGGCAAAGTGTGACAGGGAGAAAAAGTGGGTGTCAGGGGAAGACAGTGGGTGACAGGTACAAGTACAATGTCCTATGTGGTGGGGATAACAGGGGGCATGTACCTTGGTGGAGTCAGGAAAACAGTGGCTGCTTTCCTCAGTTTGGCACTCAGACATACAGTACATACTCTGACAGCAACAATTACATTGGGTGACAGACATCTGTTAATTAGAGGCAGCATGTGACTGTGATCATCAGCGCTCAAAGTGTCAGAACTCCACTATCAGTGCGCAGAACTAGGTCACCCCGTGCCTCCCTATGGGGGCCTGTCCTGCTCCCTGCACTGGTCTATGCATTCAAAATTGCTCAAAAAGGTCTGTGGGAAGGTCAGGTGTTAACTCTTTGCTGGTTTGGGCAGGGCCCCTTAGTCCTAAGGGGCCCCAGTGCAATGCACCTGTTGCACCAATGGTAGTTCACCTCTGGCCAAGATGCTTAACGATGCCGGGGTGGATTAGGCCAGATACTATAGAGCTAGGCTGTGGGGGGGTGAGGAAGTTGTAAGGTTAGGCTGCCAGAGTGAGATCTAGGGTTAGGCAGAGGCATAACTAGAACTTTATGGGCCCCATAGCAACATTTGTAAGGCCCAGTGGCATGCGGTGGGATGAGGCAGGTGGGGCACAGCTCACCACAACTTTTAATGCTGGTCCACAGCACCCGCTGCAATGTACAGATTTTTTTTTACACCATTATCCTTTATTAAACTCAGGTTCTGGGCTGTAAAGGGTTGGAAATGGGGTCCACCAGGTCTTCGTGGGTCTCCCACTGTGCTTTTGTCTGCCACAGATGAATAGGACTCTCCCATATCCCTTCACATCTCTGCTTTTTCTCTGTATCTCATTCTCACTCTCTTTTACACACATCCTATGTCCATTTATTTATTAAACACACTTACAGATGGAGCGTGGCTCATGCATGGAGGGGTTGGTGCCAGCGCTAGCCCCCACCAGCCTTCAGAAGGGGTTGTGCGCACACGAGACGCTTGTTCGTCCCGTTCCAACAGAGCTCCTCCCAGGTCCCCACTGCCTCGCCGCTGGTCCCCTACACTTGGCCCCACCTCCCCGCACCGCTCTAATCCTTCCCATATCCCTGAAGCCTGAAGTGGAGACAGGCAGGGTCCTGACGTCCAGCCACCAACTGACTGGGGCGCTCGTGCGTATGAGACGCTCGTGCGTCTCAGTCTAATGGAGTCCCTCTCCACCAGTGCTCGCCAGTGGGGAGGTTCTGCTGAGTGCCAGCAATGAAAGAGAGGGCTCCATCTGTATATCTCTTTTTATATACCCTAGGAGCCGCTTTCCCCTTTGACGCCAGCTACTCATATCACTATAGCTGGCCACTTTCAGCCATTTCTGATGGCTTGAGCCGAGAAATTGTTATGGTTTCGGGTGTGAACCCGCAGCCATGACTCCTGTTTAGGACAGCCAAGGCGATGTCCTACACTGACTCTGTTGACCCCCAACGTGAGGTGACTGGCTCCTGCGGATGCTAGGCTTCACCTGTAGTCGCCACATTTGAAGTAGCGAGCTAGGCCCACTACAGCTCTGGTGCAACCAGGTGTTATGTATGGACAAAGAGTCAGCCACCCCCCAAGGGTACAGCCAAAAGGAGAACTGACTAAAGGTCCTGACTGGAAAAACTTGCCCAAACTAACTAACGCGACTAATTGCGCCAGTGACCTAGTCGCCAACCACCAGCGACCGCGTCGCATACACAAGAATAAATTACACCACACCAAAAAGCACACCACGAACAATATGCACGGAACACTGAAAACAGAATAAGGCACCATAAGTTAGCACCCCAGCAGAAGCAAATAAGGATACGGCGTACTGCTGAAAGGACACTCTTGCACACCAAGCAGAGGGTGGGTAAAAAAAAGATATGCTCAGGAGAGCCAGAAGTAATAAGGAAATAAACCAGGCCCCTAGCATGGGTACTCATGAGACTAGGAACCAGCTGAAGAGACAGGGAAACACCACAGGGAAGAATTCCCTGGCACTGGAGGAACAAAACCAGGCTCCACTGGAGCACTTGGAGGAGGTATTTGTCTATTCTGCACTGAGTGTTCCTTTGTGCGGACCACATACAATTCCCTTTTGCTTGTTCTGTATTCTTTTATTTTTATTATAATTTTACACCATTTATTGTGTATCTATCCTTTTATATCTAAGCAACTATGGTGCTACCCTTCTCTAAGTATATATATATATATATATATATATATATATATATATATATATATATATATATAGCAAACACTGTGTAGTGCGGCACTCATCAAACTGACATCTGGTACATCGCAAAATAAATAAGCCAAAGGCAATGCGGTAAGTCAACGTTTCGGGTACTCAAACCCTTTATCAAGACATGCAAGATACAACTGAAGTACTTACTTTTATGCAAACAGTCAAGTGCAAACCACCCAGTGACAAGAATGACTCCCTGTGTGTGCGCCAACCTGGACCCTATGACGTCATCCTGGCGCCGATGATGTGGCGGTGTCAGTCAAGGCAGGGGGCGTGTATGTGGGAGAGTGACAGAAAAAACCCAAATATCTAGTGAAAAAGAAACAAATAAACAGGAAATCCATGTAAAATCATTGAAAATAAATGCAATAATGTAACGAAATCAACTGGCAAGAACATGTCATAGGCTTCGTGGAAAATGCGATATAAAATGGCAAAATACTGTTGCAACTAAACGCACTTAAATGAAAACATGGACATATTAGTCAACATAAAACAATCAACATAACACTGGTGTCGACCATACGGGGAAACGAACATGACACAGATACAAAAGTACCAAGATACAGATGCAAGCTGTAATGTTAAAAACATTATAACATGAGATACACTAAAGTTAGAGGAAGCATAATAGCGAGAGGTGCTCGTTGAGACCTAGTGGATGAACCGTCTGTAAGCGATCTATCCACCTTGCCTCCAATCTCAGCAGTAATTTGTCACGGTCACCCCCTCTGATGGACGGTGGTATGCTATCGATCATTTTATAGCGTATTGAGGGTAATGTGTGTTTGAACTCTTTAAAGTGCCTCGCAACCGGTTGCTCAGCACCTTTCCCTTCTAGGGCAGCTCTAATGGCTGACCTATGGTTGGCAATGCGTTCCTTGAATTGGGTAATGGTCTTGCCAATGTACAAAAGACCACATGGACATTTAATGTAATAAATGACATGTCGGCTGCTACATGTGAGTGGATATTTAATGAGAAATTTTTCTCCCGTTCTCGGATGGAAGAAATGGTCACCAGTCTCAAGGCTAGAGCAGGTTATGCAGCCAATGCATTTAAAGTTGCCATTCTTACGGGATAAAAAGTGTCGTTGTGGTTTCTGTACATGTTTACTGACATCATTGTGTACTACCCAGTCCTTCAAATTCTTACCCCTCCTGTAAGAGGGCAAGAAGGAGCTGTTACACAAGCTGGGGAGGGATTTATTCGTGGAAACAAGGGGCCAGATTTTCTTGGCAGATTTTCTTTCTAGAGGTTATCCGTACAGATTACTCAAAAACACTAAAATTAAGGTGCTCAGCCTCAACAGGCACACTGTCCTGAACACGGCTACCACTAAAAATCTTGACAACAAAATTGTCTGGACTCAAAAGTATACCACCAGCAGCAGTGAACTAGTCAAATCTGCCAAGAAAATCTGGCCCCTTGTTTCCACGAATAAATCCCTCCCCAGCTTGTGTAACAGCTCCTTCTTGCCCTCTTACAGGAGGGGTAAGAATTTGAAGGACTGGGTAGTACACAATGATGTCAGTAAACATGTACAGAAACCACAACGACACTTTTTATCCCGTAAGAATGGCAACTTTAAATGCATTGGCTGCATAACCTGCTCTAGCCTTGAGACTGGTGACCATTTCTTCCATCCGAGAACGGGAGAAAAATTTCTCATTAAATATCCACTCACATGTAGCAGCCGACATGTCATTTATTACATTAAATGTCCATGTGGTCTTTTGTACATTGGCAAGACCATTACCCAATTCAAGGAACGCATTGCCAACCATAGGTCAGCCATTAGAGCTGCCCTAGAAGGGAAAGGTGCTGAGCAACCGGTTGCGAGGCACTTTAAAGAGTTCAAACACACATTACCCTCAATACGCTATAAAATGATCGATAGCATACCACCGTCCATCAGAGGGGGTGACCGTGACAAATTACTGCTGAGATTGGAGGCAAGGTGGATAGATCGCTTACAGACGGTTCATCCACTAGGTCTCAACGAGCACCTCTCGCTATTATGCTTCCTCTAACTTTAGTGTATCTCATGTTATAATGTTTTTAACATTACAGCTTGCATCTGTATCTTGGTACTTTTGTATCTGTGTCATGTTCGTTTCCCCGTATGGTCGACACCAGTGTTATGTTGATTGTTTTATGTTGACTAATATGTCCATGTTTTCATTTAAGTGCGTTTAGTTGCAACAGTATTTTGCCATTTTATATCGCATTTTCCACGAAGCCTATGACATGTTCTTGCCAGTTGATTTCGTTACATTATTGCATTTATTTTCAATGATTTTACATGGATTTCCTGTTTATTTGTTTCTTTTTCACTAGATATTTGGGTTTTTTCTGTCACTCTCCCACATACACGCCCCCTGCCTTGACTGACACCGCCACATCATCGGCGCCAGGATGACGTCATAGGGTCCAGGTTGGCGCACACACAGGGAGTCATTCTTGTCACTGGGTGGTTTGCACTTGACTGTTTGCATAAAAGTAAGTACTTCAGTTGTATCTTGCATGTCTTGATAAAGGGTTTGAGTACCCGAAACGTTGACTTACCGCATTGCCTTTGGCTTATTTATTTTGCGATGTACCAGATGTCAGTTTGATGAGTGCCGCACTACACAGTGTTTGCTATATATTCTCTATCTAGAGATTGCGCGCACCGCACAAGTTGTTTCATGTTCGGATGAGTGCTGGGCATTTCTGCTATATATATATATATATATATATATATATATATATATATATATATATATATACAGTAGGAGCAGGTTTCATCTTTGCTCCTTTGGCCATGGCTAGCCATGGCTATTCTATTGTTCTCAGCTGCAATACGTATTGTATTGCAGCTGAGAACAATAGAATAGCCATGGCTAGCCATGACCAAAGGAGCAAAGATGAAACTTGCTCCTACTGTATATATAAATATACATATATATATATATATATATATATATATATATATATATATATATATATATATATATATATACACACACACACACACACACACACACACACACACACAATTGTAGATGAAATGGGCACTCACCAAGGTCTTATTCAACAGCAAAATTTATTGTCGATACAAGGGTACATCCGACGTGACGTAACGTTTCGATCTAGTATACTGCCACTAAAAGAAATGACACCTCTATAGAGATTGATCATGAGCTGCTGAGAGAGGAAAAATAAATTATATATCTCCCATAAAAAGACTATGCAATATAACAAGAGAAACAAAGTATCATAAAACAGTTACAATTGAAAACTGGAAGTGAGCCCAGGAAGAAAGATCAAAGACCAAGAATGTATGAGCAAAACTTATAATGATACAAAGTCCAGAGTGTTAAGTGAGACACATATTAACCTACAGTACCTCATATCTACCCTACCCCTCAAGCTTGTTGCCTAGGGGCCATCCTCGACTCTGACCTGTCCTTTGTTCCTCACATTCAATCTGTCTCCAAACCATGTTACATGCATCTAAAAAACATATCCAAAATACGACCCTATCTCACACAAGACACTACCAAATCTCTTATCCATGCACTCATTATATCCCGCATTGATTATTGCAATAGTCTCCTAACTGCTCTTCCCAAGAACAGACTCTCACCACTGCAATCCATTTTAAATGCTGCTGCGAGGCTGATCTTCCTTGCAAGACGCTCATCGTCTGCTGATCCGCTCTGCCAGTCCCTCCATTGGTTGGCTGTATCTTACCGTATTCAATATAAAACACTTCTACTAGCATATAAAGCTATTAACCATACTGCACCAGCATATATCTCCTTACTTATCACAAAATATCTCTAATCTCGCCCACTCCGCTCTACACAAGATCTGCGTCTCTCCTCTGCACTTATCACTAGCTCCCATTCACTATTACAGGACTTTCATCGGGCTGCTCCCATCCTATGGAATGCCGTTCCATGCACAATAAGACTCTCTGCTAGCCTCCAAACTTTCAAGCGTTCCCTGAAAACTCACCTCTAGAGGCAAGCCTATCATATTGAATTCTACACATATAACCCTCTGAGGCACTTATGTATTATAGAGAACAGGAGAATTTAATCCGCACAGTCATATGTGTATTTGTCACTTACCCTATTAGTTATATCACCAAAATTTCGGGTATCGATATATAGGGAGGTGCTACTGTGACACCCCAGAAGGAACTGGGTCTTCCTTTCATGCCCACCATGGACATTGGCACCAGCGTGACCCTATTCATACAGAAACTACAGGGGGTTGCTAGGCAACCGCCCTGCAGATACGGCACTAAGGGGACACTAGGACCCGGCACTTGTCCAAGGTGCTGGGACCCAGAGAGCAGGAGAAGGTGGCTCGTGATTGGGCTAGGAAAAGGGCGCCAAAGAGAAAGGGCGGAGAGACTGACCTGAGGTGAACACCCGGCGAGATGAAGGAGAAGAGTCCCGGCGGCTCCGTGACGTCATCCGAGGAGTGTCCGACGCTGAACTCCATCAGCGTGTGAGGAGATAGGAGCTGCGGGAGCATCACCCCGCACACAGCCGCCGGGGGAAGAGGGAAAGCGAGAGAGCCGGCGCACCTCAGCGTGACCTCAGAGGACCCGGCGCTGAGCACATGAGACGCTGGGCAGCACCCGGCGCACCCCAGCTTGACAGGCGAGACGACCGGAGGCGAGTGACGCAAGCCGCGCACTGCCACATAGCCGCCCGCAGCACCAGCTGAACAGGAGGGAAGACTGACTGCCGCCAACAACCGCCAGTGAAGAGACCTGGCTGAAGGGACCAGGCTGCCGGAGAGAGTGAAGCGGCCGCAGCAGCGCCGCAGTCCCCCCGCCAGATCCTCCAAGTGCCCAGCAGAGCTCAGCAGCCCCCGGACCCAGCAGCGTGGAGAGTGGTGATTGACAGGTCACCACGTGAGCCCAGCAGGGGACCCGGACGGCAGGCGCCGCATCAGAAACAAACGTAAGTGCTGCACAGCAGCCTTGACCACCACGTGGCCCTATACACAGCAGAGGCCACCGTCACACAGATACCCCCTTAGTGGTTGCCTTCTTGCAGGAACACCCCCAGCCACATAGGAGGCCAGATCAGCAGAGACTTGCATTCCAATATTACTGGGACCTCACCACAATGCCCCCCTACCAACTCTGCCTTGGGCCCCATAATGATCAGGGAAGGGACAGTGTATTGACTCCCAGCCCCAGGAACACCTTTATTTGTAAGTCCAGAGGAGCCCCTGCATCATGCCACTGACATTCAGACTACGCAGTGTGAGTCACTAAAGTCTAGTAGCTGTATTCACAGCCGGCAAAACAACTGCCCCTGCGCTGCGAGGGAGATAAAACTCCTGGAAGTGAACACAGCCTAACTATTGTGAACAGCGATCCTACAGCGCCACCTTGTGGGTTAAAGTAGGAACTTCCCCTGTCAGCTCCCTAAAAGAGATTTCAGCAAATTCCTTGATTCAGGACCCTGTTACCGTCAGTGTTGTCCATACTCAACTATGGAGGACTGTTCTTTTACATTATAAAGTACTGCGCAGTAGCGGGATCGAGGCCTTCCACGTATCCCCTTTGCCAAACCCTGTGCACAGGTCTGTCTTGGAGACAGTAGGTGGTCATAGGAACTGGGTACCCAGTAGCATAGAATGGTTTAAAGTAAATTATTAATGTGTGATTGCCAATTACCTTATGTTGTTACAAAGTGATAACCAGGATTGATTGTATTGATATTAGAATTACTTAGGCTAAACAGTGGTTATAGTCGGTTATAGATTCAGACGGTATATATATGTATGTAACTGTGCTTTATTGTGACCTTATTGTATTACGGTGCACCCCTTTCAATGTTGTCTACGCCTTAGGTAGCCCTGTCTGCTACCCGACCTCAAGTATCTTATTTAATCTTAAATAAATTCCGTTGCACCGTTTCTTTGGTCTGGTTCTTGTCCCGTGTCCAACAAGAAGAGACGGAGAAGAGAATCACAGAGCGCAAGGTAAAGGGGTTCCCGTCCTGGTCATTCCGGTTCACCACACTACCCAGGAATTAGTGTAATTATACAAGCAGCGAAAGAAAAAATAATTCCTACAAGGGGCACTCTAGGCTAACATATTCTGATTTAATCAGCATAGGTTCCATATATTGTTTTTTAGTGTCCCAAGAAAATTTTAAAACTTAGCTTTTATTTATTCTGCTGTTAAGAACTGCGAAATATTAAAAGGTGTGAAAAAATGTGCATTAAAGTGAACAAAAATTAAAAATAGAGCTGTCCGTCTTCAATGTGTATTGGGTTTTTTCTGGTCAAGTGACTTATGGGCTCTGTGAGCTGTACCGCAAGGAAAATAGGAATCAGTATTGAATGTATCCCTTTTCACTAGTATAGAGTTCTCTATATTGATACTGTATATTGGGGACTCTTTATCATAATTGTTATTTTGCGTATTATGAGTCTCAAAGTATCAATTGTTTCACAGGTCTGCAATGTGCTGTGAAATAAATGGAGTTTATAGAAGCTCTTTCAGGTGGAATAAAAAAGGTTTAAGAGAGATACCCTTTTATGATAACTGATTCCTATAGTATATGTTTGATCACCCAACTCATATTTCCAATCTGATGAATGTTTGGCAACTGTAATTAGCAGTATAAATACCTGCAGTTTCTCACTGGTGGATAATTTTAATGATATATACCATTCATCAGTGTTGGGTGTAATGAGTAATAGTAAGAAATGTTCAGCATATACTGTAACCAATTTATCACTGAAAAGCACTGGTCGTGTTAATATGTCACATTGATGGATTCATTACTTGTAGCATGCAGTCATAATTCAATATTTATTTGGGTATTTGACTGTGCTGTCCTGGACAGTTAATTTGTGCCCAGTAATTTCACACAGTCAGCATGTATGTTATTAGCACACCCTAGTTGCCACTTCACCAGGTCAGTCTACATGTAAAAACACAATGGTTAATTTTAACTGACATAATTATTGTGTTTGTGGCTTATCAAGAGTAATTGCCACAGTACACTTATGTGTAGCAACTGACTGCTTTTAGGTTAAGGTCGCTCTATATCTTTATGCTAAGTAGCCTGAGAGCTTCCGTACATTACAAGTTTAGGACATATGTAAGACGGATCCGATATGATTTCCCGGCGGTCGGGATCCCGGCGGTCGGGATCCCGGCGGTCGGAATCCTGACACTGGAATCCCGACCGCCGAAATCCCGACAAGGGGGGGACATGGATCGCCCCCCCTTGCGGGCTCGCTGCGCTCGCCACGCAGCGGGCCCGGTGCCTCGCTACGCTCGGCACGCTATTTTATTCTCCCTCTATGGGTGTCGTGGACACCCACGGAGGGAGAAAGTTTCGGGATTTCGGCGGTCGGGATTCCAGTGTCGGGATTCCGACCGCCGGGATCCCGACCGCCGGGAAATTAACCGCATCCCATGTAAGACACGCCAGTGCATAATTGTGATCTGTGCAGACATTTCATTAAATCTTCCTAACAGCGGGCCACGTGTTGTGCGCCCGGCAATTAGCACAATGTAGTCTGTATTATGTTAGCGTCTGACAGACGCGGTGCCGCACCAGACAGCCTTTATTTACAGCTTAGTGCTGGTACACATGTATACGGCGGACAAGCTCTGGCAGGACGGGTCGGTCACATACAACTTGTGTGCCGCATCCCCCCTGCTATCTCCTAACGTACGTTTCGCAAACGCTTAATCATAGGTCCAACCTTAAAGAATTCCTACAAGGGGCACTCTAGACTAGCATATTCTGATTTAATCAGCATAGGTTCCATATATTGTTTTTTAGTGTCCCAAGAAAATGTTAAACCTTAGCTTTTATTTATTCTGCTGTTAAGAACTGCGAAATATTAAAAGGTGTGAAAAAATGTGCATTAAAGTGAACAAAAATTAAAAAAAGAGCTGTCCGTCTTCAATGTGTATTGGGTTTTTTCTGGTCAAGTGACTTATGGGCTCTGTGAGCTGTACCGCAAGGAAAATAGGAATCAGTATTGAATGTATCCCTTTTCACTAGTATAGAGTTCTCTATATTGATACTGTATATTGGGGACTCTTTATCATAATTGTTATTTTGCGTATTATGAGTCTCAAAGTATCAATTGCTTCACAGGTCTGCAATGTGCTGTGAAATAAATGGAGTTTATAGAAGCTCTTTCAGGTGGAATAAAAAAGGTTTAAGAGAGATACCCTTTTATGATAACTGATTCCTATAGTATATGTTTGATCACCCAACTCATATTTCCAATCTGATGAATGTTTGGCAACTGTAATTAGCAGTATAAATACCTGCAGTTTCTCACTGGTGGATAATTTTAATGATATATACCATTCATCAGTGTTGGGTGTAATGAGTAATAGTAAGAAATGTTCAACATATACTGTAACCAATTTATCACTGAAAAGCACTGGTCATGTTAATATGTCACATTGATGGATTCATTACTTGTAGCATGCAGTCATAATTCAATATTTATTTGGGTATTTGACTGTGCTATCCTGGACAGTTAATTTGTGCCCAGTAATTTCACACAGTCAGCATGTATGTTATTAGCACACCCTAGTTGCCACTTCACCAGGTCAGTCTACATGTAAAAACACAATGGTTAATTTTAACTGACATAATTATTGTGTTTGTGGCTTATCAAGAGTAATTGCCACAGTACACTTATGTGTAGCAACTGACTGCTTTTAGGTTAAGGTCGCTCTATATCTTTATGCTAAGTAGCCTGAGAGCTATTACTCATTACACCCAACACTGATGAATGGTATATATACTTAAAATTATCCACCAGTTAGAAACTGCAGGTATTTATACTGCTAATTACAATTGCCAAACATTTATCAGATGGAAATATGAGTTGGGTGATCAAACATATACTGTAGGAATCAGTTATCATAAAAGGGTATCTCTCTTAAATCTTTTTATTCCACCTGAAAGAGCTTCTATAAACTCCATTTGTGGCACCCGCAGTGCACGCTGGGTTGCTAGGCAACAGCAGCGTAGAAGAACCCGACGCTGCACTCAAGGGGTTAATGACGGGCAGCAGAGGGCGCGAAAAGGAGCCCTCGGTTTGAGGGACAGGAGGCAGGAGCCAATAGGAAGAAGGCGGGGAGGCGGAGGAAGAGATCAGAGCGTGGGCGGAAGTGAGAGGACGGAGAGAGGAGAGGGAGACCGCGTGTATGCAGCGGAGGATGGGGAGAGACGCCGCCGTGCTGAGGACGTCACCAGAGCCCCGGGGAAGTGTAACAGGAGTGGAAGACGCTGGAGAGAGACGCGCCTGCGCAGAGGTTTCCCCCCCCTACTAGAAGCAGCCCAGGGCAGGAGCGGCGCATCTGAGTGCGGCAACGCTGCAATAGCAGCGCCCACACTAGAGTGCCCCGGCACAAGAGAGGAAGCCAGCACCAGCCTGACAGACGGCCGAAGGACCAGTCGAGACGGGCAGGAGCCTGCACCTGGGTCCAGTAACGCAGGTACTTTCCCTTACAAGGGCCCCAGGCTGGATCCCCAAGCTCCACTCCCTGCCACCAACGTCACTCTGTGCTAAAGACTAGGAGCCCACTCTCCAATCCCTGTCACTAACATGATTCATGGCCGCAGCCAGGGACTCCCTGAAAGACCCACTAGATCCTCTTTGCCCCCTTCACCATTTGTCTGCCTGCCGCGCCATGGAAGCGGAGGCAAAGTACATTTAATTTGAATATTCAGCTGACAGTCAGGGAAACCCAGTCAGGAAAACTCCACAAGTCCCTGCATTACCCTGTCAGCTCTGGAAATACACTAGATTTCTCTAGAGGGACAGGCGCTAATATATGGTGAATTATATTTTTATTTTTATTTCAATGTTTATTCCACTCAATATGGGATTATGTTGAACAAGCTACAGAATTTATACAGAGGTGTCAGTGTAATCACCTCTAATAGGTCTAGGTCTGAACCATATATATGATTTAGACTTTTAGAACTATACACCACAACTTTGAAACAAGAGAAATTCTGCGCAGAGTTTTTTCAGTTAACCGTTTGGCTGAATTCACAATACACAATACACAGATATAAATATTTTAAAAATATATTATTTTTTATTTTTGAATAGCTAATATGGAAACTTTTCTACATGTATATCACTGTAAAATAAGATTAAGAAAATATACAATTAGGTGGCCACCTTAATTCAATTATAATACATTTAATGATACATAAAAAAACCATATATGTAAAAAATATAAACAAATATTCAATATGTTAAAAATATTTTTGTGTATATTATTATTGGTAGACTGCTTTAGAATTTGCCATACAACCTGTACCAGGATAGATCTCGTGTACTTTCCAAATAGGGTCCCAATGAAGAGAGTATTGTAATTTTGGTATTCACAATATATTGTATGTAGTGGTTGATCCGGGCACCACTAGCCGGTTGTAATTTGTATCAAGAGTCACAGTAATAAAGGATAAATGATATGAGAGTATTGAGCGAACACCACGTCTCTCACCCGCGGTGTACTCACTCTCTTTTCTGTCGAAATGACAGTTATAATGTCCACCGCTGTAGACGAGCCGGGTCTATGGGTGTTAGATGGCAGATGGATTATGCGGCTCTCACCCGCAGTGCCGTTACACTCGATATCCCCTGATCGAAATACTTCCCACTCGTGGGGTACTCTAGTCGACAGGCTGATGTGGACACAGTAGTAGATGTTGCAGTAACAAAGTAACAATTTATTTGTCCGTGGCTGTGGATGAGCTGGATCTGAGTAGTGCCGGGCAGCAGTTGGAATATGCGGCTCTCACCTGCAATGCCGTACCACACTCTTGTCTCTGACCTTGTACTTCCCACTCGTGGGGCGCTCTAAGCTCTGGAAATACTGCCATCTTGTGGTTAAAAGTGATTAGTACTGAGACTCAACTTTCCCTTGACTTTCCTTGCCGGATTATCCTTACTCATCAGGGAACACTTTCTGATGGTCACTCTGTGTTACATTGAATGTGCCTAGTTGGATGTCGTGCGATATGTTTTTTTTTTTTCAAACAAATTTTATTTGATTTTAAAGTGCATATAGGCAAATCTGTATAAACAGTACAATGTCAATTGTCATAATATCAAAATAGACGACATACAAGCAGGCTATAGAGTGGTCACATCAGATAACATAAGCCCGCCTAGGTAAATGTAATTGGTTCTCAAGTTCTGTGTAGTTTTGTACACCACACTTGGCTCGTATAAGGAATTCGGGGCATCGCATTTCAGGTGGTGCATGGGCGCAGCCTTGCTTTAAGCCTGTCAATCTATATCATTATTTATAGCGATGTCCCGAAATCTTGAATCTGTTGTAAGTATCCTTGTTGTCTCTGAGTAGGGATATGACACAAAATGCTATCTACATAGTACATAAAACACACTTAAAACATTAAGAAAAGAGTAAAAAAGAGTTAGAGAGATGGAATAGAGGAGGGAAAAAGGGGGGGTGGGGGGGGGGTAACTTGGAGTAACAAGCACTTTGGTTGTTTTTCAGTGCATTTTGTGTTCCTCGCGAGTCAAATCCTTACTTAAAAAGAAAAAGTAGGGGTATATTTGGTCAGGTAGCCTGTTGTTTCGAAATCCTCTCATAATGTTCCCATCTTTTGAGGAATCCTGTGCTGGTGGATCTCGGGAGGGAGGAATCATATTTATCAAAATACATCATTTTGGTTAGCATGAGGAGTAGGTTTTGTAGGGTTGGGGTATGAGGGGATATCCAGTTTTTAAGGATCAGCTTCTTCGCTGCTGTGACCAATATGATAAAGAAAGGGATGTGTCTGGCCTGGTAGGTATTTAGTTGCCACATATCAAAGTTGGCAAACAGCATGGGTATAGGGTGGAGAATGGGGGTGATTTCAAAGTGCGTCTTGATATAGTTTATAATTTTATTCCAATATTTTTTGATGTGCCCACAGTTCCACAGATTATGGAAGATCGTCGCGGGATTTTGGACATTGCCCAGTTTCTCCGTCTACGTAATGACTTCTTTGTGATTGAGATATGTAGGCTCTGTTTAATGTCTTAATGTGTGTTTCCTGCAATAAAGAGGTTCTCAATATACTCATTATGTTTGAGTGGTATTTAAACAACGTATCATGGGAGAGGATGTCTGGTAGGTCTTGGGTCCAAGACTGTGTGATTTGGGACCAAAGGGGTTCTGTGTGGGGGGCCAATAGTTCTGCATAAATCATTTTCGTTTTAAAGTTTTTTTATAGGAATTTGGAAGTGATCCTGTAGAATGGGTCTAGAAGGGTTTGGGGAAAGGTGTCCGCTGGGAGGGATTTGACATAATGTGTGAGTTGCATGATAGGGAACAAAGTATTGTGGGGGAGTCCAAAGCTCTCCTGTAGCTGTGTGAATGAATATGTGCCTCCTCCCGGGTCATAGACCTGGGAAGTGAGGCATAGTCCTTTTGATTTGATGCGGTTAAACACAGCGGAGTTTACAGCCGGGGTGAACATTGGATTGCCCCAAATTGTCAGCCAAGGGGAGTTTGATGGGTTCTTTTTAAGAGTTTTGCAAAGGAAGAGCCACGCCTCATATGTATATCTAAAGAAGATATTGGAGTGTGTCAGGGTAGGAATTAGTTTTTTGGGGGAGTGCACCAGTGCACAGGGTGAGTAAGGTGAGAATAGCGCTTTATCAAGGTCGGGAATAGTATAATGGTCTCGGTCAAGGATCCAGTCTAGGGCATATCTGTTGAGGAGGGCTTTAGAGTAAAGGAGTAGGTCGGGGAAACCCAAGCCTCCAAGATGTTTTGGTTGTTGCAGCTTCCTCATAGATATTTTGGGCTTCTTTGAGTGCCAGATGAATGAGCTGCATATTTTTGTAGTGTGTAAGGCATATTTTCTAGAGATACTGAGTGGGAGCAGCTGCATGATGTATGTGAGTTTGGGGAGCAGGATGGTTTTCACAACTTCAGTTCGTCCTAATAGAGATAGAGGGAGGTCTTTCCAGCCTGCCAGGGAGTTTGTTATTTTCAGAATAGTAGGGGTAAAGTTTAATTTATATAGATTTTCAATTTTATTTGGTATTAGGATGCCAAGATACTTAATATGGGAAGTCTGAATTCTAATGGTTTTCAGTTCTGGGCTATCTGGGAACTCTGGGGGGAGCCCAGAGATGTTGAGTAGTTCAGATTTTGCAATATTTATTTTATAGCCTGAAAAGGTACCAAATTGAGTAATAATTTCTAAAGATGTGGGAATGGAGTGTTGGGGGTTTGACAGGAAAAGCAGCATGTCATCAGCAAATAGTGACACACGTATATCTGTATGTCCTACCATAATGCCTGTGTATAGTGGGGATGTGCGAAGAGCAACAGCTAGGGGTTCCAGGGCTAGGGCGAACAGGAGAGGGGATAGGGGGCAGCCCTGTCTTGTGCCTCTAAGTACTTTGAAAGGTTCTGAAATGGAGCCATTACATATGATTCTGGAGGACGAGGCCCCATACAGAGTTTGTAGCCATAATATGAATTCCTCAGGAAAGCCGAATCGATCGAGAGTGTAAAATAAGTGGTCCCAGTGGACCATGTCAAAGGCCTTCTCAGCATCCAATGAAAGGATGGCCCTTTAAGGCCCCGACACGGAACCCTGGGATTGGGAGAGAGCTGCCAGGACTTTCCTGATATTCGTCACCGGGTGCCGCCCAGCGACGAAACCAGTCTGGTCAGGGTGGACCAAACTTGGGACCACCGGTTTCAGTCTGTCTGATAGGATTTTTGTTAAAAGCTTGTAATCCAGGTTTAACAAGGATATAGGTCTGTATGAGGCCGGGTCCGACAGATTTCTACCTGGTTTGGGAATTACCCGGATATTAGCGGAGTTGAATAGCATTGGGATAGTTTTTGACTTTAGGAGGGCATTAAACGTAGAGGTGAGGACTGGGGCTATATGGGGTAGGAGGAGTTTATAGTATTCGGCCGTGAAGCCGTCAGGGCCAGGGGCTTTTCCAGGTTTTAGTTGGGATATGGCTCTGGTAACTTCATCTAGTGTAATTTCAGCTATGATATTCTCTCTTGTTTTATCATCTAGTTGTGGCAGTGTGATGTTCTCCCAAAATTGGTCTCGGTGTTGGGTCGCTGAGGTCGGGAGGGAGTATAGATTAGCGTAGAATTCATTCAGGACTTCTGCTATTTGGCTAATGGATGTTGTATGTGTACCATCAGATTTGGTTAAGGGGTGGATCGTGGATGGGGGTCTCTGCCCCTGTAGGAGGTTTGTTAGTAGTCTGCTCGACTTGTTTCCATATTAATGGAATTTGTATTCTTTTTTAAAGGTGAACCGTGCTTCAAGTTTGGATAGCAGTTTAGCAAATTGGGCTCTAGTAAGGTTATAGGTATTTCGGTTTTGTGGGGAGGGGTGGGATTTATATGTTTGATATGCTTCTGTTAGGGCAGTTTGGGCTGAGATATAGTCTGCTGTGAGCTTACATTTTTGATGTGTGGTTAGTGATATTATTGTGCCTCTGATGACGGCCTTAGAGGCTTGCCAGTATAGCATCGGGTTAGTATTAAGGGTTTCTGAGTTAGATTTGTGATAGTTCTCCCACGCCTTCAGCACTTCTTCTCTCAGAGAGGGTGAGGAGGCCAGGGAAGGTGGGCATCTCCATGAGATAAAGGTGGAGGGTTTGGGGGAAAGGGCCAGTTTTATCCATGTGACTGCGTGGTCAGAAAGTGTAATGGACTCTATAGTAGCCTCTTCAATGTTTGGCAGCATATTGGACGATGTTAAGATGTAATCTATACGGGAGAGGCCCCCCGTGGATGCCGATAGGCATGTAAATTCGGAGTCTGTGGGGTGGAGTGTGCGCCACGCATCTATGAGATGTAGCTTTGAGGCTAGTGCTGAGACGCCAAACTTGGGCTGTCACCTCTTTGTCTTTGTCAGTATTTGTTTATCTAATACCGGGTGTGCCAGCATATTAAGGTCACCACACAGCAATAGGGGGAGATGTAAATAAGGGGACATCAGAGAAACCAACTTATCTAAAAAGGGTTTTGAATAAATATTCGGGGCGTAGACATTCACACACACATAAACTTTGTCTGAGATCGTGAGATGGCACAGCAGGAAGCGGCCTTCTGGATCAGGTGTTACATGATCAACCTTTACTGGGACCGAGCCTCTAGAAAGTATCACCAGGCCCCTCGCCTTGGAAGTGTATGGGGCTGCGGCTTGTACCTTCCATCCCAGGGTGGACAGTTTTAGAGACTCAGTAGCAGTCAAGTGTGTCTCCTGAAGACATGCAATATCCACATGTAATTTATTCAAGTATATTAAGATTTTCTTTCGTTTGCAGGGGGAGTTGATTCCCCCTACATTCCAGGAGGCTATCTTAACAGACATCAAACATTATCATACGGGAATTCAAAAGGTTTCATACTCACTGAGGGTAACTTGTCACATGTAAAATTCCATTGTCGTGCTGGGGGGGGGAGGTGGGGAGGGAAGGAAAGATAGGGAGAAGAATAGAAAAGAAAAGCATAAGGAGAGAAGAAAACAGGAAAACATTTCCATTAGTATTATAACATACAAACTTCCGGGAGGAATGCAGTTAGGGCATGCAGTTCTATGCATCTCAGGTGGGAACGCTCAAAAGCTCCCAAGGCACTTTAGCCCAAAAGAAATTAACTTATTAACTGTAACGCCAACATGAGGGGGGGGGGAGGGGTGGTATGGGGGAGCCCATGACTTGGGAGGTTTTCCTTAAGTTCTGTAGCCTGGATCTGGGGGTTATATGATGATTCTGGGCTGGATAGTGCAGCAGGTGGAGAGGGGGGGGTGGGAGGGGGGGTATGTCTGTCTTCAGGCCGCGTCTGGGTAGTAGCCCGCAGAGTGAGGGGGAAATAAGGATAGTTAGACAGGCAGTCACTGTGCATGGTTCCACCATGAATATAGTGGAGAAGTTTGAGGGGCTGCAGAGTAGGGCTCTCATTCAGGTCGCGGGTCATCTACGCAATGTAAAACATCTGTATATGGGTATGGTTGCATGAAGATCTTCGGAACGTTGGTATCAGGGGGGGGGGTGGATTGAAGGTAGGTGGAGAAGGTGCAGCATCTCTGAGGTCGGGTATGAGGTATATTTAGTCGCATTCGGACATAGAGCGGGGTGACACGCGGGTCTGAGAGTCCTCATCTAGGTATTGCTCTGCGTCAAGGGGAGTGGAGAATTCTTTAAATGAGTTTCCGTCAAATATACGCAGCTTGGCCGGGAATAGAAGTGCAAATTTTCTTTCAGCCTTGATCAGCCTAGAGCATATCGGGGAGAAGTCTTTCCTCGCCTTTGCAACCTCTGCTGAGAAATCCTGGAATAGGAGGATTTTGTTACCCTCCCACTCAATATTTCTGTGTCTGCGGGAGGCACTCCAAATTAATTCTTTGTGCAAATAGTTCAGCAGTTTAAAGATCACAGCCCTGGGTCTGGCTCCCTCCTGTGGTCGCAGGGGGCCTAATCTGTGTGCTCTCTCCAGAACCATATCTGTGCAGCGGTCTTGTATCTGGAGCAGATTGGGGAGTGTGAGCTTTATAAAGTCATATAGGTTTTGACCCTTGACTGTTTCTGGGAGGCCGATTATTCTCAGGTTATTTCTTCTGGACCTGTTTTCCAGGTCCTGAAGCTTGTTGTGAACCTGGTAAAGCTCCTTAGTGTGCCTGTGTGATTCCTGTTTAAGCTCAGCAATCGCCATAAAGTTTTCTCCCACCCTCTGTTCATTTATTAGTGTTCTCTGGGATAATTGAGCTATCTGTTGCTTGATATCAGCAGTTTGCTCCTTAAGTAGAGGTCCAATGGCTGTTCTTATGGCCTGAACCATGTCCCCATATGTGACTGGGTGCGAGGGTGCTGTGAGTACCTGTATGGGGTCTGGAACAGTATCCTCCGTCCGGAGAGGTGCTGTATTAATGTCCCCGCTGTGGGGGGGTGGCGATCGGCGTGCTGGGGTGTCTGGAGGTATCAGGAGGGGTCCGGGCGCGGCGTCTGATGTGCCAGGCGCCATCTTGGAATCTTTTGCTTTTTTCTCAGCGTCGCGCTGTGTGCGGCTTTTGGCGGCGGGCATCGCTGTTAGCTGCGTCTCCATGCAGCGGAAGGCTTCTGGGGAGGGAGGGCTGGTGGATGGAGGCGTCAGGGAGGCAAAAATGCCTTGTGAAAGGTGGTTTGGGCGGCCTCGTGAGCGGAGCTGCAGCGTTCAGCCTTCTCTCATCAGGGAGCCGGAACCGGAAGTCGTGCGATATGTTATAATGTGTCTGTCACCTGTAACGTTAAACACCCCTTAGATGTACACACTGGTGTTTAGAGTCTAGTGACATTTTTGGAGTATAAAGCTATAAAGTGTTAGTCGTTAAACAAGTCGTTATAATACCGTTGCAAATGTGGTACACGCTAAAATTGGATGTTATAGTTGCATTCAATAAAACGCAAGCAGTTGTACCTACTGAACGCCCTGCTTGAGTCCGTAGGGCGGCGCCGTCCCTGCAGCTGACGAAGAGAAGGACCAGTGCGCTACCACGAGTATCCAGCAACTCAAGGTAAAATATACACCCCTGCCGTTGGCGTGTCACACATTTATTTCATAGCACATTGCAGACCTGTGAAGCAATTGATACTTTGAGACTCATAATACACAAAATAACAATTATGATAAAGAGTCCCCAATATACAGTATCAATATAGAGAACTCTATACTAGTGAAAAGGGATACATTCAATACTGATTCCTATTTTCCTTGCGGTGCAGCTCACAGAGCCCATAAGTCACTTGACCAGAAAAAACCCAATACACATTGAAGACGGACAGCTCTATTTTTAATTTTTGTTCACTTTAATGCACATTTTTTCACACCTTTTAATATTTCGCAGTTCTTAACAGCAGAATAAATAAAAGCTAAGTTTTAAAATTTTCTTGGGACACTAAAAAACAATATATGGAACCTATGCTGATTAAATCAGAATATGTAAGCCTAGAGTGCCCCTTGTAGGAATTCTTTTTTCTTTCGCTGCTTGTACTTATGTATTATATAGCTTCCCTTCTGGACTTGTAACTTGGTGGGACTGCTATGCTATTACTGATGCCTGTCCTTGTGTTTCCCTCCTATATACCTATAGATTGTAAGCTTGCAGCAGGGCCCTCTAACCCCCAAGTCTGTCTGTTACCCAGTTTGTTTTATCACTGTCTACTATTATAAAGCGCAATGGAATCTGCTGCGCTATATAAGAAACTGTAAATAATTTACTAAATAATATTAACAGGGAGTCATGCCTATCTCTTCTTAGACAACACAATAAAGATAGAATTATCCCATTAAGAGGAAACCAAATAAAAATAAAAACAAAGTATATCCTCATTAAGGGAAAATAAATTTGGAAAACAACAAGGGGTACGTGACACGTTAATATAAACGTACAAATAATGGCACAAACAAATCAGGACTTCACAATCACTCTTTTAGAGCACCATTTCTTACTTTAATGCACTTCTTTACTTTCTTTTTTTGTGGAGAGGAGAAATTATATACATCTCCCCTCTTTTTAACAAGAGCGTAAATAAAGGTTAATTTTTAATAATAATAATTTCTCTCAAACTAGTTGAAAGGACCGCATAACAATCCCACGAGTGCACCCTTAATATCTCTAACTTTTTCTTCTTTTGCTATACATCCACTCGAGCACTTACATGACCTGGAACTGACACAGCAGGACCGTGGAACATCTAGCAGCTCAAGATGGCTGGGACAGACTGGAGCAGACAGACAGGATTCTGCTACTGAAAGTAAAGCAGGCTGGAACCACCAAAGGACAGGAAGGCTGCACTAGGCTGAGTGCAGGGAGAAATAACTAATGACCAGCAGACGGCTGATGAACTCCTAACAGAGCAGTAACCTGACAGAGGGTCAACAGGAAACAGGAACTAGCAGCTACCTGCAAAAGGAACAAGAAGCTAGGACACAGGAACTGAAGCTATCATTGGCAGGGCAGAGCTCAAGAGTTTCCCCTATGAAGAGCTCAAGTGATTAATCAGCTGGGAGAGATCCAGACAGCTCCCAAGCTGTAATAACCAGATCCTTACCTTGCAGACTTGTGAACAAATTAAGCTCACAGAATATTGACCTGTAATGGCACAGACCTACCAATGGAGGCCAACAGAGAGTCAAATGCCAAACACAAACTGAACAGAACACAAAACAGAATTGAATCATTAATCATAGTTCCTAACAGAAATGGGATGAAAAGCGGCCAATTCACATGTGTTTGACATCTGATCAGATCCAATGCGCGGTCCCGTGCACATCAGATCAGAGTCAGGGATCAGACCTGCTGTATATCCGACCTTTTGTTTTGAGAGTGCCGCCTCCTGTCTTCTTTTACTTGGAAAATTTGCTTTTCATTTATCTGGAGATACGCTTCTATACTACTGTTGTGGAAGGCACCCCACTTGATTAACCCTTGCTGTACCAAGTGCCAGTCCTCTGTCTACATATATATATATATATATATAGAGAGAGAGAGAGAGAGAGAGAGAGAGAGAGAGAGAGAGAGAGAACGAAGGAATTGGCACTCAGGACCACTAGAGAAATGCCGGGGTGCCTTCCACATAGAGGTATACAATACTGGTATCCACAGAGATTCCCTTTACAGGTCCCCGAGCAGAAGAAGAGGCGGCACTCAAAACGGACTTTTCAAATCAAGTGAATCTTTGTATTAAATCATGAATGTAAAAGCAGTTCGACGACGTTTCAAGACCAAAACAACGGTCTTTTCATCAGGTCAATACAATCATTACATCGTGCAAAATGTGGTCACAAAAGTATCTTACCTCTGGGGAGACTATATAGAGATCAGTGTGTAGTAGCGTGCATACAGGATGCCTGCTGGCGTCCTGTATGCACGCTACTACACACTGATCTCTATATAGTCTCCCCAGAGGTAAGATACTTTTGTGACCACATTTTGCACGATGTAATGATTGTATTGACCTGATGAAAAGACCGTTGTTTTGGTCTTGAAACGTCGTCGAACTGCTTTTACATTCATGATTTAATACAAAGATTCACTTGATTTGAAAAGTCCGTTTTGAGTGCCGCCTCTTCTTCTGCTCGGGGACCTGTAAAGGGAATCTCTGTGGATACCAGTATTATATATATATATATATATATATATATATATATAGATATAGATAGATAGATAGATATACAATATATACAGCAACAGGCACTCCTTATAGTCATTGCGGCAATATAGAAAAAAATTAACCCAAAATAGTGGGAGTTGATCGACGTTTCGGTTTATAAACCCTTTATCAAGACATGACATACACATGAAGCGGTACTTACTGTGAAGAGTTCTTCAATCACTCAGACACCGAGCAGATGAAACCAAAATATGGTTTATTTTTATCACAGCACACACAGGTAGACAAACACAGGAACAAGAGGCAAATGTAGCATATAAACGTTATCGGGTAGCAGTCCAAAATGGCAGTCCTTGTAGCAGCAGTTCCAAAGCACAAAACTATCACTCCTCCACACAGCAATGATAGCAGATAAGTCCATATGATACCTAGACAGAGTACAACCTCTTAGTCTAGGACAGTCCAAAAAATCTCACCCCCTGGCTTGTGTGCAAATCATTTTAAAACCTTCTAATTTCCTACGGTCCTGGTACCATCAGTGGGCATGCCCAAGTCCAGGATTGGTGGATTCAAGAGTCAGGTTTATCCCACCTGTCCATCTGCTGCTGCTGCCCCCCCTGCTGGGTCAGGCTCCAAAGAGTCTACTAGAGTCCAGAGATATGCAAAGGAGTGTCAATAAGGAGGAACAAACACAAGCTGATTACGTTATATGCTGATCACCCCCTGTGAAGATTGTCTTTTGGCTATGTCCTGATTACCCCCTGTGGACATTTCCTGTCTGATCATATTGGGCAATATACAGTCTAATACTATGGTACACACAGATATGGGGAATAGAAACATCTGCAGAGAACAAGAGGGTACAGACGGACTAAAAAGTACATTAATCACTACACCTAATAAAATATAATAATTACAGTCTTACAGTGAGTCTGATAACTTCACACTTACATTTATAGAAGTGCTTATTGACTTTCAACCTTGTGCAACCAGCATCTCCCTGCCTGTGCGCCATCCCGAAGCTGCATGACGTCATCAATGTGCCGATGTGCCGCAAGACCCTGTCAGAGCGGGGGGGGGGGGTGTTTCAGGGGAGAATGCAACAATGTGCCCTTCACCTAGTGAACAAAGTGTGTAAAATAAGTTAAAATACAAGTGCTAACTATCCCACCTAATTAAAGCATTACTGGCGTCAACCCTATCTGCGGGTCAGACGCTTAGAAAGATCATGCAGAAATTAAATACAAAATGTACTGTAACATACGTGAGTGATAATGTATACATGCGATGTGGGACAGAGGTGGTTGAGGTTTAAGGAGAAACAAATCATAGCCCAAATGTCTAAGTTGACAAGAAGGGAGAGTGACTCATACTCATTTGGGCTATGATTTGTTTCTCCTTTAGGGCCAGATGTATCAAGCTTCAAAAAGTGATAACATGGAAAGTGATGAACAGCCAGCCAATCATCTCCTGCCTGTTATTTTTCAAACCCAGCCTGTGACATGGCAGGTGGGAGCTGATTGGGTGGCTGTTTATCACACTCCATTTTTTCACTTCTGAAGCTTGATACATCTGGCCCTAAACCGCAGCCATCTCTGCCCCACATCGCATGTATACATTATCACTCACGTATGTTACAGTACATTTTGTATTTCATTTCTGCATGATCTTTCTAAGCGTCTGACCTGCAGATAGGGTGGACGCTAGTAATGCTTTTGTCAGTGTCTGACCCGCATATAGGGTTGACACCAGTTATACTTTAGGTGGGACAGTTAGCACTTGTATTTTAACTTATTTTACACACTTTGTTCACGAGGTGAAGGGCACAATGTTGCATTCTCCTCTGAAACACCCCCCCCCTGACTGGGTTTTGCGGCACATCGGCACATTGATGACATCATGCAGCTTCAGGATGGCGCACAGGCAGGGAGATGCTGGTTGCACGAGGTTGAAAGTCACTAAGCACTTCTATAAATGTAAGTACCGCTTCATGTGTATGTCAAGTCTTGATAAAGGGTTTATAACCCGAAATGTCAATCAACTCCCACTGTTTTGGGTTCATTTATTTCTATATTGCTGCATTGACTGTAAGAAATGCCTGTTGCTATATATATATATATCTATATATCTCTCCAGGGAGACTGAGCACCCTTAATAATTGGGGGAAAAAAAGGGGGATGGGGAAGTAGGCCTGGGGCACAGGATTAATTTGTCGTGGATGGTGAAGGCATGCTCCATACAACACAATAAATGAATAATTCAGTGTATGGTTGAGGAGGTGCTCCCTGGGAGTAAAGTAAGTCGATTCAAACAAAAATATCCAAGATAGGATATGAAGAAATCTCCCGGGTGGGGCACAGCTTTCTAGTACAGTGTTATAACTCTGTTAAAACTGTATTTTATTATTAGTAAAATGGGTCTATTAAGGCAGACCTAAGTGACATAGGACAGAGACAAAACAACATTAAACACACATTGTGTTCCCACTTGTAACAGAATTAATGTGGGAGATATTTACTGGTGAGAAAGCTGTGAAATATAAGCTTTCCCTGTTGTCTGGAAGTCAAAGTTTATGGAGAGATATGACTTAATTAAACCTTTTCGGGTAAGAATATATAGTCTCCACTGGTAATACAGACAACTAGCCTCAAATTGCTTAAAAGTGATCTATTTTGACATTGTATGCAGTGACATCCAATCAATACATTGTAGCTGCTTAAGAATTATGGTGGTAAGGTGGAAGATATTTAAGAAGTAAATGAAATATTTGGAATGGGTATTTGCTCAGGGAGTGGCTGCTGCCTACGCATGTGAGGGTATTCAGTGAATGCGTAGTTGAGCGGACCCCGAGAGCGTCAAAAGTATAGGAGTAGAGAGACAAGAAGGTTTCTACTGTTGCCAGGGGTAACCAAATCGACCTTGTTGTATATGGAACAGTGCAGGGTCACAATTTGAGCCTCTGGGCATGAGATAACCAATAGTTAGTATTGATAGGTAAGATACCAGTCACTATAGTTCCTGGTGTACAGTATGTTATTATACTCATCCTTGCTGGCGGGTCGCCAGAACGTACGCGCTGGCGACCCGCCAGCAGCCACGCCAGCGAGGAGACTGAGACGCGCGTTCGTCTCACGCGCACGCGCGTCTCAGTCTCCGTCGCTAGCGCAACGGAAACCCTGTCCGTCTCCGCCTCAGGGAGACGGACAGGGTTAGGGGGGGGTGCGGGCAGGCGGCGGGGACCCCGGGTTAGCGCCGGCAAGCCGGCGGGGACCCGGGGAACGGATGGAAGCGCCGTCGGAAGGGGACGCGCGCGCCTCTCGTGCGCGCGCGTCCCCTTCTCACCATCGCCAGCGCCATCCCCTGCAAAGATGGGACCTGACCCATCTGTATGCTGCTGCCCGTTGTGTACAGTGATACCTGTAGTGGACAACGGGTGAGCGATAACACCCTGGTAGTGAAGTATTGAAGGAAGTAAGTGTTTGAGTGCGTTTAGGCATGTAGTCCTCAAATGTCCCTAGTTTTAGTCCCTGTTGTCAGAAAATGGCATTGCAGGGACAGCAACTTAGGTTCAAAGGTACACCACTGGGATGCCGTGCAAAATAGGTCAAAAAAGAGAAGGGACAGAAGAGACATAAGTTAACCACTTGTGGGAAGCAGCATTGATATGTTCCCTATTTTTAGAAACCTGCAATTAGTTGGAGAATAACTGTATGCAAGGCATTTGATGTGGGTGCTGATCTCCGGTCCATATATAAGGACCTAGGTTTTCTAGGTTATCTTTGGGATGGATCTTGATTTCTGGTGTCATTCGAGTTGGATATGGAGGACGATGGAGAGGATTATTATAATCATCTTAACACCTTGGAGAAACTGGCAACTAAGGAACTCAAAGGATGGTACGATATCGTCACATTAGAGAAATACCTGGAGGTGGGCCAAATCCCCAGAGGTCTAAGACTACAAGACCCCCACGTATGGTGGCGATAATCCGGTTTTTCTGAAAATTTGGAATACCATTCTTGATGAGTGCTCTGGAATATTAATGAGTGCCCTAATCAATGAACGTAAGAAAGAACTAGTAGCCTTGGATAATGAAATGGGGAAAATTGAGGGCCTTCTAACCAAATTTGAAGAGAGTGAGGAGTTCAAGAAAGACATTTTAGATCTACAGACTAAGTTAGATCAACTTGAGAAAGAGATCATTCAAAGGAAACAAAGGAAGTTCATCAGAGATAAAAGAGATTACATCAGTGGTCAGATACATACTTGGCCCAATGACACCAGAAATCAAGATCCATCCCAAAGAAAACCTAGATTTGAGAATCACAGGGAGCCCATCTGGGAGAGGACAAGACGAAATTCCCATCGTTTTAATGACCGCGAAGTTCAGAGGAATAACTCCTACTGGTTGGGTAACCGCAATACTCAAAATAACTATAGACAACCATACCGATATCAAGGGAGACCGAGGCGATACGAACATAGAGAGGATCACCCACAACCAAGAAGGAACTACAGAGGGAGGATACCATCCCATTACGATGATTATTACCACAATCGCGGTGAAGTTTTCAGATCTCCATCTCCCCTGAGAAATGAACATCGCAATTTTTTGGACGAAGGCCAAGACACAGACCCCCCCCCCCCCCGACATATAACAAGGGAAGAACTACATATATGGTTAGACTCTCCCCACGGCCTAAAAAGGAGATTAAATGGCGATACAGAGGGTGTAGAGGAGGCAAACAACTCTCCCAAAAAGAAAAAAGGCCCGCAGACTTCACTCCTTCCGGGACAGGAATCATCAATGCTTCCAAGAAAAAATTATCTGCAGCCGAGACTTCGGTATTAACCAAGGGCTTGAAATTCGCACCTGATAGTCATCTTAATCATTTTAATCTCTTTATTGACCTGAACAAATACATCCGAAACCTTACGGTACAGAGGCATTTCCTGAAAAATCCCAACAATCCCAGTAAGATTTCAGAGTCAAAACCCTTAGTCGCCCCACCTTCGCATTTCTACCCAGTAGAATCTCGAGGCAGTCACTTAGATTTTTTTTACGAAGCAGTCCGCGAGGATCTACGCAATCTGAAACCGAAAAAACACTTTGCGATGAATCTGAGTGTACCAGAAAAGAAGGCCATGAAAACACTTAAGATGGATGACAATACCATTATAAAGGCGGCTGACAAAGGAGGAGCGGTGGTGTTATAGGACAGATCCAGTTATCTAACCGAGGCACACAAAATTATTAGCATTGAGTCCACTTATGTCAAACTACCTAACAATCCCACCACTGGTTTCAAGGATGAGCTTAAGACCCATTTAATGTCTGGCTTCCGAATGGGAGTGATCTGCAAGGAAGAGCTGGAATTTTTGGATGTGAAGCACCCTATGTTGCCCATCTTTTATCACATCCGAAAGGTGCACAAAGATCAGTCACACCCACCGGGACGCCCCATAATAGCGGGGGTTAACTCTCTAACTTCGAACCTCTCTCATTATCTTGATCTAAAGCTTCAACCTTATGTTTTACAAAATAAATCACACTTGAAGGACAGTTCATCAGTCCTACAGTTACTAAAAGGAAAAATCTGGTCAACTGAATACTGCTGGCTGACTATTGACGTCCAAGGACTGTATTTGTCTATCCCCCATAATAAGGGACTTCAGTCTGTGGAGAATATCCTACGGGAAGATCCTGACAAGTCAGAGGCTGAGATCTCCTTCTTAATAAGCAGTATGAAACATATCCTTGAACATAATTTTTTTGAGTTCAACGGGGATTTTTTTCTTCAGCAACAGGAGACCGCTATGGGGACTAAATTCGCTCCAGCATATGCGAATCTCCATATGCGGGCCTGGGAAGAACAATTCATTTACGGTTCTACATTTGAGGAGAAGATAGTAGTGTATAAGAGGTATATAGACGATCTCCTCCTCATCTGGCAAGGTGACGAATCAAGCATCTCAGACTTTATCTCTTATTTACATGTGAATGATTTCAATTTAAAATTCACCTTCAAATCTCATACCCAAAAGATAGAGTTTCTTGACCTTGAGCTGGAAGGCAACCCCAGTGAAGAAATCATCACCCAAACTCATTTCAAAACGGTTGATGCAAATAGCTTCATACCTGCCACTAGCTGTCATTTCCCTCCTTGGAAAAATAATGTCCCCTACATGCAGTTTCTGAGAATTAAGCGCAACTGCAGTAATGATGACGATTATTGGCATCAATCTCTACTCCTTAGGGATCGGTTCCTTGAAAGAGGATATAAAAAGGATTCCATTGAAGAAGCCAGATCAAAAGCCTCCCTTAGAGATAGAAACAGCCTGTTGGTCAAATCAGATAGACCAAAAACTGAATTCAAGTGTCGGCCGTTCGTGACTCAATACAACTGTGAAAACCATCTAATCAGAAAAACTCTAGAGAAACACTGGAGTCTGCTTCTGAGGGATCCGTTTCTGGGCCCACACCTACCATCTAGACCCAACTTAGTTTTCCGCAGAGCTAATAACCTCAAATCTGTACTAGCGCCAAGTAATCTCAAACCAGTACCATCTCTTAACCCTAATGGGACGAATTTTCTAAATAAAAGACCAGGAACAACACCTTGTAATAAATGCATATGCTGTCCATTTCTGGATAAGTCACAATTTAGCCATACCCTCGCCAAAGGAAGGATGTACAGCATCAATCACGCAGTCACATGTAATTCTGACCATGTTGTCTACATGATCACCTGTAGCTGTAAACTCAACTACATTGGCAAGACAATACGACAGGCCAAATTGAGAATCCAGGAACATATGCGGAACATCAAGAATAAGGTGAAAGTCCATAGTCTCCCCAAGACATTACATTGAGAAACACAGCTCTTCCGTAACGAAGGAAAATTTCAAGTTCACCATCCTTGAGCATGTCCCCCTAAACCCAAGGGGTGGTAATAGAGGCCAAGAACTTATTAAAAAGGAAAGTTATTAGATCTTTACATTAAATACACTCGCCCCTAAGGGTCTGAACGAGGGAGTGGACATAGTGGCCTTTATTTAGGATTATATAGGTCCCCGACTAGAGATCTTTTCTGTACCCTCTTTTGGTATAATTTTCTTTCCGAAAACTTTCTTTATATGAATCCCTTCAGTCCACCCTTTCACTATTAATTTTTCTTTGTCGAGACGATATATATCTGTATTTGAACTTTGACTTCGTTGTAAATGCCACAGTGATTAACTTACAGACCCTAAGTTTGCTGGCACCAGTCCCCAATTAATAGGGGTGCACTCCTTAAATAGTAGGTTACCCTATCAATATCACTTATTTGAATTAGCAACATTCCTAGGTATATTACTCCCGGGTAATCACATTCATCCATAGGCCATATTAAACCCTTTTCACAATACATATTAATATCCTCACACTGCATATGCAGTCTAAAACCCTATTTATGTGTTAAGATTCACTTTTCAGGTTAGATCACCCCCCTCTCCTCCTTTTTTTATTTCCTTTCCTTTTCCCTTTTTTTTCCTGTTTTTTTATTATTTTTTTATTATTTTATTTTTTATTATTATTTTTATTATTTTTTTGTTTATTATTATTTTTTATTATTATTATTTTTTATTTATTTATTATTTATTTATTTATTTATTTTTTATTATTTATTTATTCATTTAAAAAATATATATTTTTAATTTTATTTATTTTGATAATACATCCTAAATTGAATCCGTTAATATAATAATTACATCACTTCACATCTGCTCCTCAATAATGGGGCACTTATTAAGTGAATTTATACTATTTATTCTGTCGTTAGAATTGCAGATTTGGGCCCTTTGTAGCCAGTGTTAGCGGCCATCGCATATGTGATTATTGGGTTTCTTGAACCAATGTGGAATTAAGATATCTCATCCACCTGGTTGTTCTTAGTCTGAAAATATAGGAAGTGATGTCAGACTTAGAGCCCTATAAGAGCTCACTCAATCCCCAGAGCATCATTCCAGCTTTGGAACTCCTGCACTGCACATCCTGTTAATGTGGTCCATTGTAAGTACTTTCAAAACTTAATCTGGCAGTTGATCAGTGTAGCATAACCCTATTATGTATGTATATTATATATGCTGTAATGTGATCCCCCTTAGACACTCTGGCAAAGTTTCTGATTGTTCTATTGACTGTCTGTGGAACCCTTATACTATCGCTGGGCCATCTTTACCACTTGTGTTCCCTATATATGCTTATTGGATGGTATGTAAACTATGGTCATTAGACCCATTATTTAATTGTCTAACATCTTATAAGCCTGTGATTAAGGGGAATTGGTCTTCTTTTCCTCTCATCAGTTATATCTGAATGGTGGCAATATTCCACTCTGGAGGAACAATTTTAGGATTCCTTGATTTAAAAAGGGAAAAAAAAATCTCCGTACTTTCCTGTTACAGAATACGGTATGATGTACATTCACTGAGTTTGTTTGGTGCAGGCCATTTTTTTTGTTCACATCTCTTGGTTTGGTGGAGAACTGTTGGTCTCTTCTCCCATGGGTGGCCCACTTGTTTGCCCTTATGATCTAGAGACTCACTGTAGATCCTATTGAATTTCATGTTGCTTCCCCTCTCCATTGTCCTTCTCTCCATATCAACTCTTTCTCCGTTAGCACGTTTTTCTCCCTTGTTTTTTTATGTTGTGACAAATTGAGAAAAAAAGCCAAGATGTATGTGGACACATCTGTACACAGTACACAAAAATGTTAAAAATATATATATTTATTGTAAACATGTGCATATTTGTACAACACTGTAATCACAATATTTTTAATAAAAACAATAAAAAATGTATATATAAATATAACATGTAAGAGAATAACTTATATAATGGATATTGGATATATACAGGGCTATTTTCCAGCAGGAACTCAGTTCCTGAACCTCTAATTAAATATTTACTGAAAATGTACTTTCCAAAAGATAAGTTTTATTTTAAAGTCACCCGTGAGTGACTTTATTTCTAAATACAATATATACATCTATCTCTCCCTCCCTAAATAATCGGTCACATCACATGCCGCGATGCGACGCGACTGACCCGATTTTGCCATTGGAGCTAATGTTAAATTGTACCTCAGACCCGATTTTACATTGGATCCATATATTATATAGTGTGGCAAGCGCAGCGAGCCACCAAGCCCGAAGCGTGGCGAGCGCAGTGAGCCCTGCGAGCGGACGTGTAATACGTGTGAAATTATGCGCGTCCGCTCGCCACGCTTCAGGCTCGGTGGCTCGCTGCGCTCCCACACTATATAAAATCAACTCCACGCCGACGTGGATAGTGGGAGTATGAAATGGTCTGAGGACGTGTACCGCCGCCCCTCGCGGGCTCGCTACGCTTCGGGTTGGCGTTGATCGTGGCGTGGCGTTAACAATGGGGGGGCATTTCACATAGTAATTACCCATCAAGGTGGGTATACAATTAAAAATGGGGTCTGGGGGACATTTAACATTGGGTCTTATGTAAAATTGGGTCTCAAGGACCATTTAACATTGGGTCCACTGTAAAAATCGGGTTGATCGCGTAGCATGCGAGACCCGATGTCATACAATGGAAATCGGTGGCGCCGTTCTAGGAAACAAGTACCAAATATTGCTATGTGACCACATTGCTGAGTGTACCTTTTTAATCAGTGACCAGGGATGGTCACTGATGAAAATGTAGACCAGGCATGTCCAACGTTGGCCCTCCAGATGTTGTGATACTACACATCCCAGCATGCTTTGCCCCCGTTTTGCTATTAGAGAATGCTAAAACTATTGCAAAGCATGCTGGGATGTGTAGTTTCAAAACATCTGGAGGGCCAACGTTGGACATGCCTGATGTAGACAGTCTGGAGGAGACAGTCATATTCGCAGGAGCATGTTCCTCCAACCAGCGATTATCAAAGGCTGGTCGTGGGAGTGCACTCCTAGTGACTGTCGCCCTGTACACACAGGGAATATGGTCGATCAGCGACCGTTTCCCCAGCGATATTTGTTGAAATCGCCCCGTGTGTACTGGGATTAAGTCTTTAAAAAAAGAAGACGATACAATGGAGAAAGATAAACCACCAACCAATCAGCTCCCAACTGTCATTTTATAACCCAGTATGTAACATGATAGTTAGGAGCTGATTGGTTGGTGGTTTATCATTCTTCATTTTATCACTTTTCAAGCTTAGTACATTTGGCCCTGTGTGGTGTACTGAAGCTAGATCTATGGGGACACATCTGTAGTTGGTTGGCTTTGCAGGCAATATTTTTGTATATAACAGACTCCTGTATTCAGGCTACATATTGGAGGCAGCATTCCAAAGCCTTCATTAGAGTTTACAAGAAGTACATCATACTTGCTTTTGCTATAAGCATCCAGGCCCTCACGCAGACGCCGGCTGTTTCACTGCCAGCGCACCTTTCTCAGAGGATTTAGCAAAAGATCCATAGGAACCCACATGGGATCTTAAGAGAAGTCTTTAGGTGCCCACACACTAGAACGATTTTTGGGCCGATTTCCGATAAATCGGCCGATATATCGTCCGATGTTTACCGAAAATCAGCCGATTTTTGTCCGATGCACGCTCCCGTGGATCTTTAGCTGAATCTTCTGATCTTACGTGCTGCACAAAAGATCAGAAGATTTAACAAAAGATCCATAGGAACGCACACAGGTTTTTAAGAAAAATATTTGGTAAAGATGTGCGCTTGCCTGAATTCTTTTGTCCAGGACGTACAAAAGATGTCAAGGCTGATTTCTGTGCACATCTCAAGTGTGCGGGCACCGTTATACACACATACATTATACACACATTATGCAGCCATTGTAGTGACCACACTTTTCTCTGTATTACCCACTTTGCAACATCAAGTTCCTCAGAGATAGAGGGCCTGCAATTATTGGGGTGACTCTTATAAAGAAAAGAGAGTGGACACAGTCCCCTCTATCTCACCATATAGATTGGTTAATAATATTAATCCCGTACACTACAGGGAAAGCATGAAATCATGGCATGTCAGTAGATCTCCACGAACCTGGAATCTGCATACAGTAGTTAGGCATCAACCACATGACAATGAGCTAGTCCTCTCATTCACATGATGGAGACCTTATGCCTTATTGTCTGATTACACCAATTTTACTTGCTGCAGAAGTGTACATTTTCTATATAGGCATCAAATACATCAGAGGTTACAATGTGATGTGAGCAAACACTGAAAAATGTTCTCAGCACAGGAGTGAGATTTCCCTCGGCAGCAAAGGAGATAACACAGGGAATGTTAGTCACACGCACTGGAATAATGCCTGCTAAGCCGACCAACTGGGCCAAAGTCTTCCCTGTCTGGCCAGTTCCATACACTAACATGAAGAACATGATCATTGCTCTGATCACAAAAAAGAACTAGCACTTGAACAAATCCATTCTTTGGGATAATTTCCGTTCTCACTCTTGACCGTGCCTTGATTCAGGAAAACACCTTCGGATTTATCAGAATGTGCGGACAAGCTCTTTATTGAAAATCTGGAAAAAAAAGAGAAGACAACAGTGAGGTCTGAGGGAAAGCATCAAATGTATAACAATAATGTACAGGGAGCACTTTTTGAGGCTGCTTCTAGTCATACAGATGTATCCGTGCTCATTGTTACTGAGATATTGTCGATCATGCCCATTTGGTGGAGTTAAGTCACACCAGTGGCGCTGAATTACTACCCCCCCCCCCCCCCCCCCAACGCCACTCAATGCTTTTCTATGAGCCTCGGGTGCACATAGGATACATGAGCGTGGAAATGGGAGCCAATCACCATGTATGCCACACTTGCCAATTGGAACGGCAATGGAGGGCTGCCTACAACATCAATGGCCTCCTCCTCCACGTGGCCATTGCAGCAGCTCCCTGTTTCACAGCAGGTTTCCCCAATCCTGGACAGCGGCGTGGGTAGTGGGCCGGAGCTGTGGGTTGATCATTGCAGCATCTGTGCCTTTGTCAGCAGCCCCTGTGTGTTTTAATGAGACGCACCTTCAGCATTCCCCTAAGACATGTAAAGCCAAAGCCATTGCTCGCTCCATAGATTTGGGCTTCCACAAAGCCCTGGTTCATGCTTGGCAGCCGTTTTGTTCACCCACTCGGTGCTCGAATCTGGCCTGCTCCAGACAGTATTGTGACTGTATGTTCGCTCTATCCCCATAGCTCCTATGTGTTTTAACTAGCGAAATGAAATGCACGTACAGTAGTGCCCATTGTCACGGTTTATTTGACAGAGTTTGTATTGTATTGTACTGTACTGTACAAATTTAGCCACAGCTCCGTTCACTGAAAATGAGACTTATGTGTGCCCCATTAGCAAAACCTGGACTGCTGGGGTGCCTTCATGGCCGCTTTTGGAAAAAACTGATATAGACAAATATAATCACTGGTGCTGAAGTCAGGACAGAACAGAACAGGCAGTAAGATTGGTAATGAAGCCTATAATATAGTCACTTACAGCTGCTCATTGTATAATGTTCCGTTAGTCCAGGTCCAGCCATTCCTATATATGCTCCACCTTAGACCAATCCACTTATTGTCTATGCCCTTAAATCTGTACAGAAATCTCTGTCAGGAATAGAAGACACAGAATATATTAGATGAATATCGCTTCTCACAGATGTATAACACGTAGTAACGTTATGTAACATGGCAGAGAGGCCTCGGGTTTGTGAAGGAACGCACACAGACATTGGTCTAGAGTTAGGAGTGAGTTTAAAACCATATTACACTGCATGGAGTAATGTGCAAACTGAGAATAATGTGCAAACTAAGGGCCACTATCTGCATACCACCCTATAACTACCCTCCCTGCATACGACCCCCCTGCCTGCATACCACCCCCTGCCTGCATACCACCCCCTGCCTGCATACCACCTCCTGCCTTCAGCGAAACACCCGGAGTCCGCTTGAGGGCCTGGATGCTTATAGCAAAAGCAAGTATGGTGTACTTCTTGTAAACTCTAATGAAGGCTTTGGAATGCTGCCTGCAGCTGCCTGCATACCACCCCCTGCCTGCAACTAACTCCTGTCTGCATACCACCCCCTGCCTGCATACCATCCGCTGCCTTCACACACTACCTGCATACCTCCTCCTGCCTGCATACCACCCCCTGCCAGCATACCACCCACTGCCTCCACACACTACCTGCACACCACACCCTACCTGCACACCACCCCCTGCCTGCACACCTGATCCTGCCTGCATACCACCTCCTGCCTGCATACCAGCCGCTGCCTGCATACCAGCCGCTGCCTGCATACCACCCGCTGCCTGCATACACTACCTACACACCTCCTCCTGCCTCCAACTGCTATCTGCACACCACAACCTACCTGCATACCACCCCCTCCCTGAACACCTCCTCCTGCCTGCACACCTGCTCCTGCCTGCATACACCACCTCCTGCATGCATACCACCCCCTACCTGCAAACCACACTACCTGCACACCACACCATACCTGCATACCACCCCCTGCCTGCACACCACACCCTACCTGCATGCCTCCTCCTACCTGCACACCTGCTCCTACCTGCATACCACCCCCTACCTGCATACCACCCCCTGCCTGCATACCACCCACTACCTGCATACCACCCACTACCTGCATACCACCCCCTGCCAGCATACCACCCCCTGCGTGCATATCATTCCCTGCCTACATACTACCCCTTGACTGCTAATAACCTTCTGCCTGTATACCACCCCCTGGCTGCATACCCCCTCCTGTCTGCATACCATCTGTCTGCCTTCATATTACCCCCTGCCTGCATATCACCTCCTGTCTGCATACCACCTCCTGCCTGCATACCACCCCCTGCCTGCATACCACCTCCTGCCTGCATACCACCCCCTGCCTGCATACCACCTCCTGCCTGCATACCACCCCCTGTCTGCATACCACCTCCTGCCTGCATACCACCTCCTGCCTGCATACCACCCCCTGCCTGCATACCACCTCCTGCCTGCATACCACCCCCTGCCTGCATACCACCCTCTGGATGCATACCACCTCCTTCCTGCATACCACCTCCTGCCTACATACCACCTCCTTCCTGCATACCACCTCCTGCCTGCATACCACACCCTGCTTGCATACCACCCCCTGCCTGCATACCACCTCCTGCCTGCATACCACCCCCTGCCTGCATACCACCCCCTGCCTACATACCACCTCATGCCTGCATACCACCTCCTGCCTGCATACCACCTCCTTCCTGCATACCACCCCCTGCCTGCATACCACCTCCTACCTGCATACCACCCCCTGCCTGCATACCATTCCCTGCCTGCATACCACCTCCTGCCTTCATACGGCCCCCTGCCTGCATACCACCTCCTCCCTGCATATATTCCCTGACTGCATAACTCCTCCTGCCTGCATACCATCTCCTGTTTGCATACCACCCCCTGCATACATACCACCTCCTTTCTGCATACCACCTCCTGCCTGCATACCACCCCCTGCGTGCATACCTCCTCCTGTCTGCATACCACCCCCTGCCTGCATACCACCTCCTGCCTGCATACCACCTCCGTCCTGCATACCACCTCCTGCCTACATACCACCCCCTGGCTGCATACCACCTCCTTTCTGCATACCACCTCCGTCCTGCATACCACCTCCTGCCTGCATACCACCCCCTGCCTGCATACCTCCTCCTGCCTGCATACCATTCCCTGCCTACATATCAACCCCTGCCTGCATACCACCTCCTGCCTGCATACCACCCCCTGCCTGCATACTACCTCCTGCCTGCATACCACCCCCTGCCTGCATACCACCCCCTGCCTGCATACCACCCCCTGCCTGCATACCTCCTCCTGCCTGCATACCATTCCCTGCATACATATCAACCCCTGCCTGTATACCACCTCCTGCCTGCATACCACCTCCTGCCTGCATACCACCCCCTGCCTGCATACCACCTCCTGCCTGCATACCATCCCTTCCCTACATACCCAAATGCCAGCAACCCCTGTTCCTCCAAGCAAACAATTCAGATGCATTTGCATTTTTTAGTTTAACAGTTATCGGGAAACTGCGGGTTGGAACATTTACTTATTTACAGATAGAGCAGCAATCTTCCCGGCAATAGAATCGTCATCCGCCACCAGCTGATGGAAGGGGACGCGCGCACATGAGATGCTCATGCTCCCCGTTCTGACGGAGCCCTCCGCCGTCCACTGCCGGTCCCCTGCATCTCCCTGCAGCCCCCACTGGCTCTCGCCACTCCCTGCCCGTCTCTCTGAAGTGTAGACGGGCGGGGAAAGCGTTCCCCGTCGATGAACTGCTCCTTGCTGACTGAGACGTGCATGCGTGTGAGTCGCTCGCACGACCCCATCAGATGGAGCACCTCTCTGCCAGTCTGCACCAGCTAAGGGAATCTGGCGATTCCCTGCGCTAGCTGAGAGGCGCTCATCTGTATTTTTCACTAATATACTTTCTAGCACTTTCATTTCTGCTTCTTTCTTATTAACACATGAAAATATTCGATTTACATATGTGCTGTCCTGGGGTGACTGGCTTTTGCTGGTGTTTTTGGGGTCCTTCACCCCTGGACCAAACTTAGTATTAGGGACCCACCAAAGATACAAGGTCACTATGAAGCTGGTTTATGGGCAAATATTTATTGGCCAATTAATATACCACGAACCTCGAATTTTGATGAATAATGTGGAGTGTGCATCTGCACCATGTGCCTTTTCTTTGCAGAACTACAAGTCCCAGTATAGGTGGCCATACATCAGAAAGACCTGTCTAAAGGTGGCCATACATCAGAAAGACTTGTCTTACAATCACGATTGTGTCCAACTTCCCCTTCAACTGCCAGGCAGTCGTTGGTGGTTTTTGGACACACAATATACTCACAATCAGTCATACAACCAGTTGAGATTGTACGATTGGGTACAATATCTTTCTGATATATGGGGGCCTTATGATAGCACCTTATATAGATAGGGTGTGCATTCTTAGACACCCACACCACTCCCCCATGGTTTATCCGATCAAACCTGAATGAGGCCCTGTGTTTGATTTGGAAGCTGAGGTGTATTTTGACATAACTATCACAATAAAGCCTCTCCCAGTGGTCTGACTCCTCTACTCATGAGGAAGGCCACTGCCTTGACCTTGTTTTCACCAGGCTGTGCTCAGTCTCTGATTTTACCAACACTCCCTTCCCACTCTCTGATCACAATCTCAGGTACTTATGTACTATCTGGGCGCCCGATTTTTTTGATTGTATGCCTTAACTTAAGGCATACAATCAATGCGATGCAACGCGATAATCGCATCGCATCGCATGCGACCATGCGATGCGATGGACCCGATTTTTCCATAGGATTCAATGTTAAAATGGTCTGAGTCCATTTTAACATAGAATTCAATGGGAAAAAGGGGTCCTGTTCCTTGCCCCACTATCCAAGTGGGCATGGAGTTGTATATAAACCTGTGGCGAGCGTAGCGAGCCACCAAGCCCGAAGTGTGGCGAGCGAAGCGAGCCCCGCAAGGGGACACAGATTTTTTAAAAAGTATTCTGTGTCCCCTCGCAGGGCTCGCTACGCTTCGGGCTCGGTGGCTCGCTACGCTCGCCACAGGTTTATATCCAACTCCATGCCCACTTGGATAGTGGGGCAAGGAACAGGACCCCTTTTTCCCATTGAATTCTATGTTAAAATGGACTCAGACCATTTTAACATTGAATCTTATGGAAAAATCGGGTCCATCGCATCGCATCGCATCCGATTTGGTCGCATGCGATGCGATGTGCCCGATCCGACCCGATTTCTAAATCGGGCGCCCAGATACTACATAAGTACCCAATCTCATTACCCTCTCACTCTCTTCCATTACCCCAAGCTCACTGACACTAAAATCATGCATGCCTACTCTAACCCGCAGAAATACTAATGTAATTAATTTTCCACAACTTACCACCTCCCTGCAACAACAGCTCTCACTAATTTCTACATTTACCTCTCCTGACTCTGCTGTTTCCCACCTCTACCAGACTCTTGAAACAGCCCTTGATGACGTGGCTCCAGCTACCCATTACACCCCACGTAGGCTTAGATGCCAACCGTGGCACACCAAAACAACAAGACAACTACGAAATCAGTCACGTAAAGTAGAACGCCAATGGCGCAAATCTCATAGTACGACTGATTTCCTCGCATATAAAACTAGCTACTACTCCTACAGCAATGCTTTGGACACTGCCAAACAAACATACTACCAATCTCTCATCTCTTCTCATGCCACCAACCCTAAGCGACTTTTTAACACCTTTAAGTCTCTTCTGTACCCTCCTCCTCCTCCCCCACCGGCTACCATCATTGCACAAGAACTTGCCTCCTACTTTAAGGACAAGATTGATAACATCCAAGATGAAATGGTATGCTCTTCCACAACCTCTAACCCTCTTTCTTTCCCACCTGAACCCTCTGGCACTTTCTCTTCATTTGAGCCCACAAATGAAAAGGAAGTATCCGCACTCTTCTTATCCTCTTACTCTACTACCTCTCCTCTCGATCCTATACCTGCGCAAGTCATTAAAAATGTATCTCCTGTGATTATTCCAACCTTAACTAAAATCTGCAATCTCTCTCTTACTACTGGTACTTTTCCTTCTCTGCTCAAACATGCAGTGATAACTCCTATTCTAAAAAAAACAGAATTCTGACCCTAACTCTCTCTCTAACTATCGTCCTATATCTCAGCTCCCATGCCTCTCCAAGCTACTGGAGAGACTTGTCTACTCTCGCCTCACAAACTTTCTTAACTCTAACACCCTATTAGACCCACTTCAGTCAGGTTTTCGCTCTCAACACTCCACTGAGACAGCACTGACTATAGTGGTGAATGATCTGGTAACGGCTAAGTCTAAAGGCCATTACTCACTACTTATTCTTCTTAATCTTTCTGCTGCATTTGACACCGTCGATCACTCTCTTCTCTTACAAACACTACACTCCCTAGGTCTTAATGATACAGCCCTTTCCTGGTTCACATCTTACCTATCTGATCGCTCTTTCAGTGTTCGCTTCTCTAACTCTACTTCCTCTTCATTACCTCTGTCAGTCGGAGTTCCGCAAGGTTCAGTCTTAGGTCCTCTGCTCTTTTCAATCTATACCTCCTCTCTTGGCAAACTAATCAGCTCTTTCGGATTTCAGTATCACTTGTATGCTGATGATAATCAAATCTATCTATCAGCCCCAGAGTTGTCACCAGTGGTTTTGGGTCAAGTTTCTGATTGTCTCTCTGCCATCTCATCTTGGATGTCTTGTCGCCAACTCAAACTCATTATTTCCAAAACGGAATTACTTATATTCCCGCCAACTTAGAACAGTTACCATCCTGACATCTCCATCGCTGTTGACAACTCGATAATCTACCCTACCCCACAAGCTCGTTGCTTAGGGGTCATCCTCGACTCTGAACTGTCCTTTCTTCCCCACATTCAATCTGTCTCCAAATCATGTTACATGCATCTAAAAAACATATCCAAAATACGACCCTATCTCACACAAGACACTACCAAATCTCTTATCCATGCACTCATTATATCCCGCATTGATTATTGCAATAGTCTCCTAACTGGTCTTCCCAAGAACAGACTATCACCACTGCAATCAATTTTAAATGCTGCTGCTAGGCTGATCTTTCTTGCAAGACGCTCATCGTCTGCTGATCCGCTCTGCCAGTTCCTCCATTGGTTGCCTGTATATTACCGTATTCAATATAAAACACTTCTACTTGCTTATAAAGCTATTAACCATACTGCACCAGCATATATCTCTGCACTTATCACAAAATATCTCCCATCTCGACCACTACGCTCTACACAAGATCTGCGTCTCTCTTCTGCACGGATCACCAGCTCCCATTCACTATTACAGGACTTTCATCGGGCTGCTCCCATCCTATGGAATGCCCTTCCACGCACATTAAGACTCTCCACCAGTCTCCAAACTTTCAAGCGTTCCCTGAAAACTCACCTCTTCAGGCAGCCTATCATATTTAAGTTCTACATGCATAACCCTCCGAGGCACTTATGTATTATATAGCTTCCCTTCTGGACTTGTAACTGCTATGCTATTACTGGTGCCTGTCCTTATGTTTCCCCCCTATATCCCTATAGATTGTAAGCTTGCAGCAGGGCCCTCCTACCTCTAAGTCTGTCTGTTGTTACCCAGTTTGTCTTATCACTGTCTACTATTGTAAAGCGCAACGGAATCTGCTGCGCTATATAAGAGACTGTAAATAAATAATAAATCATCAGCAGCATTTCCCAGCACGTTACCAAGTATAGTATCTCTTACTACCTGCTTTGGGGCTCATCTACAATTTGCTATAAGTAATTTTACAAGATTCCTCTCAGATGTAGCAGTACACCCCCACGCTTCTAGGTGCCACATTCACAATCTCTTTTCACAATCTCTCCATATATGGAACTAGACACGCCCTTTTGGTGGAGCATGACATGCCCCCTCAATGGGGCGCTGTGCAAAATTCTGGAACCAACTATAATCTCCCTGAAACTAGTTTTCAAAAGTAGGCAAGTAAGGTGTATGCTGCATGATAAAGCCTCTCAGTATCTGTGTATGCTGCATGAGAAAGGAGCCAGTATATGCCATGCTTTCACTAACAATATTGCATACCTCCAAACATGAGGGACACATTGCTCTGTTTTTGGACTTCCCTCTTCCTATTCCCCCCCCCTGCGGTGTGTGTGTGTGGGGGGTGTTGGGAATCCCCCCCGTCACCCTGAATAAATGCTGTGCGCATCACACAGCGTCTATTCCTGCAGCCAGAGGGGCTGGGGGCATGCCCCCACAGCGGCGAAAACGGGGCATCACAAGTATAGGCAACGTCCCCTTTGGTTAGGCCACACCCCTGAGGTGTGGGGGCCACCTGAGGCGCGCATATTGGTGTCCCTCCTCCTCCCGGGTGAAAGTTCGGAGGTATGGGAAAGCCCAGAAACAGAGCATTGTGTCCCTCCTGGAGAGGGCAATGTTGGTTCTACGCCACTGAATGTGCCCCATGTCCCCCATACTGGCCCACGAGTGTGAATATGAGTGTGCAAGAGTGATTAAAAAAGTTTTTCCACCTCTGTGTGTGAGTACATTTTTTTATTTGCACTATTTCTTTTACAGCGATATTGTAGCTACCAGTGGACTCTTTGGGGCTGATTCGGGGTTGCTCATTGTTGCCCGAATTCGTCCCTGGCCCTTATGTTAGGTTTTTTTCCATGCTCATTTCTATACATTTGCAATCCCTGGGAGCTAAAGGCTTCGGCACATTTTAACATTTGCCGGGCCGCTCGATCCAGAGGGAGTGGACGGGGTACACCCAGCATTTCCTGGGCATGCCCACAAAAACAGTGGGTGCGCCTAGAAAAATGCTGGGCGTACCCATTTGAATGCAGGCATGGTGATACCTGTTTGGGGCGGGTGGCTGATGTCACATGATGTCAGTGTCTGGCCCCCTTTTTGGCAGATAGCAGCTGTAATAAAAGTCAATTTAAACTGACTTATTACCAAAGGTAGGAGAAATGATTCGATGATGAGCGAATATCGATTGATTTCTCGTATGCGAGGGGAGGTGTTAGTGAACCTTCCCTCGCATGCTAGCAAAATGATTCTGGCACCGGAGGGGGGGGGGGGGGGGGGGAGGCATTCAGCGGGATGCTGGGGTGGTGTTAATTTGCTCACTAGCCAATATATGCTCACAGAGAAAATACCGACAATTTTTTCAAGCGCTCCTTTTTGTGTCCCTCCTTCAAATGTATCCCTGAGGGTTACTCATGTGACATGGAAGAAAAAGACAATAATATAGTGTCAGGCTGGTTTCATACACTCCGGTTTTGACCGGACAGAAAAAAGCCGGACCCACTTTGTCCGGCTTTTAGCCGGATTTCTGGACCTTTCACATGGTCCGGTTTGGAGATCCTGTGGCCCCGCCCCATCGTCACATGGGGGTGGGTCCAAACAGTGTGACTAGCATTTCCAGTCTGACGGGGTGTACCCCCGCCCTACTCGTCACATGGGGGCGGGCGTAAGTATCCGGTAATTTCCGTGGTGTGTGAAGGCGCCCATTGCCTTCCACACCACACTGAATGGACAGAACGGGACGGCCACGGCACGGCAGCCGGACGCTGCAGTGGTAAGATCCGGCTGCTACCCGGCGGCCGCGCCGTGACCGTCCAGTGTGAATGGACACAGAGCTGTCCATCACACACTGTAGGGGCGGCACGGCTTTTAAGCCGTGCGGTAATTTCCCGTCCGGCAGGAGCCGGACTGTGTGAAACCAGCCTAAGACCATCAAACAACTTATAATTTCTATGTATGAGGTACTTCGAGATGGGAATCGTATCCTATCAAATTGTCCACTGAACAAGTAGACAATATGCGCATGTGGTTGTTATGTCTGGAACACAGGTCCTCAAATGGATCCTCCTTGTTTCTCCATAATTATCCCGTGTGTTGAAAACATTAAAAGAGATATCTCCAAATGGTGAAATACCGTTTTTTTAATGAAAATAAGTTTTAAAACACTATACAATTTACATGAAGATTGGAATATAAGTCATGGACTCTCACCAGAATAAGATGTCTACTTATACAAAAGCAGACTCAAACAGCATAGATAGTATAACCTCAGGCGTCCCTGGATGCTGATGGGTGTTCCAATCCTGGTGGTCTGTCCAAAGCTTATAGGTCCCCTCCGCCAACGCGTTTCAGACTTGTTTTGTCCTTTATCAAGGCTTGATAAAGGACAAAACAAGTCTGAAACGCGTTGGCGGAGGGGACCTATAAGCTTTGGACAGACCACCAGGATTGGAACACCCATCAGCATCCAGGGACGCCTGAGGTTATACTATCTATGCTGTTTGAGTCTGCTTTTGTATAGGTAGACATCTTATTCTGGTGAGAGTCCATGACTTATATTCCAATCTTCATGTAAATTGTATAGTGTTTTAAAACTTATTTTCATAAAAAAAACGGTATTTCACCATTTGGAGATATCTCTTTTAAGGGGAAATTTACCAATATGAAAAACCTAGTTTTTCGTATTGGTATTTTCCCTACGACTGCATACGACTGTTTCAGTCGTATGCAAAGTCGTGTTCCGGAGGGGAATATACAAAGCAGTCAGATACGACTGCTTTGTAACCCTCCGATGGTGTAACCATTCGTATTAGCGGCACATATATACGGCCGCTAATACGAATTCGTAGAGGCAGTCTGCATGGATCCGTGCAGGCTGCAAGGTGTAAAAAAAATTGAAAAATTAAATAAAAAAAATAAAAAAAAAAAACAGCGTGGGGTCCCCCCCACAGCCATAACCAGCACCAGGCTGAAGGAGCCGGGGCCAGTAATTAAAAATCAGGGAACCCGACAAATAGGGGTTCCCCGATTTTTAACAACCAGCCACAGGCTCCAGGTCCGGGGCTGGTTCCCAAAATACGGGGGACAAAATGACTAGGGGTCCCCCGTATTTTAAGAACCAGCCCCAGGCCAAACCAGCCAGCAGGGTAATGTCACAGCCGGGGGACACTTATGATATAAGATCCCGCGGCCAAAACATTAACCCTACCGACCAGTCAGCCTGGCCAGGGGCCCTGGGGGAGTGGGGACCCCCCCAATGAAGGGGTCCCCCCCCCTCCAGGACTTACCTGACCAGGCTGAAGCCTGGTGCTGTCCTCGATGCCCCTGGGCGGTGGGCATTGAGCTGATTCTGGTGTAAAAAATAGAATAATCTATTGTCTAATACTGGGGCACTATGAGTCCCAGCAAGCCTCCCCCACAAGCTGGGACTTGGAGAACCACAAGTCCCAGCCTGCGGGGCATTAAAGGGCCCGCTGGGTCTTGTAGTGCCACAGTATTAAAAATAGTGCAATAAAACACACTGACACACATTTAAAATAAAACTTTAATACATACAAAGCCCATACATACTGATACTTACCTATCTTCTTTCCGTAGGTAGCCCTGGTGCTGATGTCCTGCAGTCCTGTGTCGGCGTTCTTCTTCATGTCGACGTCCTTCTTCAAGTCGACGTCGCTGTCGGCGATGGCGTCCGGAGTCCGACGAAATCCATGGTGGAAGCTGTGGAAGGAAACCATACTCACCTGTCCCAGGGCGACGTAGTTCAGAGATGGGTCTTTGCAAAAAAACAAACCGACACCAGAAACCAGCCGGACAGCAGGAGCCGCACGGTGTTTGTGTACATCGTGCGGCTCCGCCTCCCGAATGCCGCTATTGGCCGCCTTGCGGCCTAGCGGCCAATCAGGAGCCGCTAGGCCGCAAGGCGGCCAATAGCGGCATTCGGGAGGCAGAGCCGCACGATGTACACAAACACCGTGCGGCTCAGCTGTCCGGCTGGTTTCGGGTGTCGGTTTGTTTTTTTGCCAAGACCCTTACCTGGACTACGTCGCCCCGGGACAGGTGAGTATGGTTTCCTTCCACAGCTTCCACCATGGATTTCGTCGGACTCCGGACGCCATCGCCGACAGCGACGTCGACTTGAAGAAGGACGTCGACATGAAGAAGAACGCCGACACAGGACTGCAGGACATCAGGACCAGGGCTTCCTACGGAAAGAAGATAGGTAAGTACAGGTCGAGTATCCCGTATCCGAATATCCGTTATCCGAATTATTCCGAAATACGGACATTCCAGAAAGTGAAAAAAAATTTTTTTTTTGCTAAAAACTCACTGGGGACATTTGTAACGGCATCACTGGGGACATGATATGTAACTGCCACTATATATGTGCAAGACAATGATTGATTGGCATTCAAATTCAGTGCTGAGATAGTACACACATTTTGTTTCACGTTTTGAAACCTTGTTTTTTGAACAATTTAAAATATATTTGTGTGTATTTTATGTGGTAATAAAATATATTTGTGTGTATATTATGTGTTTATACAGCATAAATGCAAGATACTTCAAAATACATCATTGAAATATTAAAATATTCCGAAATACGGAATAATCCGTTATCCAAAATTCTCCTGGTCCCGAGCATTTTGGATAAGGGATACTCAACCTGTATTAGTATGTGTGGGCTTTGTATGTATTAAAGTTTTATTTTAAATGTGTGTCAGTGTGTTTTATTGTACTATTTTTTAGAGATGAGCGGGCCCGGATTCCCGAGATCCGACAGATCCGAATATCGGGGATCCGGGCCAGATCCGAGCCGGCTCGGGAGTTCCCGCCTGAATTCTGGACCAATAACGAGGCCGAACGTCATCATCGCGCTGTTGGATTCTCGCGGGAGCGGGATCTTATAAAAGACGCACGCGCGCCCCGCCATCTTCACTCCAATCTTGGAGAGGGAAGAGGGTGGTTGGGAAGCTCCGTGTGCTCCGTACTGTGCTCTGTGCCATCTGCTCCGTGCTGTGCTCCGTGACCTGCCCTGTGCCCTCACTGCCCTGTGCTGTGCTCCGTGCCATGTGCTCCGTGCTGTGCTGTGCTCCGTGACCTGCCCTGTGCCCTCACTGCCCTGTGCTGTGCTCTGTGCCATGTGCTCCATGCTGTGCTGTGCTCCGTGACCTGCCCTGTGCCCTCACTGCCCTGTGCTGTGCTCCGTGACCTGCCCTGTGCCCTCACTGCCCTGTGTTGTAGACTTGTATTGAGAGTCAGTGACTGTTTATAGGCCTGAGCCCTGTAGTGTGATTTAACTAACTAGGTGCTGCAGTGCTCACATGCAGGGGCTGCAGTGTCCACTGTCCAGGGGCTGTCCTGTGGCCCATGCCCTGTTGAGATTTATTTAGCCCTAAGCCCTGTGTTGTGATTTATTTAGCCCTGAACCCTGTGTTTTTTGTGATTTAACTAACTAACTCAGTGCTGCAGTGCTCACACGCAGGGGCTGCAGTGCTGCTGAGTAGTACACTGTGTACAGGGGCTGCAGTAATACAAGGGGCTGTGTCCAGTGTGACGGCCTATATCTTATCCATTGTCCAGTGACACGAGTCACTCATGACATATATCCTGTGTCCTGTGTGACGACATATCCTGTGTCCAGTGTGACGACACATATCCTGTGTCCAGTGTGACGACATATATCCTGTGTCCAGTGTGACGACATCTATCCAGTGTCCAGTGTGACGACAATATATCCTGTGTCCAGTGTCACAAGTCACAACATATATCCTGTGTCCAGTGTGACATGTAATGTGTGCCGGCATATATCCTGTGTCCAGCGTGACATATATCCATTGTCCAGTGTGACAACATATATCCAGTGTCCAGTGTGACGACATATATCCAATGTCTAGTGTGACGACATATATCCTGTGTCCAGTGTGACGACATATATTCTGTGTCCAGTGGGACAACATATATCCAGTGTCCAGTGTCACAAGTCACAACATATATCCTGTGTCCAGTGTGACATGTAATGTGTGCCGGCATTTATCCTGTGTCCAGCATGACATATATCCATTGTCCAGTGTGACGACATATATCCAGTGTCCAGTGTGACGACATACTGTATATCCAGTGTCCAGTGTGACGACATATATCCAGTGTGACGACATATATCCAGTGTCCAGTGTGACGACATATATTCTGTGTCCAGTGGGACGACATATATCCAGTGTCCAGTGGGACGACATATATCCAGTGTCCAGTGTGACGACATATATCCAGTGTCCAGTGTGACGACATATATCCTGTGTCCAGTGTGACGACATATATCCTGTGTCCAGTGTGACGACATATATCCAGTGTCCAGTGTGACATATATCCATTGTCCAGTGTGACTACATATATCCAGTGTCCAGTGTGACAGGGGCTGTGTCCAGTGTACTGGGGCTGTGTCCAGTGTACAGGGGCTGTGTCCAGTGTACAGGGGCTGTGTCCAGTGTACAGGGGCTGTGTACAGGGGTTGTGTCCAGTGTACAGGAGTTGTGTCCTGTATACAGGAGCTGTGTACAGGAGCTGTGTCCAGTGTCCAGGGGCTTTGTCCAGGGGCAGTGTCCAGTGTGACGGCTGTGTCCAGTGTACAAGATCTGTGTCAAGAGGCTGTGTCCATTGTCCAGGGGCTGCGTCCAGGGTGACGGGCTGTGTCCAGTGTACAAGAGCTGTATCCAGAGGCTGTGTCCATTGTCCAGGGGCTGTGTCCAGGGTGACGGGCTGTGTCCAGTGTCCAGGGGCAGTGTCCAGGGGCTGTGTCCAGGGGCAGTGTCCAGTGTCCAAGGGGCTGTGTCCAGTGTGACAGGCTGTGTCCAGTGTAAAGTAAGAAAAATAAATAAAAGTAATAAATAAAATAAAAATACATTTTTGGAGGATGATGGAGGAGGAATTAGTGGGAGATCAGCAACCTGATAGAAGTGCTGAAGCTGCTACCACCAGTCATGACAAGGCCGATATCTCTTTGTATTTGCTCTTTCGAGCATTTCTCTTTTTTTGGGATAGTTTATTAAACTGCCACCCTGTCTGCCCCTGCAGTGCCGCTCTGCCAGGTTGGAAGTGTAAGGTCCACATGTATGTGATGCCCACTGCTGTCGCTTAGCTCAGTCATCCAGCTACCTCGGTATACCCTTTTGGGCCAACTACAGTAAATGAAAACAATTTTGTAAGCTGTGAAGTGATCAAAATTGACTAGAAATGAGTGGAAACTAATGTTATTGAGGTCAATAATACTTTAGGGGCAAAAACAGGCCTAAAATCTGTTATTTTAGCCATTTTTAGCATTTTTTCATAAAAATCCAGATCCAAAACCAAAACCAAAACCCACAAGGGTGGTTTTGACAAAACCAATCCAGATCCAAAACACGAAGGGAGATCCAGATCCAAAACCAAAACCCGAAAAAGTGGCCGCCGCACATCTCTACTATTTTTAATACTGTGGCACTACAAGACCCAGCGGGCCCTTTAATGCCCCGAAGGCTGGGACTTGTGGTTCTCCAAGTCCCAGCTTGCGGGGGAGGCTTGCTGGGACTCATAGTGCCCCAGTATTAGACAATAGATTATTCTATTTTTTATTTTTTTTGTAATATCTGTTTATTGGATTTTCAATATGTGAGAGAGCAGATTGTACAAAACGAGACATATACATATATACGGCTCTGTACATGCAAATGGGAAATGACATCTTTGCATAGAATCAGAAACAATAAACAACAATAAACAATAGCCAGTTATGTAACGGCATTACACCCCTGGTTGACAGTAGGCGTTAAGCGTGTGCGGCTTGGTGTGTAACATATAGATTGGGACATCTGAGACTTTTCATGTCTAGTCAGAAGATGGAACGATATCCTGGTCGAGGTATATGAAAGTATGTGAGACGATGAATCGTCTGAGGTAGGCCTGGGCGTAATAAGCCTTGGGACATCGTTCTGTCTAGAGCCTAATTCTCAAACTGTGTCTGCGAATCACAGATATCATCATAGAATCTATGCATATATCTCTTATATTCTAAGCATAACAAACTTATTCTATAGGGAGGGGAGCAAAGACAAATATAGACAGGGGTGAGACACGTGAGGTATGAGAGGGAGGGAAGGGTACATTGTATTTTACTAACTAGAAACATTTCTAGAGCATGAGCGGCTTATGGACTTCTGGCGTTAGGTATCGAAGTAAGGGTAGGTGGTCCAGGTAATGTGGAGCTTGAGGCTGATAGAGTGTGTTGGAGGTAGATTAATCTTTCTTCTGTGTTGAATACTTGTAAAATGGATTCCAGCAATGAAAGGGGCCCATTTTGCATAAAACAGAGTGCGGCAAGAGGCGAAAGGAGTCAGAGTGGTTTTCCTATCAAAATATAACAGTTGTAGTAGTTTCTGCTGAACCTCTGAGAGAGAAGGGGATGTGGGGGATAACCAGTGTGTCAATATAATCTTTTTTGCAACTGTAACAATGAGAGCGGAGAGGCGGGATATTTGCGTTTGATGTGGTCCGAAATTCCAGTTGGTAAAATCCGCTAGGATGCAAGCTGCCGGATCTGGAGTTATTGAGATGTGGAATAGGCGTTTGAGGTAATCGGTAATTTTACACCAGAATCGGCGTATATAGGGACAGTCCCATAGGCAATGTAGGAGAGAAGCTGTTGCACAATGGCATTTCGGGCATTCAGCCGTAAGGGAGGGATCAAAATGAGCATATTGGGCAGGTGACACATATGATCTGTAGACCGTCTTTAGATGCACCTCTTGTAGGTATGAGGATTGAAGTGTTTTCATAGTGAGTATGAAATTGGATTGCATTTGTTCAGTAGATGAAGAAATTGTGATATCTCTATTCCACTGGTCTTTCACATTGAACCTTTGGAGAGGGGTTTGGGTACGGGGTGAGGAATGTGTGAGAGGATTCCCGGCTAGAGAGGAAAGGTAATGTCTGGTCTGGAGATACATGAAGAAATCTCGCTGCGGGATATCAAATTTTTCCTGAAGATCTCTGAATTGGAGGAGATTCCCTCCAGGGTCAAATACTTTCGATGAATTGGTCAGTCCCTTATCTCTCCAAAGCCTAAACCTGGTGTTAGAGATGGAGGGGGGAATGCCGGGTTGCCCCAGAGAGGTAGCTGATTTGAGTAATGAGGGTTACTATTTAATTGTTTGTTAATGGACCGCCAGGAGTGGTATATATCTCTAAATAACAAGTGGTGTTTTATCCTGGTAGGGAGTAGCTTGGGCAGGGTATGTAACAGTGCAGCTGGTGAAAATGGATGGAATAGGGCATTATCTAAATCATTATTTGTATAATTGGATGAATTGTGTAGCCAATCTGTCACATAGCGGAACATAATGGAGGCTGAGTATGTGGCGAAATCAGGGAGACCTGCACCGCCTAGACGTCGGGGGAGGTCAGTTTAGAGAAGGCTATCTTTGATTTTTTACCGCCCCACAGAAATAATGTGATAGTTTTTCGTAAGACTCCTAAGTCTCGAGACGATAGTGTGACAGGAAGTTTTTGCACGATATAAAATATTTTCGGGAATACTATGCTTTGGATAACGGCTATACGACCCAACAATGAGAGGGGTAATGATCTCCAGCCTTCAAGTAGGGTTGTGACCTTTGAGATGATAGGGGTGAAATTTAGAGAGTATAGGTGACAAAGTTGAGCAGGAATTTGGATACCTAGGTATTTAATGGATGAGGAGGCAAGACGGAAGGGAGATGAGGATAGATAAGATGGGGGGTTAGCACCGGGGGGGTGTAGAGATAGAAGTTCGGATTTTGTTATATTGATTCTGTAGCCAGCTGTGGCTCCAAAGGAAGCAATAATATCTAGTATAACGGGGATGGATTGAGAGGGGTTTGAGATGAACAGGAGCATATCATCAGCAAACAGTGAAAGTTTCAGAGTTATGGGGCCTACTTCTATACCAGTGAAGAGCGTGGTGGATCTTAGGACCAAAGCGAGAGGTTCTAGTGCAAGGGCAAAAAGTAGGGGTGATAAGGGGCAGCCTTGTCTTGTGCCTTTCTTTATTTCAAATGGGTCCGAGATTAGGCCATTACAGGAAATATGGGTGAAAGAGTGGAGGTATAGGCCTTCGACAAGGGAGATGAATTGAGGAGGGAAGCCGAATTTGGAGAGTGTGGAAAACAGATGATTCCATTCAATGAGGTCAAAGGCCTTCTCTGCATCCAGTGACAGCAGCATATTTGAGGAGGCCCCCTGAGCACTGGAGGCAGAGATGGCAGTCAGGACTTTCCTGATGTTGGTTTCTGAGTGGCGACCTGTAATAAATCCCGACTGGTCGGGGTGTATAAGCGATGGCATGATAGTTTTTAACCGATCTGCTAGAACTTTAGTTAAGAATTTATAATCGAGGTTAAGTAGGGATATTGGGCGATATGACCCTGGTTGAGATAGATCTCTTCCCGGTTTGGGCTGAACTTTGAGGGTCGCAGTGTTGAAGTGTGTAGGAATATTGGTAGAGGAAAGAACAGAGTTTAAAGCTTTAACCAGGGAAGGGCCTAATCGGGGTAATAGTATTTTAAAGAAATCGGCACTTAGGCCGTCTGGGCCGGGGGCTTTATCAGATTTGGAATGCCTAATAATTTTTTCTAATTCTTCTAGGGTTATGGGAGTGTAGAGGGGGATCGGAGTACAGTGCTTCATAGAACTGTCTCAATACATCCGCAATTTCTGGATCAGATTTGGTAATGGAGCCAGATGCTGTGCGAAGCGGGTGTACAACTATTGGTGGATGGGAACCCTTTAAGAGATTAGAAAGTAGTTTCCCAGTTTTGTTACCAAATCTGTGGAAACGGTAATTCACCGAAAACAAATGCCTGTCACCCAAAGAGGTCATATACTCTTCAAATTGTGTCTTAGCCAGATTATTCTATTTTTTACACCAGAATCAGCTCGATGCCCACCGCCCAGGGGTATCGAGGACAGCACCAGGTTTCAGCCTGGTCAGGTAAGTCCTGGAGGGGGGGGACCCCTTCATTGGGGGGGTCCCCACTCCCCCAGGGCCCCTGGCCAGGCTGAGTTAATGTTTTGGCCGCGGGACCTTATATCATAAGTGTCCCCCGGCTGTGACATTACCCTGCTGGCTGGTTGTGCCTGGGGCTGGTTCTTAAAATACGGGGGACCCCTAGTCATTTTGTCCCCCGTATTTTGGGAACCAGCCTCGGACCTGGAGCCTGGGGCTGGTTGTTAAAAATCTGGGAACCCCTATTTGTCGGGTTCCCTGATTTTTAATTACCGGCCCCGGCTCTGTCAGCCTGGTGCTGGTTACAGCTGTGGGGGGGGGGGGGGGGGGGCACGCTGTTTTTTTTATTTATTTATTTAATTTTTCTATTTTTTTACACTGAAGCCTGCACGGATCTGACTGATCCGTGCAGGCTTAAAGCAAATACGACAGGGAAAGCAAGGTGTATTTTCCTGTCGTATTTGCGTGGGTGTTTTACACCACTTAGCAGCCGTATTATCAATACGGCTGCTTAGTACATCAGGAACCACCATTCTTTTGAATGGTGATTTCTGTCGTATCCTATCGATGGTGTAGACATTCGTATTTGTAAATACAAATACGAATGTTCCATCTTTAGGAATACGAATTGTTGTATTTTCGGGATTGTAAATCCCGAAAATACAAATTCGTAAAAAAAAGGTGTATTTCTCCCTACGAATACACCTTTTTTCTACGAATCCATTTTGGTAAATGTCCCCCTTAATGTTTTCAACACACGGGATAATTATGGAGAAACAAGGAGGATCCATTTGAGGACCTGTGTTCCAGACATAACAACCACATGCGCATATTGTCTACTTGTTCGGTGGACAATTTCATAGGGTACGATTCCCATCTCGAAGTACCTCATACATAGAAATTATAAGTTGTTTGATGGTCTTACGCTATATTATTGTCTTTTTCTTCCATGTCACATGAGTAACCCTCAGGGATACATTTGAAGGAGAGACACAAAAAGGAGCGCTTGAAAAAACTGTCGGTATTTTCTCTGTGGGTCTATCTGTGGTGTGTTTGGTGACACACCTGCCGTACAGGTCAGGCTGCTCTGAAGCGCAGTATTTAATCCCAAAAACCTGCTGTTGTATAGCCAATATATGCTGCCTAGAGAGCCAACCTGAATCAGGCCCTTAATGCTCAGAATGCTGGTACTTGTGCTTCTCCAAGTAACAAAATGCAGGGGACGCTTGCTGGGACCTGCAGTCTCAAGCAAAAGAAAATTTACGGACCAATAACTAGACATCTACCACCCAGGTGTGTCGGGGACAACATTAATAGCAGGTCTATGCAAGCAAAAGGTTGACACAAATTCTTCATGATTTTTTTTTTAACCTATTTCACACTTTACCATCCCAATGGAAATGGAGGGGGAACAATATAGTGTGCTGAGCGTAGCAAGGCGCGGTGCCTGAAGCATGGCGAGCGCGGTGAGCTATACGCAAAGACGTGCTACACTTACAGTATATGGTGTCCATGATGACATATGTCGACATAAACTCGTGTTGACCTTTTCCTTTGTTGAGATTGTTCATGTTGACCTTTTACTTGTGTCTACCTTATGTCACTGTGGACTTAGAATATGCCAACAATTTTTAGGTGACAACCTGCTCACTGTCGACCATTCGCGGATGACCTAGTGATTGTCGCTCTAGGCATTGTCTACCATTGATCCTATAACCGCCAATGCTCACAGCAGACACACGTCACACTCACCAGCTCCTCTGCAGTATCTATAGTCACCAAGGATGCATTATGGGACCGGCAGAAGCTCTGGGCAGCTGTCCATGTATTACGTGTGGTAGAGAAATAGTAACATTTGCCCCGGTACCAGATCCAGTCATCCTTACATGGTGCAGACTTCTGTATGGGGGCGTCTGGTGACTGTGCTGTAACCAGATAATAATTTATTTATTAATGGGGAAAATAAATGGGGAGTAATGGGGAAAATAAATGGGGAGTAATGGGGAAAATACATTTTATTGTCTTTCCTTTTGCAAAGTTACATTAAAGGATCACAGAAAATAATTCTACCAATGTGTATTCTATAACGTGTAATAAACCGACACGTGGGGTGAAATGTGAGTGTGAGAATCAGGAGATTTTGTGAGAGTTCTCCCATTATTTTAAAGCAGCAATCATTTACAGTACACTGCAAAATCAGATTGATTTTGCAATGGAAATGATTGGCACTTTAACAAATGAGAAAACTCCACCCAAGGGACGAGATGTAAGAGGGTGCAATTTCGTAGCTTCCCAACTTTTCATCCTGTCAGTGCGCACGCCCTAGTCTCACGCTGAAATTTGGGGGGGCGTGGCCTAGTCAGAAGTGGGCATGGACAGAGCAGAGTGCGTTCTGCGACTAGGATCCCACATTACTTCGCCCTATAGTAGCAGCTAAACATAGCTTCTAGAGGGCCAACTGCCTAATCCAATGTTTATAGTGCGCGCATGCGCGCTACATGCACTCCACTGATCGCAGCGCCGAGCAGCAGGCGGCAGCTACACATCAGGCACTGACTGATACCTCCCGCAAACTCCCCCCCCACCCACACGGCCCGCAGGACACTGTGGTCCGTGGGTGGGACATCGGGACAGGCCCTGGAATTCGGGACTGTCTCGCTAACATTGGAACGGTTGGGAGGTATGCAATTTTATAGGTGTCTAAAAAAAAATCTAATCTTCGGCAAATCGCAAATTGTAATAAGTCAGAATTTCCGAATTTGCATGCGATGTATGACGCTTTTTAGTAATGGATAAGTGCAGTTTTCAGACATGTGCATGTTTGCAGTAACGTGGATGTGAGATTTCTAGTAATGGGAGTGTGTGGATTAAAGTTATAATAAAAAAAATAACCTGAGGTTCTCCCGAGCATTACTAGCTCTGGGCTTATTGAGCCGGTCCTGGTTCCCCAAATACAGGGACAAAAAATTTGGAGAATCTCCCACATTTTAAGAAATCAGCACTGTGGCTGGTTCTAAAATATGGGGGACTCCAGTCTTTTTGTCCCCTATATTTTTGAAACCAAGGGGGACAGGGAGCTTTGGTGAAGTTTGGTTTAGGATCTCGTGTGTGAGTAATTGAATACGGTAGAATACATGTAACCAGTGGGGGGACTGGCAAAGCAACTTTTCAGGCTATGATCTTCTGGCAAGGAAGACTAGCCTTGCGGTTGCATTCATGATGGAGGATTGTGGTAGTGACAGCATGGATTAGAGGTTTAGCTGCCTTCATTACAGATATAAGATTAAGTGAAGCACAGAGTAAAACAGACAAATCCAACCAGGTGTACATTTATCTTACATAAAGCAGTATCTGGCGTGGGTGTCACCTCATCTTCTACATGATGGCATAAGTGTTTACCTAGAACCAAAGAAAGAATACAGGTAAATGAGCATCCTCAGGGCACCGCCGGTCAGTGCTGTCTGTGTATTACAGATTATGCTCTCATTTGATTTACGGATAGTTTATAAGATGTTGGTACTTACCTGTCCTGGGGAGAACAGCTACTATAGTGATCAGTGCAGCTAATGGAATGGCCACCAGCCCAACAGCGAGGATCAGGAGCACATATTTGCCTGAGTCTGGAATATAAAAAAGATAACAGATGAAACTTCTGTAAAGAACGCAGTAATCGGGTACGCTAGTGTGGTGCATGGTTTTGAACACCTAACCAGAATTCTCATTCATCCCAACAGCGTGCCATAATTTCCCTTCTCGGTGCGCCGGAAAGATGTCCCATTGCCGCAGATGGGGAGCGTGAGCATCTCAGACTCACCCGCATCTCGCCGGTGCAGGGGATTTATGGCACGCTTTATTGGTGAAGCGAATGTATGTCAATCGTCATACTGTCGAACTAGTGACTGGATCCCATTTAGTTGTCGGTTGTCTGTCTCATGTGCATAGAGGACGGGGGGGCTGTCAGTAACACTACTACAGACGGAGCCCCTTTCATTCAGCTCCAGCGCTCACCAGGGAGGTCTCCATCTGACTGGGACGCGTGAGCGTCTCACATACACGCGCATCCCAGTAACTCAGCGGTAGGGATTGGAAACCCTGTCCGTATCCGCTTCATGGAGATGGGCAAGGTTAGGGGGGTTGGGTGGGGGGTGCGGGGACTGAAATCAAATGATTTTTGTAATATTTTAACCCATGAAAATATATATTTTTTATATAATCTTTTTAATTTAACATTGCTTTCTTTGCACTCTTCTTTTTCAGTCACCAAGCACTTTTTCCGACGCGATTTTTGCCCCCTATGCAATGAAAGATCGTATAAGCACCATAAAGGGTGCTTTTAAGCACCCTAATGGGTGCTTACAATGTGAAATGCACCCCCACGCCACCCCCCACCCACTATAAACGTGAACCCGAAGCGTGGCGAGCGCAGCGAGCCCGCGTGGGGTGGCGGTACGCGTCCTCCGACCTTTTCATACCCCCACTATCCACGGCGGCGTGGAGTTGAGAATAGAAAGTGTGGCGAGCGCAGCGAGCCACCGAGCCCGAAGCGTGGCGAGCGCACGCGGATACCTTCACAGGTATCGGAGTCCCCTCGTGGGCTTCACAGGTATCCGCGTCCGCTTGCCACGCTTCGCACTTTCTATTCTCATCTCCACGCTGCCGTGGATAGTGGGGTTATGCATATTGACCCGCTTGCAGGCACCTTACTCTCAGGAACATAGTAAACCAGCTAACCTCATAAACATCAAGTGCCTCCCTTCATCCCCCAAATCACTAAAATATGCATTATGGAATGCACGCTCTGTTGGCAACAAATTAACATCCATCAATGACCTCTTATTTTCAAACAACTTCAATCTGCTGGCTATAACAGAAACATGGCTCTCACAATCAGACACGTCAGACCATCCCTGTCACACGGTGGTCTCCACTTCACACACACCTCCAGGCCTGGTGACAGCAGAGGAGGTGGGGTTGGAATATTACTATCCCAATCCTGCTGCTTTTGACACTGTTGACCACACACTTCTCATACAAACACTACAATCCCTAGGTCTTAAAGACACAGCCCTCTCTTGGTTCTCATCCTACTTATCTAAGTGCTCCTTTAGTGTTCATTTCTCTGATTCTACCTCTTCTTCACTACCTCTTTCAGTTGGAGTACCTCAGGGTTCAGTTTTAGGTCCTCTGATTTTCTCAATCTATACCTCATCTCTTGGCAAACTAATCAGCTCCTTTGGATTTCCGCATCATCTTTATGCAGATGATACTCCGCTCTCCCTATCCTCCACGGACCTGTCCCCATCTGTATTGAGCCTTGTCTCTGAATGCCTATCTGCTGTTTCATCCTGGATGTCATCTCGCCACCTCAAACTTAATATCTCAAAAACAGAATTAATTATATTTCCGCCGATAAATAGTAGTTATCAACCTGATATCTCTATTGCTGTTGAGAAGATGACAATCACTCCTACCTCTCAAGCTCGCTGCCTAAGTGTTATCCTTGACTCAGAACTTTTCTTTTTACCCCACATTCAATCTGTCTCAAAATCATGCCACATGCACCTAAAAATCCTATTCAAAATGTGCCCTTACCTTGCACAAGACACTGCAAAAACTCTAATCCATGCTCTCATTATCTCACGCATTGATTATTGCAATAGTCTCCTTATTGGCCCTCCCCAATACAGACTCTCACCACTACAGTCCATCATGAATGCAGCTGTGAGGCTAATCTTCCTAGACAGATGTTCATCGTCTGCAAAGCTACTCTGTCATTCACTTCATTGGTTACCTGTATTCTACCGTATTCAATAAAAATTATTATTATTTTTTTTTTATTCAATCTTTATTTATACATTTTTCATTAAAATCTTTTTACATATCTTTAACTTACACAATACATGATGTTATTTACATATTTCTCATTTAACCCCTTCCCGACGCAGCATGTTTTTGCCTTCCTGACAGAGGCCTTTTTTTCAAATCTGACATGTATCACTTAAGTGGGGATAACTTTTTTTTGCTTTTACTTATCCCAGTGATTTTGAGATTGTTTTCCCGTGACACATTGTACTTTAAATTAGTAGTAAATTTTGGTCGATACAGTTTTTTTTTTGTGAAAAATACCAAAATGTCGTAAAAAACTTGAACATTTTGCTATTTTCAAAATGTAAAATTTTCTGCTTGTGAGACAAATAATCATACCACTCAAAATAGTTAATAACTAACATAAACCATATCTAAACTTTATTATGACATCATTATTTCAAGCTCCTTTATTTTTTTTTGGACACTAGGGGGCAGCAGAGTCTAAATTTTACACATCACACATTAAAACGCTGTTTTTGGCTGTTCACGTTTGAACAGCCAATCACAGCGATCGCCGAACAGGGGGGGTATCGCTGCCCCCCCTGGGCAATGAGGGAGGATGTCTGCTGTCAGGGACAGCAGACATCGTCCCTCTGTCACCGCGTCTCTAGACGCGGTGGCACTTTAAAGTCATGACGTACATGTACGCCATGTGTCGGGAAGTACATCCCGGCCATGACGTACATGTATGTCAAATGTCGGGAAGGGGTTAACCATAAACATAGTTAATTCCCTGGGTGCTGCGATGTGCCAACCCTCACCGGCCTGTTTTGTTTTTACCTTTAGTTATTCTAAGTTTAGCTTGAGGTGGTTACTTTTTTTTTTTCTTTATTAATATAATTTATTATTGTTATTCATTGAGCTTCCATGCCCATTTTTCTATTCATACCTCCTATCAGTAACCCAGCTGAGGGTGGGTTAGTCCACCGCAGCACCGGTCCCACAATTCGAGTATAATATGCAAGTGTTACAGATCTTAATTCTTTTCTCCCTTCCTACCTTCCCACCCTACCCGTTATTCCCCAGGTTAACGTCGGTCTTATCAAAATCCTATCCAGTTTAGCTCACTTCACTCCATCTATTCCATATGAGGTGGTATTCTTAGGCGTGCGCACATTGAGTGTTAAGGGTGCACAGGCACCCCCTAATGCTGTGCCCCCACCCCACACTTATTGTGATAGTAATACCAGCGATACCTTTTACCAAAAGACTTTTGCTTTTTAGATCTGTATTACATTAAAATAATCGCCCATCAATCATGTGTGTTTTGCATTATTAATTGTATTACACCATTGTCATATCACAAAATATCTGTGTCATCCAGATATGATTTTGACTTTATTTGCACATACTGTTACACAGATTAATTAGAAGATTAAAACTGAAATAGGCAGGTTATAATGGTGTCAATGAGAGACATTTTATATTGTAGTGAGTGCACGCCTGATTGGCGGTGTTAGACAGACCCAATGGCGGTGTTAGCCATGCCCAATAGTTGGTGCTAGGCACACCGTTTTGACAGTGCACCCCCTAATAAAATGTGCTGCGCACACCTATGGTGGTATTTACTCTCCATTTCTCTGATGAGATACAGATGTCTCTCATGCCATTTAGTTTCTTGAACTAAAGCCTTTCAAGAGGCTACTTCTGGCCCTTCCTGTGCCATCCACTTCCGTGCGATACACACCTTGGCCAACATACATACATTATTGAAAAATTGCCGCACCGGTCTACTCAACAATCCCCCTTCATCTATGGCCAATATACACGCTCTAGGTGTACAAATTCCACGGGGAATTCCCTTCGTTACCAATGTATTTATGACCCCCACCCAGAATTTGGCCACGCTTGGGCATGTCCACAACAAGTGAAGGAAAGTTCCGGAGGGGTCCTGGCATTTGGGGAAATTGGTGTTATTTCTGCCACCAAATTTATGCAGCCGTTCCGGTGTCATATAGGTCCTGTATATTAAGAACAACTGAATCTGCTGGAAACGTACTTGGTTTGTGGCAGTTTTTACATTGTTCAATGCTTTACCCCACTCCTCCTCTGTAATGAGTCCCAGGCCCTCTTCCCATCTCCTCTTTATGTCTCCTAACCCCTCCTTATGCTTGTTGTTAATTAATACTTTGTAGCAGAAGGCAATTTCATGTCTAGCGGGGATTCTTTTTATTACTTTTTTCGTTTGAGACTCACATAGATCTAATTTATGGCCCTGAGATTGTTTCTCTAGGCCATGGGTCCTCAAACTGCGGCCCTCCAGATGTGGTGAAACTACAAATCCCAGCATGCCTTGCCACAGTTTTCCTATAAGGGAGTGTTAAAACTGTGGCAAGGCATGCTGGGAATTGTAGTTTCACCACTTCTGGAGGGCCGCAGTTTGAGGACCCATGCTCTAGGCCATGCCTTAATTGGATGTAACGAAATAAATGGGTGTTGGGAAGTGAGTATTCTAGTTTTAATGTTTGAAATGATCGCAGCTCATCCCCGTCATACAACTGCCCAATTTCCTTTATGCCCTTCTGTACCCAGGTTCTCTCCATTTGTAGTTCTTTTAATTCCCTCAAGGGATGAGCATTATGCAACGGGGTTTCTGGGTCTAATCCCTGGGTCTCAAGCAATTTTTCAACATGATTCCATACCCTAATTCCCTGTGCTATCATTGGTGGCCAGGTGCGTTTTAAATTACCGCTTAAATGCAGTTGTAGTGGGGTATGACCCAGAGATACCATCTCTACCAGTTCCTGTATCAACTCATGTTCACCCCCTTTCTGAATCCATTTTTTTAAATGGACCAGCTGGGCGGCCAGATAGCATAACCAGAAATCTGGAAGGGCCAATCCTCCTTCTCCCTTTCGCTTTGTTAAATTATTTTTCTTAATTCTTAATACCCCCCAGACTAAGGGGGGTATGCAATCTCCGTCGAGCATCTCCCGTGGAGGAGATGCTCGACGGGCCCTATTCAATGCTGTCTTCCCCGACAGCATTGAACAGGGTTTCCTGGCAGAACGAGCCCGACATCTCTAGCTGTCGGGCTCGTTCTGCCGAGAACAGCCGGGAAGTGACGAGCTGCCGGCTGCAGCTAGTCACTTCCCGGCCGCAACTCGCGGCCACGCCCCCTTCTCGCCGCTCGGCGGCCGGGACATTGAATCCCGACTGCCGAGCTCCAGGCGAGCTAACCGAGAGCGGGACAGGGGCACGGCTGTCGCGCTAGCTCGACAGCCGTGCCCCTGACATTGAATACCCCCCGAAGGATGATATTAGACCCCTTCAACTCCCAAAATATTCTCCGAGGGAGATATTGTGGGGTATGCCCCAAGATATACGCTATTTTTGGTTGGATAATCATCTTGGTCAGATTGACCCGACGTGTCATTGTCAGGGGCAATTTGCTCCATGTCTTTACCCTGGTTTTGACATATTCAATTTGTGGTGTTACATTAAGTATTTCAAAATTTTCTGTCTTCCTTGAGACCCATATCCCCAGGTACTGGAATTTATCAACCCATCTTAGGGGGGAATGTGTTATCTGACCCGGAGGGGGATTATCGCCAAGAGGGAGGACGCATGACTTAGCCCAGTTTATCTTAAAACCGGCATAATCTCCATATTCATTAATTATGTCTAGGACTATTGGCAGCACCCTGTGATGGTTATTGATAAATAGTAATATATCATCCGCGTATAGTGCAATGCGGTCTTCCCGTTGCCCTATTCTTAATCCTTCCACCTCCAAGCTACCTCTCACTATGCATGCCAGTGGTTCAATTGCAATTGCAAATAGTCCCGCTGACAACGGGCATCCCTGTCTTGTTCCTCTTCCAATCTCAAATCTTGAGGAAATATAACCATTGACAGATACCCTTGCCACCGGGGCTCTATACAACATTTTGATCCAATTAGTAAAGACTGGGCCTATCCCTATCCATTCCAGTGCTTGCCAAAGAAATTCCCACTCTATTGAATCAAAAGCCTTAGCGGCATCTAAGGCAACTACCACTGGGTTGTCACTATTGTGCTGAGGAGGTTTGGAGGTGGCAGTAAAGCTTCCTTAAATTGGTGGTGGTTGTTCTTCCCGGTATGAAAACAGATTGATCCGGGTGGATTATCTCGCTGATAACCTTATTCAATCTTTTTGCCAGTATTTTGGCTAGGGTTTTGATATCATTGATTAACAGCGAGATCGGGCGATATGATTCGGCTAGACTTAGATCCTTGTCTTTTTTTGGGATTACTACTATTAGGGCCTCTGTCATGGAAGCTGATACAGTTTTTCCAGCATAAAGCTCCAGAATTAATTATAGGAGCTTCAGCGAGAAGAACTTGCTATGTCTCTTGTACAGTTCCTGCGGAATGCCGTCCGTACCAGGGGCTTTACTGCCGGGAATGTCTCTTATTGCCTCTTCTATTTCGTCTAGGCTTATTGGGCCATCCAGCATGGCTCTAGACCATGGGTCTTCAACCTGTGGCCCTCCAGATGTTGTGAAACTACATGTTCCATCATGCATTGCCACATTTTTCCCTTTAAGAGCATGCCAAAACTGTCAGGGCATGCTGTGACATGTAGTTCCACAACATCTGGAGGGCCACAGGTTGAAGACCTGTGCTCTAGACTCTTCTGTTAATACTGGGTGGGCTATACCCCTAAGGTATCCACGGATTTCCTCCAGGACCTTACATTGCTGAGACGTGTATAGTTCTTCATAAAATTGCCTAAATCTACTGGCTATTTCAGGTGTATGTGTAAGTACCCCTCCTGCTTCGTCCTTAATTTCTGTTATAATATTCATAGAGTTCTCTGCTTTTACCAGCCCTGCTAAAAAACTCCCAGGCCTATCTCCCTCCATGTATCTGGTGTGTCCAGCAAATAGTTCTCTATACATTATCTTATCTTGTAAATGTTTGCGCCATCCCTCTTGGGCTTTAATCCAAACCTTCTTATATTCTTGGGTTTTCACTTGTGTGTATTGTAGTTCTAATCTTGCACAGTTTACCTCTAGTCTTTGTTCTTCCTTTTTATGACTTGCTTTTAGTTTGGCTATTTCTTTTATTAATGAGCCCCTGAGGGTTGCTTTAAACGTATCCCAAATGACCTCTGCTGATGCTGAACCCTGATTAAGTTTAAAGAATTCATGCCACTGGGGTTCAAGATTCTCATCCACTTTAAAATGAGTGAGCCATTTGGCGTTCAGTTTCCATAGGGAGAATCCCTTCTCCTGTCCTAGGTCCACACTAAGCTCTAACGGGGAATGGTCTGATATACCCCTTGTTAGGTAATGCACCCTACTTATCCTTGGCATCCAGTCTTTAGTGACAAGTGCCATGTCAATCCTAGAAAAGGTGTTTTTTGTACTGGAAAAATACGAGTATTTCCGTTCCCCCGGGAATCTTGTCCTCCAGGCATCAACTAACCCCATGTCTTTTATCAAATTTGCAAACCCATTTCCCCGGTTCCTACTACTTCCATCCTTATGTTCTTCATCTGCAAAGCTAGTCTGTCAGTCACTTCATTGGTTACCGGTATTCTACCGTACTCAATAAAAATTATTTTACTTACACACAAAGCCATAAACCAAACTACACCAACATACATATCATCTCTTATCTCAAAATATCTTCCAACACGACCTCTACGCTCCTCCCAAGATCTGCGTCTCTCATCCACACTCATTACTCGCTCCCATTCCCAACTGCAGGACTTTCTTTGGGCTGCACCCACTCTGTGAAATGCCCTCCCAAGCACAATAAGACTCTTCTCCAGTCTCCAAACCTATAAACGTTCCCTAAAAACTCATCTCTTCTGGCAAGCTTATCAAATTCCAGAACCAGTCACAGAACCTTGCATTCTGGAGGAATCGATGCAATAAAGAATACAGTATCTATCCTTATGTATCAATGCCTATTTCCCTATAGATTGTAAACTTGCGAGCAGGGCCCTCCTACCTTTTGCAGTTTGTAAATACCCTGTTTGTTGTATCACTGTCTCTTTTGTAAAGCGCAACGGAATATGCTGCGCTCTATAAGAAACTGTAAATAAATAAATAAATATTTTTTTATATAATCTTTTTAATTTAACACTGCTTACTTTGCGCTCTTCTTTTTCAGTCACAGGCACTTTTTTCAAAATTTCATGTAAAATATTATCCATACTGTCTTATAAGAAACTGCCAGATAAGATTTAAAATTTTTTGTAGAAACCTCTAAAAATAGAATTTAAGAAAATTCCACAAATGATGCCAATCAAACAGTGCCCGCCACATAAAGAACATTGTGGACATTCAAAGCACCAACAACAAGATGGCCACAGTTACCTAGACAACGAGGGACCGATCAGAGAGCAAAAGATCCGGCGGAAACAGAAGAACAGCGGTGACTTGTCACATCTGGCGGAAAAAGATGGCCGTGACACCGGAAGTCACAGACCGAAGCACCGCCCGGGAACCAGCATACTCAGATCCGCTACTCAACACCAAAGGGGACATTATAACTTATACATATTGCTTAACGATGCACACCTGGAACAACTCAATTATTAGAAGGGTATTTAAACCCTGTCATGCCTTGCAGTTATCTACACCTTGACAAAGATCCATAGATCGAAACGCGTTGGTGCTCACTGACCCGGCAGGAGTGGAGGTCCTCATCACCAGGACGACAGAGTATTCAGGGAAACAGGGCCCTGTTTTTCTTATTCCAGCTTTGTAACTGGACTCTTGAAATCCTAAACATGAGTAACCAATCACCTTTTTTTAACTTATTTTAAACTACCACTAATAAAGTGATTCCTTTATCATACTGTAGCTGACACCTGTGATCGTTATTGCCCAGAATGGGATTTCTGAGGACTGATGTGCCTGCATTATACCTACTGTACTCCTGTGAGTAAATTGAAAGGGGGGAACCCCCGACTTTATCACCATCATCTATGTATCCATTTTAACATGGTGCCAGTGTAAATTTTTCTGCGTTTACCATTTAAGAGGTCTGGTGTTACCCTATTTCCCTCTCAACCTCTTACTTGGCTGCTCCAGTGCAATTTTTCCTCTCCCCAATCATTTTATTTCCTGGTGTGGAGAGGCGGTGGCGACCGACGGGGACCAGCGGCGAGTTGTGCCCCCTTCCGGTGTCAGATGGCTGAGGCTGGCGATTCAATCGCCAGCCTCAGCCTGAATGAGCCCGGCTCCATCTGTATATAATTACATTATTACCTGGCGGAGGCTTGATGATAAATTTCCCTGTTAGGGACGCTGTGGAATCTGCAAAGAAAGAAAAATGACATGTAAGTATGAGAAATGCACCATGGACAGAGATAAGCCTCATACACACTGAGTGATATTATGGACAACACTGCTCAGAAAGGGGCTTCTGAGTGATATCGTTCACAATATCATCTATTGAGTACACTAAATATTGTTAACAATTAGCGGGCAACTTTTTGATGTCACTGAGCAGTATCTGTGACTGACATCATTAAGTGTGTACACACTATATCGTCCACCTGGGGACTATATCGGCCGCCTTCCTGTCTGTATCAGGCACAGCTCATTATACGTGAATGTGTGACCTGTTCTACCACCTGTCTTGCAGATTCATACCCTCCAACACGACCCATTACATTAGGTACAAAATGCTCTGTTCCTGGACTTCCCTGCCAGTGGCAGTTACAGAGGTTGGACTCCAGCACAGTCTTGTGTGTTTTTAGTCATAAATTAATATAAAACATAATAAGTTTGCAATACATCCACACTAGCCCAGTAATACAATGAAAATATTCGAAATATTCGAAACACAATTGTTTCAGCATCCTCAATTAAAGTCTCGTGCAGGTTCAAACAAACAATTATATGCCAAAAGGTATCAGTTCTGTGTAAGCAGAATTATAAAGATGTATTGCCAAGGGTTGTGTTTTTGCCTTGTCTATATAATAAGTTGAAGAGTTTGTGTACGTGTGTGTGTGCGTGTCCGTCGCATTGCGGACACACCGTGGCACTCAGAGACACCAAATTCAGCAACAAGATACCTCTGGACCCGGTGGTGTGCACCTCGAAGCCATTTTTGGGAAATTTCACTTAGAAACTTAAAAAACACCAAGTTGTAATTTTCCTTCATTGATGTTCTGGGGAAAAGATCGATGATCTGGGAAACCGTTTGCGAAGGAACAACTCCACACCTGATTTCATTGTTGTCATTGAGTATGAATGACACATTCTAACATTATGGTGAAGGCTTTAACCAATTAGGAAATAATTGAGGATATACATAGACCACACAACACAAACACACACACACAGTACACCACATACGCACACAACACACACATTTATACGTAGAGCACCTCACACACTTACACATTGGACAGATACACACCACACCACATGCAGTACAATACAAATCCATACACACTACAACACACACCCAAAAACAGTACAACAAACACACACACTTAAACATTGCCAGGATACGCAAAGCACACTACACACACATATATACGTAGCACACATCACAAACTTACACATTCGGCAGATACACACAACACTCACAGTACAACACACACCCACATTCACTACAACACACACCCAAAAACAGTACAATACACAAAACACACACACTTAAACATTGCACAGATACACACAGCACACTACACACACAGATTTATACATAGCACACCTTACGCACTTACACATAGGCCAGATACACACAACACACACACATAACATACCTCTAACAGCACAACACACACCCACTTTCACCACACACACCCAAAAAACAGTATGACACACACAAACCACACACTTAAACATTGCACAGATACACAAAGACACAACACACACATACTGTATAAACGTAGCACACACTTACGCATTGGACAGATACATACAATACAACACACACAACCACATACACTACAACACACACACACACACACAAAAACAGTACAACACACACAAACACACAGAACACAAAAAATAATTTGCCGTTTATTTAACCGTCTGTACCGGCAAATAAAAACTGTACCTAATGTACCGTTTCTACTTTGTTCCCCATATCCGTCTCTCCAGTCCTCCAGCCTGTCACTGCGCTCCCCGGCCAGTTGCACTGAGAAATCTTTGTCCTGGCCAATGCACCCATTGATCAATACAAAGTGGGTACACTGCACTCACCCTGTTAGTCAGTTGGATAGCAGGCACTGCTCTGCCTTAAGGGTTTCTCAGACTCTTTTGGTTAATAGATAATGTTTGGTCGATGGGCATGAGCGCTACATGCATTTGTTTGAATGTTATGAGTGTAAGAAGTTGAAGAATAAGACGGAGATGAAGATTTGTCACGTTATAGTGTACAATTTACTCAATAAATCGTGAAAAAAATATGTGTACATAGAAGTACAGTACAATCAAGAAATGAAAGTAGGATTAAAAAATAAATTCTGATTCAAACTGATAATTGTTTGGATGGCGGTGGGTTGCGAAACAAATCTATAGGTGGAGAGGGTATGGATGTTGTGGGCATAATTGGTGTTTGGTACACATACAGGGGGTCCCCAGTTAATGAGAAATTCTCACTACAGTGTCACCGTAGGGGGATTTACAATTGGGGTTTAGGTGGTCTTTTAGGGACCCCTTTACAATCCCGTTGGTCTCTTCTCCTGGAGCCTACGGTCTCCCTCAGTGATTGACTATCATTAAGGGAGACTGTAAGCTCAAGGAGAAGAGACCGACAGGATTGTAAAGGGTCCCTAAAAGACCACCTGGACCCCAATTGGGAATCCCCCTATGGTGACACTGTGACCATGACACTGTAGTGAAAATCCCATCAATTGAGGGCCCCCTGTAGGTGTAACAAACACCAATTATGCCCACAATATCCATACCCTCACCTATAGATTTGTTTCACAACCCACCCCATCCAAACAAATATCAGTTTGAATCAGAACTTATTTTTTAATCCTACTTTCATTTCTTGATTGTACTTCTATGTACACTTACATTTTTTTCACGATTTATTGAGTAAATTGTACACTTTGTAATATGGCAATTCTTTTTCTCAGTCTTATTCTTCAACTTCTTAAACTCCAAACCTTATCAATGCACCCATTGATGATTGTGATGGCTGGATCAGTGGATTGGCCCGGAGGGTGTAGGGAAGAATATGGCCCATCGCACCCATTCCCAGTGGTGCATTACAGTGGTGCAGAAAATTTGCGTCGCATCATGACATCATGTGGCCAGGCCCGTGGACCTGCTCCCACACTCAGGGGCTGCCCCACTGTTTGGTAGAGATGCTCGGTGCATGTGCTTTACAGATCCCCAGACCTCAGAGACTGCTGCAGGCAGGTTCGGTGAGGGGAGTGGCAGGGAGCAGTGAATTTTTAATTAATTATGGCGCGGTAAGTAACGCCCACCCCGGACCCCACGCACTCAGCGCCTGTAATTACACACCCTAGAAACTGTACCATTGAAAGTATAGAAATTGAGGCGTGGACATGTCCCTTTCTGATTTTGTACCGATTTCTGACCCTCAGATGTTGGAGGATAGGTCATTCAGTAGCTGCTAAATCTCAGGAGTGGATGTGGAATTCATCAACACATACAATTTTTCAACTCAGGAGCGTTATGTTTCAAACAACAACACCACACCTGATTTCATTGCCATCATTGAGTATCAATGCAAACACATTCTAACATTATGGTGGAATCTATAAAAAATTACAATCTTAGGTCTTTGTCACAGCATACTGTAAGATGACATTTTTCAGCAATTTTGGAAATAAAGAAACCCCAAGGTTTTCCCGGGCAACGCCGGGCGGGTCAGCTAGTTTTAGAATAAACAGAGCCAAAGTTTTCAAAAATGGACAATAAATGGATAGCATCGCTCAAATTTTTGGACACTTATAGACCAATTGGACTGATTTTACTGATGTAAACAGAAAATTTATTAAAAAGGTCAGTGACCAGTTATGAGAAATAGACAATAATAATAAAACAAAGTAAAATAAATGTCCCAATAATATATGTATTTAGAGGGATATTTTTTAAAGATTTGCTAGTGCACTAGACTAAAAAAACGTTCAGTACAATTCCTGGTTAGTGCTTGGTTCCTATGCATTCCTTTTTTGCCCTTGGTAAAGTTTTTGGTGATAGGATAAAGTTAGTACATATTTACCATCCACCTTAAATGTAGCACAGTCCCGCTCTGATGTTTGCCTCCTTGACCGATGCAGTTGACCTGGTTCTGTAAAAGGGGTCCAGTCCACCGATGGAGGACAGATGGTGTTGTTAGGTTCCAATGCAAAGCTCTTGTGCTGGTGGAGAGGTATAATCTGGCATTGGGACTGGTTCACATACCTCCCAACTGTCCCGCTAAACGCAGGAACATGCCAGTTTTTGGGGACGTTCCCGTGTCCCTCCCACGGCCGTCAGTGTCCCACTGCGGGGGAGGGGGGCAGTTGGGAGTCCCCCCTCAATCTGACAGAATAGACGCTGTGCGCATTCAGCGGTGCAGTGGCTTAAAACAGGGTGCGGCCCTTTTTGGGCCCTTGCGCCCCTATTCTTACTTTTAAAAAGTTGGGAGGTATGCAGGGCTGCCACTAGGAATTTTGGGGCCCGGGACGGATTTAAAAGTCTGGACCCCTGCAGGATACCGGCGGCCAATTAAAATGCAGCACCAGCTGGTGAGCCAATCAGAGCTTGTGTACATACAGCAGCTCTGATTGGCTAATGGTACACAAGCTCTGATTGGCTCAAAAGCCGGTGCAGCATTTTAGTTGGCCGCCAATTAAAATGAAGAAGCAGACAGCACAGCAGAGGCAGTCGGGTGGTTACGGTGGGCAAAATCAGCTGCCAGGGCCCTTCAAGAGGCCGGGGCCCGGGACGGCTGTAGCCACAGCATCCCCCTGTCAGCGGCCCTGGAGGTATGGGTTCAGATGGGTCCGAGGCTTGGAATTAAAGATTTAATGTAACCCGGTATTTTGCGTTAAGTAAAAGATACACTGACGCGTTCCGCTGTATCAAACGGCTTTATCAAAGTATATGAGCATGTTGTCACCAGTGCGACTTAGATACTAGATAAGTGATAATTGGTCACATGATACCAGGTCACATATTACATGGCATACCCTAATTGGTCCAATTATTTTCTAGGGCACTCTTCATATGCAGCACAGATGGTGTAATGGTTAACACTGTGTGTGTTGTGTACTTTATGTCATAAAAATAAATGCTCCCATATGATATATACAGATGCCGGGGTTAGGGGCATAGAGTAATTATACCACTGACTTCCGGGTCCAGGACATCAGGATCCGCTAATTGGCCGTGAGGGCCATGTGATATTGAGCATCATCGCCCATGTGACCATAACATGGACGTCATTATAGGAAGTACGGCAACAACATGGATAGTGGGTGCCGGTCACGTGACGCAGGGCGCCGGTCACATGAGGGTGCCGCAGTACCCACACAGAAGGGTGCAATATAGCTAATTAATACAGTAATGCCTGTGATAGGCTGATAAAGACATGTGACCACCATACTACGTTTTCATTGGTCCACTAACACTGGTAAATAGGGTCCAAATGAGGCTATCTGGTTGGCCTTGACAAAGCTGTTAAACAGTGAAACGTCTGCGCTGCGTTGGCACTCTGTCTGTCCTTAAGATGTCCATTAGCCCAGATTATAGGAAGTAGAAAAAATGTTTTGCTCAAAATGTTTTGTTAGAATTTAGGAATCAGACTCTGACAATGAGTGGTGCATTATATATGTAACAGCACACTCCAGCAGCACAGTGCAATCAGATTAGGAGAAGGGCTCTACTAGATACAATATATCTTCTTTATTAGAGAATTAAATTACGCCCTATACAAATCACTATATAATTGTGGTCAAGTTGATATACTCAGACTGACCAGAAGAGGGCGTCAATAGATCATATATCTGATAAATAGAGATCTTAAAGCCCACAAGTAACTATTATACTTTGTAACATCCTCTGATCACTTTACCCTGTGTCAAGAGGCTAAGCAGCATTATATTATAAACTGCAATACCGTGGCAACAGGTTGTAACACCAGAGTCTCCTTTTTTGTGGAACAACACCAATAGCAAAATTCATTTTTCCTTCAGGGCCACATAAAATGGACATTTCTTTGGGACAGACATCTGTGTAAATTTTAAAACACAATCATTTCTTTCTTCGAACACACTATATGTATCTGTGTATGTATTGTATGTGATTTTAACTTCTTCAAAAATTTCAGCTGTTTATGTAAGTTCCCCTATTCTGATATAGGGAATATTAGAATAAAACTAATAAGTTACATTTTAAATAAATACTTTCAGTGCGTTCCCGCAAACAGTCCTTTCCTTCTTTGCCTGTAATATGTATATACCCATGCTGTAGGGAACAGCACCCCCGACTCTGATAAGAAAAAGTTATTTTGGGGCCTCCTCACCCTGTTTTGAAACAGGGACCTACTAATCTACTAGGTTGTGCGAACACTAATTAACTCCTCATTGAGTAGAACCCTATGGACACATCTCTTATATATTTGGCTACATCTGTCACTCAAAGTGTGTCTGGAGCTGTAACGCTGGGTTGTGGACTTCCAGCTTAATTTATGATTGTCATCACCTGTTTTAAACAGGGTAATTGATAAGAAAGGTGTTTAAGCACAGGTGATGGTAATCCATAAATTAAGAAGAAGGTCCAGAAACAGAGCAATGTGTCCCTCCTGGAGAGGGTCATGTTGGGAGGTATGCACCTCCCTCCCTCCCCCCCCCCCATTCACGGCATCCCCACGATTAAATGGCACATGCAAAACACTGACATGGCTATGGTCGACAATGAAAAAGGTTGACAAGATTTATTTTTCACTTTTTCAATGTTTTCATATTCATTCTCATGTGTCGACATGGACACCAATGAAGTGCCACAATTATGTCAACATTTACATGTGTTGACCTTTCTGTGTTGATTTTTTCTTGTGGCGATTCGCGGCACCCCCGCGACCCCCCTCCCGCGATTTGCAGCACACCCCCCGCAATTCGCGGCACCCCCGGTGACTCCTGCGATTCGCGACCCCACCTCATGACACCCCCCTCCTGCAATTCGCGGCACCCCGCGACCCCCCTCCCACGATTCACGCCAACCCCCCGGGCCCCCCCTCCTGCGGTTAACGGTGCCCCCCACGACCCCCCAACCGCGATTCCCCACCCCTGACCCCCCCTCCTGTCATTGCAGCAACCCCCCGCCCCGGCGACCCACCCTCCCGCAATTCACTGCAACCCCCCGCGCCCCCCCTCCCACAATTCGCGGCACCCACACCCCCCCGCGACCCCCCCTCCCGCAATTCACGGCGTCCACCCACGTCCCCTCCTCCCGTGATTCACGGACACCCCTCACCTCCTCCCCCCACCCCCGCGCGCGATTCACGGCAACCCCAGGATTAAATGGCACATGCAAAACACTGGCACGGTTATGGTCGACAATGAAAAAGGTTGACATGAGTTTTTGAAGATTTATTTTTTTTGAATGTTTTCATATTCATTCTCATGTGTCGACATGGACACCGATGAAGTGCCACACTTATGTCAACATTTACATGTGTTGAACTTTCTGTGTTGATTTTTTCTTGTGGCGATTCGCGGCACCCACCGCGACCCCCCTCCCGTGATTTGCAGCACACCCCCCGCAATTTGCGGCCCCACCCCGTGACACCCCCCCTCCTGCGATTCGCGGCACCCAGCGACCCCCCCTCCCACGATTCGCGCCAACCCCCCAGGCCACCCCTCCCGTGGTTCACGGTGCCCCCCACGACCCCCCCTACCGCGATTCCCCACCCCTGACCCCCCCTCCTGTCATTGCGGCAACCCCCCGCCCCCGTGACCCACCCTCCCGCGATTCACTGCAACCCCCCGCGCCCCCCTCCCACAATTTGCGGCACCCACCCCCCCGCGACCCCCGCCTTCCGCAATTCACGGCATCCACCCACGACCCCTCCTCCCGTGGTTCACGGACACTTCTCACCTCCCCCCCACCCCCACGCGTGATTCACGGCAACCCCAGGATTAAATGGCACATGCAAAACACTGGCACGGCTATGGTCGACAATGAAAAAGGTTGACATGAGTTTTTGAAGATTTATTTTTCTTTTATGGAATGTTTTCATATTCATTCTCATGTGTCGACATGGACACCGATGAAGTGCCACACTTATGTCAACATTTACATGTGTTGAACTTTCTGTGTTGATTTTTTCTTGTAGCAATTTTTTTCCAGTGATAACTATGAACTATGTGCACGTCAACCTACACATCATCAACCAATTCTTTGTATAATATATAACACCTGTTCTGTTTTACTGTAGGTGTTTTAAGTCAGACCTTTTACTGCTACTATTACTGTTTATGTAAATGCATTCTGAATGACAGCAACATCCTACCATCCTTCTACAAGAATATATAACCAACTAGGTGATTCATCGCGCCCCGTGCCCCCCCTCCCGCAATTCACGGACCCCCCGCACACCCCCCCTCCCTCGATTCGCAACCCCCCCTCGCGCAATTCACGCCCCCTCCCACGCTTTGCGGACCCCCGCCATCTCCCGCGATTCGCCGACACCTGCGCCCCCCCTCCCTTGATTCACAGCACCCCGCGCCCCTCTCGCAATTCACGGCACCCCTAAGCCCCTCTTTAGTACCCCGTATACTCACACACCCCTATCACTACCCAGCTTCCTGCTCTCCTGAACCGTAACTTCCACCACTGGGGAGTCGCTGACGCTGTTTTGCCCACATGCCCCTATCATGCCTCATAGCCCAGCCTCCTGCTCTCATGCACCCAAACTCCCACCCAGTAGGAGGAGACACTGACTAAGGGCCACCATCCTGTACTGCCACGCTGGACCCTCACCCACTGGCAGAAGCTGCACAGTATCTCCCACCCTCCTCTTTAGTCCCCCTTATGCCCACACACCCCTATCACTACCCAGCCTCCTGTTTTCCTGTGTCGTGACCTCCGCCAGTGGGGAGCCGCTGACTCAGAAACACCCTACTATACTATTGCACACACACACCTAAACAACATGCACACACAGCCCCCCCCACACCCACAAATGTCACTGTAACATCCACACTATCAATGTACATCTTACTCTGTAACCGCTTTTTAATTAAACAAAACAATACACACCCCCTTCCACATCATATGCTCTCTATTTAACACATTTCACCTATAACTCAAGTTGCAATACAGGCATCTTTCATACAATTCTAACCATCTTTCTCATATGCAAATGTTCACAAATTAAGGGGGCGCAGCCCCTTACGACGGTGTGAAGAGCGCCCGTAGGGCGCGATGAATCACCTAGTAGTATATTACTTGTGAATTACAGTTTTATTACCTTTCGAAACGGGTTTAATGTGAATGGTACGAAAACGGTAATATACTGTTTACAACATGCAGTGGGAAAGGGGTTTCAGGCTAGACACATTTTAAAGCCCCATTTAACAATACCGGTTCTTTAAACGTTTTGGCAGTGTGAAAGTGGGATTACTTTGCCAGAACTGCCAACAAAGAAAGGCTATGTAAGGGCGTTGCTTTGTAAATATAAGCCATGGACTCTGTTATTGCTGCCGTGAGTCAATAGAGAGCTATCTGATATCCCTCTGTTTACAGGAAATGTCACTGTTATGTCTGAAATAGCTTATTGCAAACTACACCTGTTGTAATGAAATAGCTTATCGATCTGCACTATACAACACCAAAGTCTGAGGTAAAAGTCCCCTGGAACCATTGATCTGAAAAAACAACAGCCTACATGTATCTCTTGAATGAGAATAACAGAGCTGCACAGTGCCACAGTACATGTAGAGGCAGGTGTACTAAAGTAAATGGAGATATGTATGTATGTGTGGGGGGGGGGGTGGCCCTGCATTGCTGGCCGTCAGCAGAGCCGTCCGGTAAGCGGGGCCTGGCCTAGAAATCAGTACGGGCCACACAATTTCTAGTTGCAGCCCTGCCAGCCACTGACCTCACTGAAGGCCACTGCTTGGAGTTCGTGCTCCAGGAGCCAAAATCTGTAGGGTCTCCAACTGCCCATTGTAAGTATAGATTACTAAGAAAGAGAATGGTTTGTCATTCGGTGGTGCACCAGTTACAAGAAAAAAGTAATAAAATATACCTTTTATTAATTATAAATTTAAAAGCTGCGAAATATGACAAACAACATGTAACATAAACACAAGTGAATACAGTGCAATTAAAAAGGTATATTTTATGACTTTTTTCTTGTAACTGGTGCACCACCCAATGACAAACCATTCTCTTTCTTAGTAATCTAGCATTAACCCTTTTGTCCATGGTAGCACACCTCTAATACCTATGAATACACCCATATAATCAATATAGTAGGGGGCCAACCCATCTCATATTACATTTAGCCTTCCAGTCTTGTGCAACAAATCCCCTACTCCTAGTTCATTGTAAGTATAGGAAAGGGGGCGTGACCACAAGTAAAGCCATGCCCCCTTTCCTATACTTACAATGGGCAGTTGGAGACCCCAAAAAAGGAAAACAGGGAAAGCAAGGATTTGTCCTGGTGTGGTGCACCAAAAGAAGAAATTTTATACATAAAATTTAACCTTTATTAATTTATATTTAGAAGCAAGCGAAATTAAAAAAAAAAAAAACACAAATAGACAGACACAAGCAGGGCCGGCGCTACCCGCTCAGCAGAGGATGCAAAGCATGTAGGCGCCGGGCAGGAGAGGCGCTGTCCCTGCTGTGCATCCCCTGCTGTCTGTCTCTGTGGCTGCCGGCTGCTACTGCTGCGCCTGTCACACTTAATGACAGGACAGGAAGCAGATCCGAGGCACAGAGCTCCCTCCGCTCCAGGCTCCTACCTAAACATCAGATCAGGCCAGGTCAGAGGTCAGCAGTGCTCAGCACGCAGCAGTAGTATGTGCGAAAAGGGGCGGGGCTAATCGGCCAGAGGGGGCAGGGCTACACAGAACCGAAGGGGCGGAGCTATGAGGGAGCAAGAAGACTGAAGACACAGGAGAGGATGAGCAGCTGCCAGGAGAGTATGTCGGCAACTGGTGTGAGCACGTCTATAGGCACTACTAATGTCGGCAAGTGCTGTGAGCATGTGTGTAGACAGCGCTACTAATGTCGGCAACTGATGTGGGCACATCTATAGGCAGCACTACTAATGTCGGCAACTGGTGTGGACATGTGTGTAGGCAGCACTACTAATGTTGGCAACTGCTGTGAGCATGTGTGTAGACAGCGCTACTAATGTCGGCAACTGCTGTGAGCATGTGTGTAGACAACGCTACTAATGTCAGCAATTGGTGTGGGCACGTCTATAGGCAGCACTACTAATGTTGGCAACTGGTGTGGGCACGTGTATAGGCAGCACTACTAATGTCGGCAACTGGTGTGGTCATATGGTTACACAGTGCTGCTAATATCGGCAACTGGTGTGAGCACTATGTTGATAATACAGAAAATCAACGAATCAATAAATCTATGCTTTTATTATGTTCTGTTTTTCTGACTGCTGCTATTATTGCTGCAGATGACTTTAGCTTGTTGCACACTGTACTATTCACTGCGTATGAGGCCTTCCCTTTGCGCTAAACAGTTATAATACTGTATGTTAAGAGCAGCAGCCATTTTGTTGAACCATGACTTGCATAATAATATTACAAAATGGCTGATCATTCAGAACAGTGCTGTAAAAGTGATTTCTTATAAGAATTGTTTTTGGTTTTAGAAGCTTAAGAATGTGATGTTGACAGTATAATAGAACAAGGACAGACACCTAGACTCCACAAACTGAATAATATGGAAACAAGGCCACACATGCGTAGACCCACAAGGCCACTGAAGTTGGGTGTTGGGTTAATTATGACATCATGATTGAAAGCAGAGCTTGCCAATAAGACTCAATGCTTATGAGTAATTAATTAATTAATGTGATAAAGGTTTAAATATCAGAGTGATAGAAGGAGGAAGAAAGGCAGTTGAGGAAGAACCAGCAGGCACGGGGGGGCTGGAGGTAATTATGAAGGAGGTTTAATCATGGCTGATCACTGTCCTTGAAAGGTGTCCATTTTGATTTGATTTATAATTACTGTTTAAGTATTAGCTAATCAATTGTATGTTTCTTGTGTTAGTCTGCATTTGCAAATACCTGTAATGAAGCTATTCTTTAAGTAAAGCATTGTCATACCTTTTATAATAAGGTTGTGTGGGTGTGCAATCATTTCAGCGTTGCCGTTATATTTAAAGGTAATAAAGTAAATAAATTTGGTTTGGGTTATTTATCATATCTAAGCTTATCAGATAAATATCCGCTTTATCAATGTATAAGCAGAGCAACTACTTTTGGCAACTTGTGTGGGCGTTATGAATAAGCAGCCCTTCAAATGTGGTCATATGCAGGAGTTCTCGGGGCATTATGTGTGTCAATATCATATGGGCATTATGGTGCATGGCATATTTTGTAAGGGGAATTAGGGTGTGTGGCATAATGTGTAATGGGCATTATAGTGTGCTGCATATTGTGTAAAGGGCATCATGATGTGTGGCATAATGTATAATTTGCATTACTGTGTGTGGTATAATGTGTAATGGGCATCATGATGTGTGGCATAATGTATCATTTGCATTACTGTGTGTGGTATAATGTGTAATGGGCATTGAGGTGTGAAGCATAATGTGTTATGGGGATTACGGTGTAATTGGTACTTTTATGTGACCACACCGCTTCCTCATGAAGCCACGCTCCTACATTTTGCGTGCGCCTACAGTGCAAACTCTCTCTTTTTTTTTAACTCATGACACCAAAATTGTGCTACTATGTGGTGTAATTTGGAGTGGGACTACTATTGTGTGGCCATTCCCCTTGCTTGTGAGATCACACGTTTTTCTTTTGGTGTGCGCTGTCCCTTTGTAAAGTTTGGGTGGGCGCAAATTTATAGTTTGCAGGAGGGCGCCGAACCCCCTAGCACCGGCCCTGGACACAAGACAAATAAAGTGTGTTAAAACATAACACGTGCGGGCGTGTTATGTGTGTTTCAAACTGTAAGTGTACAGTATCAGAATCAGACAGGCTCCATTATTTCTCAATCTGGGAATTTATGGGATTCCCTTGTGCAAACACAATTTTATTATATCGGCTAATAAAGCTCCACAATGTTTGTGCTATAATTATTAAAGTAACGATTGGCAACAATAAGTACAAATTGTATCCAATGTATCAATCCCCAGATTGGTTACACTGCATAGGCTTTGTTATACTATAAATGTCCTCAAACCTGAGGATGGGTTGTAAATAATTTGGTCTCACACAATATGAATTGAGTATGGGGTAATTATAATATATTTTTATTCCCTCTTATTGCATGAAGCTTGCTTACAAGCAGAGATAGGGCCTTATTCTAGTTCACTCTTTGTGACAAAATCTTTCTTAGATGGACAAAACCATGTGCACTGCAGGTGGGGCAGATGTAACTTGTGCAGAGAGAATTAGATTTGGGTGGGGTTTTACTTCAAAGTGAGATCTATATTGCAGTGTAAAAACAAATCAGCCAGTATTTACCCTGCACAGAAACAAAATAACTCACCCAAATCTAATTCTCCCTGCACATTTTACATCTGCCCCCCTGCAGTGCACATGGTTTTGTCCATCTAAGAAGGATTTTGTCAGAAAGAGTGAACTAGAATAAGGCCCATAGTGTGGTAGACCAGTGGGAGACAAACTGTCTGGTGTGTGGTCAGGTACCTACAGCAGATATAAATTCTCTGCTGATGTCCTCCTGTTACAGCCAGTGTAGTTCTGTCCCCACGTAAGTATATGCGGTTATAGTATAAGTTACACACAGATAAGATATTGCAATATGTAATTCTGCACTAATCAAGAGCCAGATCGGCTAGTACTGTGTGTGCCTTATACCAAGCAGAGCACTGGGCAGCAGGCTGCATGCACGTTGCAGAGATTCCCCTGGGTACATAAAGCACATTTAGATAAGACAGTCTACCTTTGTACTGGCAGAGAGCCAGATTGTAACACGGAGCAGGCAGAGCCCTGAAATGTGTTACAATGTATAAGTACTGCACTGATCAATGCCATCATTAATACAAACTCTTATACCTTAACCCACAGTCTTGTGCGATTGCACCCAACCTGTATGACCCCCCAAAAAGGTTCAGGCAATAAAAAAACAGTACTGTACCTGTCAGAAAGGTACAGTTGGAGGGTATGGTAATACTGACCTGTTTCTGCAGTGGGCATTATGTTTTCCTCCCCCTCCTGCACTGGAATAGTCAGCAGAGTCAGTGCTGCTGCAGAGCAGGACCTCTGCTGTGAGTCTGCAGTGTGGAATGTGTGCTGTGTGGAGATGAAAGCAGCGTAACTACAGTAATGGGAGTGGTCGGTGACTTCTACTTAATTTCGATTCAGCATATCCTGACTCTTTTATGGTATACATCACGTGACAGTGGCACCAGTCATATGAGACAATGCAGCTGCTTCCTTGTAGATCATATTTCCCGGGAGCGAGCGGGACTCCCGGCTGGTCTTCGCAAAGGATGACGTCACACTCTTGTGAGTCCTGCTGTGCTACCATCACCAGGGTAGTAACCTGTGTGAACAGGACAGCTACGTAGATACATGTGTCCTTCCATCTAATGCTGTGTACACACGGTCCAATTTCCTTTCCGATCGGCATCGGATCAATGCATCCGATGTTGATCTGATCCCGATGCGCGTTCACGTATCGGAAGCCAGAAAGTCTTGGCTGCCTTGTCTATATAGTGCAGATCTGCACTATATAGTCAAGATTGGATGCAAATCGGATGTGCCTTAAGATCCTATCCACGATCCTATCTGATCAGATCGTGGATAGGATCTTAAGGCACATCTAACGTGTGTACACACCAAAACATTAGTATGCTGTAATAGCGCTATACACAGGATTAAGCTGGAACAACCACAATATGCTGCACGGCCGAGCAGGACCAAATATGAATAGCGATCACTGGGTATAATTAATAGAAACTCGGTGACAGTCTGTGCCGGACGGCCGTGAATCACAATGCATAAAAAGTGGGATATGTTTAGCAGGAAAGAAAAGTGGGGAATATATTAAAATGAGGTATATAAGGAGGATATATTTAGCAGAGAAGCATAGGTGGTGAAAATACGAATAGACACAAAGTTCTAATTTTAGAGCAGGAAAATTTAGCAGAGAAGAAAAGACTGAATACACATTGAAGAGACATCCCTATCCATATATAAAGAAAGAAAAATTTAGCAGAGCAGTAACGATGGGTGAAAAATACATTTAGACGCAGACAATATTTCTAAGAGAAAGTCAGAATATTTAGCAGAGAAGTATAAGATAGAAACTAGTAGATTGGAAGGAAATAGTAACAGGAGCCTCCATTATCTCCAAGGGAAGAGGGTAAAAGCCGGAAATTATAGTAAATGCAGTGAAAAAGCCGGAAATCATAGTACGGTAAATGCATTGAAAAAGACAGAAACCATGTACAGTGTATTAGAAAAGCCGGAAATCATAGCAAATGCAGTGAAAAAGCTGGAAACTATGTAAAGTGTATTAGGAAAAGCTGGAAATCATAGTAAATACATGTAAAGTATATTAGAAAAGCCGGAAATCATAGTACATGCATTGAAAAAGCCGGAAAAGGCAGCGACCTTACCTAACAGTTGGATTTTGATAATATTTATGCAAATTAGCTGACATAGGTTCGTGACCCTATACAATAAACGGGATGCGGTCATCTATTAGAATGAACTTAGGTCTACAGTCATCAGGTCGACCCCACTAGGTCGACTGGCAGGAAGGTCGACCTGACTTAAGGTCGACATGGGCCAAGGTCGACATGACTTAAGGTCGAATTTGCATAAAGGTCGACATGAGGAAGGTCGACTGGTCATAAGGTCGACATGGGGTTTTTCACTGTTTTTTGAGCCGACATGTGCCGACAGGCGGTATTTCATGCCCTACCATCCACTAGGGCGTGGAGGAGGTTATTAAAGCTGTGGCGAGCGAAGCGAGCCACCGTGCCCGAAGCATAGCGAGCGATGCGAGGGTCCGATTCTCATTGCCAACTGTGTCCATGTCGACTGTGTCGACATTCGGATCAAAAAAGAAAAGAAAAACCCAGGCTTTTGATCCTCCCCATGGCACCTGTGATTGGAATGTCTATTGCAGACGCTGGTTCCCTCCAGGCTTTTTGTGATACAATGCCGGCTTTGAGCTATCAGCGTAGCGAGTTCCTTGTTGGTGCTTTTCTATTTTGTAAAATCTCAGGGGTGAGCTGGATAAGGTCAAGTAAGATAAAATATTGTAGAATAAGGGTGACCACATCCACCCACCACTGGATCAAAATAGTAACTCCTGCATAGATAGCTCCTGCACGGACTGCCTCTCACATAGAAATCTACTTGTCTACACTGCTGGAAGCCGGAACCAGGGCTGCAGTGGAGGATAACAGAGCTTTCCAATGACCTCCATGCCATTAATTATAAGAGAGAGGACGGTGAGGATGGGAGTGGAGGTACTAACTTGTACCTGCTTTTCCCACCCCGTATCATCCCTTGTGGATATTTAACCCTGGGATGCTGGATTATATGTATTTTATGTTTTTTAAAGGAACTTTGTTTTTTATCATTAATTTGCTTTTTTAAAACAAAATAAAATCCAAATTTTTTTTTGACATTTACAAAGACCAGTGATTCATACATCAGACCTAAGTGCCTGTTCTTTAACCCTCCACACCCCACTTTTGCCCTATGATTGTTTCTGGATGATTGAACCAGAGGGAAGAAAAGAATAGGCAGCTGGGAAAGGCGCACTTGAAGAATGAATTGAAGAAGAGACCGATCTAGCCCAGGGATCGCTACATTTATAGTGTCCACACAAAGGAACTTATTCTGATTCGGTCTGTGCAACGTACGTACGGTCCGTTTCACCGTACGTTTCCCGTAAGCGGACGGTGAGCGTAAGTCCGCCCACAAAACATCCGCATACGGACGGGCACAAACACTGTCAATGGGGAGTGGCGTACGCCACCGTATACGGACGGGTCTCCTCTTAGACACCGTTAACTGGCATACAACAGAGCGTACACCACCGTATACGAAATGGGTCTCGTCCGTTTTCACACCGACATCTTCCGTATATATGAGCGTACGCCACAGTGCACGGACGGGTTTTTTCAATGGAAAACTCAGCGTGTGTCACCGATCGTGAGAGTGAGCGTACGTCCGTGCACGGTGGCATACCCTTCACATATATGGCACTGCAAATCTTCCCTTTCAACTATAATTAAGACATATAATTAATTATTCTAATTGTTATTCAATAATTGTTTTCTATTAACTCAATTGTCTACCTTAATAAACACCCTTATAAAACCACATTTTAACCCTCATTACATGTATATTTATTATGTTCTAATGTTGCATTTTAATCACTATCTATGTGTCCCCACATTGGTTTTACTTTTAAATAAAGTTATGTTTGTGTTACAGTGAAAAAGTTGACACATGTCGACTTCTGTGAATTCAGTGTCCTGCTTTTTAAAGTATACCAAAACACTTTCTGAATGGGTGTAGATGGTTATAAAATAACTACAGATGAAGCCGGGCTCTTCTTTGCAGGGGATGGCGATGGCGACGCCATCCCCCGCCACCCACCACCGGTTTTTGTGAAAGCGGAGCGCGCGCACGAGATGCGCGTGCATCCCCTTCCGACGGATTGCCAGCGGTGAAGTTCTGGCGATTCACCAGCAAATAAGAGCCCGGCCCCATCTGTACCTTGACATATGTAAGCAGGTCTTGGAATGAATCTTACCTAAAATTAAACCATCCTTTACATGTAGAGAAGTGTAGAAAGATAAGCTACCAATGTGTTTGAGGGCTGTGTGTGGCTTGCAGGTAGTGAAATCATGGTTTTCACTTAATAGTCTGCAGCATTGCTTATTACATTCAGGTGTATGTGTTGGAGTAATTAGCAGACCCAGGCGTCCACTCTCATGCGCTATCTCTACGGGTGGTCTGGAGCTATATTTGGCGTCCGCCTGTTTTTGGCCCAAAATGCACGGTGCGTTTGCCGATCGAGTGGTTGTAGCATCGTACATTTTTGGTGCACACCCCCGTGTACGCCCATGTTTACGCCCAGTTTTCCTCATTATTCCGGCCGCTCCCATAAAAACGCCCCCATGCCGCCCTACTCTTGCGGACAGGTTTTTTCGCACGGAGAGACCCGTCCGTGAGCGGTGTGAGGTGGCCGCACATGCGCATAGCGAAAGCTACGCATGCGCAGATGAAAAATAAACCCGATCTGCCCGTATACGGTCCCACCGCACCAAGCAGAATAAGGCCCTTAGTCACAAAACACATACTATATAATTTAATATGTTTTATAATGATGAATGCTATAATCCCAGGAGTCCTTGCAAGTGGAAGAAATTAATTCCCCTTTCAAACCACACTTTTTAACCGGTATTTTGCCGTTTTTAAGCGTTTCAAAACGGCAGAACCGATTTACCGTTTAAAAAAAGCAGTTTATGCTAAACGGTTAAATTGGAGGGTCCTACCCGTTCCAGACCCGGTATTTTGGCACCAAAATCGGGTCTGAAATGGTACTTAGGACCCAGCCAATGAGCGGACCCAGCGCAGTGAATATTTATTGAGCCCTCATTAAATATTCATAGGCATTTCCAACCTGTACACCCCCTGGAGCCCCCCACCCCCCCCCGCCCGTAGGGCTAACACCCCCCCCCCCCCCCCCCCAATGTGTTTAAGAAACCCCCCGTGCAGCTGGTACCTCCTGCGTTGCGGATCCCGGCTCCTGCTTCTTATTAAAAAAAAGTGACTTTCGGAAAATGGCTGCCTTATAGGAAAACCTGTTTCAAAAAACTGTCTTTGGTATGGGGGCAGCCATTTTCTAAAAGTCACTTTTTTATAAGCAGCAGGAGCCGGGATCCGCAACGCAGGAGGTACCGGCTGCACAGGGCTTGCTTAAACACATTGGGGGGGGTTTGCCCTAGGGGAGGGTGTGTGTGTTAGCCCTATGAGGGGGGGGGGGGGGTAGGGAAGTTAACCCTAGGGGGAGGAGCGCTGAAGACCGCACTGGCTTTGACCCTATATGTGGAACATTTCCAAAAACGAGTCTGCCAGTGTCAAATAAACGGCACTTAAACGGTTATATACCGTTAAGATATGCGGTGTGAAAGGGATTTTACCTGCAGACCCGTTTTTGGAAACGTTTTCAAATACAGGGTCAAAGCCAGTTATGCGGTCTGAAAGCAGCATAACATTTGGAGGGTATAAACCCATCAATGAAGACAATAGATACAACCTATTGTTAAGCAGAAACGCTTAGGTGGTGGATACAGAGGGAACATTAAAAGCTGTTGGACTAGACCTTGTTACTTACATCTTAAAAGTATTTGGGAACGGACCTCTGGAGACACGGGAACTCCTATGAAACACTCCCTTTGGTTAACGAGCGACATACATAGCCTTGATCAGGACAGACACGGTATTATGCCCATCGTTATCGCTATTTCATTTTTAATTGTTTATAATAAATGTTTCTTTACACTATGTGGAGCATCTCCATCTTCTTCCGAGATATATGAAAAATTGATTGGAATATCTGACGATACAAAGCAAGACATCTTGTAGCCTAAGCTAAGGCTCACTTCTGGTATGGAGCATACAGATTATATTATAGTCATTGTTTTCTTTGTTAAGATATCTACACTTTGAGAAAGTGTGATTGTTTGTTATTATGTTGTTTTTGAGGTATCAACTCTAACATGTACCATCACTGAATACGTCAACAACAGTGAGAATTGGACATCCCAAGTGGGAGCGCCTTATATAACTGTTTATCATTTGGACATACTGTACTTTTAATAGTTGGTGACTATTTCTAGTACCCTTTGTTTAGAGCACCGGATGTCTACTTTCTTTGCATATCCCCACAGTGTAGCAAGTATCTCCATTTCCTCTATTCTAACCACAATGTGAAGTGTTTAGATACAGTACTGCTTGTGGTAGGAAATACCTAGTAAAGAGGAAGAGACAAAATATGTTGTAATATAAATGATGAGCTGGAAAAAATAGAATCAGATATTAAATAAATGATCAATATGGTTTATCAAAGCACAATTTACTAAAGCCAGGGAAGGAGACTGTCGGCAGCACTTCGGGGGGGGGGGGGGGGGGGGGGGGGGTGAGGCTTGAGCCCCACGGCGTCATCAAGGCCCTCCCCCCAGTGCTTAAAATCAATTAGCAGGTCTTCGAGGAGGGACAGGGATTGTATTGGACGGGCACACACAAATTAAAATTTATATTGTTACCATTTATTAAAACCTCACTTTTTTAATTCTGTAGGTATATGGTCGTTAGGTTGACTTGCATTGGGTCGACCACTGAAGGTCGACACATGAAATGGGTCAAAATGGCTTTGGTCGACAGGGTTGGAAGTTCGATAGACAAAAGGTTGACATGAGTTTTTCACATTATTTTTGAGCCGGCATGTACTGACAGGTGGTATTTCCTGCCATACCATCCACTAAGCCATAGAGGAAGAATATAACAGTGTGTTGAGTGTAGCGTGGCACCGTGACTGAAGCATGATGAGCGCATCGGTACACTTTGACGATATCCTTGTCGACCGTGTCGACATTCAGGACAAAAATGTGAAAAACTCATATTGACCTTTTGATTGTCGACTTAGCCCTTGTCAACCTAATGCTTGTGTCAACCTTCCAACCCTGTCTACCGTAGCCATGTCCACTTATTTCATGCATAGACCTAAGCCATGCTGACATTCTGTGGTCGACCCAATGCATGTCGACCTAATATCGGTGGACCCAATAACCCCCTACCCATTTTTTATTAAATAATTGTTGTGTTCCTTTCTTTTTTATAATGAAAAAAAGTTGTGTATACCTTGTGTATACGATCAGGAACAACATTCAGTTGGTGAAGATTTAGGGGTTAAAATTCCGATACATACAACACATACAAACAGTGCTACAGCACATAAACATACAAACAGTGCTACAGCACATAAACATACAAACAGTGCTACAGCACATAAACATACAAACAATGCTACAGCACATAAACATACAAACAGTGCTACAGCACATAGACTTAGGAATATTGCTACAGCACATAAACATACAAACAGTGCTATAGCACATAGACATAGGAATAATGCTACAGCACATAAACATAGGAATAATGCTACAGCACATAAACATACAAACAGTGCTACAGCACATAAACATACAAACAGTGCTACAGCACATAAACATACAAACAGTGCTACAGCACATAAACATACAAACAGTGCTACAGCCCATAAACATACAAACAGTGCTACAGCACATAAACATAGGAATAATGCTACAGGACATAAACATACAAACAGTGCTACAGCACATAAACATAGGAATAATGCTACAGCATATAAACATAGGAATAATGCTACAGCACATACACGTAGAAATATTGCTACAGCACATAAACATAGAAATAATGCTACAGCACATAAACATAGGAATAATGCTACAGCACAAAAACATAGGAATAATGCTACAGCACATAAACATACAAACAGTGCTACAGCACATAAACATACAAACAGTGCTACAGCACATAGACATAGGAATAATGCTACAGCACATAAACATACAAACAGTGCTACAGCACATAAACATAGGAATAATGCTACAGCACATAAACATACAAACAGTGCTACAGCACAAAAACATACAAACAGTGCTACAGCACATAAACATAGGAATAATGCTACAGCACATAAACATACAAACAGTGCTACAGCACATAAACATAGGAATAATGCTACAGCACATAAACATACAAACAGTGCTACAGCACATAAACATACAAACAGTGCTACAGCCCATAAACATACAAACAGTGCTACAGCACATAAACATAGGAATAATGCTACAGGACATAAACATACAAACAGTGCTACAGCACATAAACATAGGAATAATGCTACAGCACATAAACATAGGAATAATGCTACAGCACATACACGTAGAAATATTGCTACAGCACATAAACATAGAAATAATGCTACAGCAAATAAACATAGGAATAATGGTACAGCACATAAACATAGTAATAATTCTATAGCACATAAACATACAAACAGTGCTACAGCACATAAACATACAAACAGTGCTACAGCACATAAACATAGGAATAATGCTACAGCACATAAACATACAAACAGTGCTACAGCACATAAACATAGAAATAATGCTACAGCACATAAACAGAGAAATAGTGCTACAGCACATAAACATAAAAATAGCATTACAGCACATAAACAGAAATAGTGCTACAGCACATAAACATAGAAACAGTTTTACTGCACATAAACATAGAAATAGTACTACAGCACATAAACATAGAAACAGTGCTACAGCGGGATGCAGTTGAAATCCCGGCGGTCGGAATCCTGGTACTTTGTCCCTCTGTGGGTGTCCACGACACTCAGAGGGAGAATAAATTAGTGTGCCTAGCGTAGCGAGGCACCAGGCCCATTGCGTGGCGAGCGCATCGAGCCCGCAAGGGGGGACAATACACGGCCCTCCCTTGTCGGGATTTCAGCTGTCGGGATTCCGGCGTCAGGATTTTGACTTCCGGATAACGACCGCTGGGATTTCAAACCAATCCCGCTACAGCACATAAACATAGAAATAGCGCTACAGCACATAAACATAGAAATAGTGCTACAGCACATAAACATAGAAATAGTGCTACAGCACATAAACATAGAAATAGCGCTACAGCACATAAACATAGAAATAGTGCTACAGCACATAAACATAGGAATAATGCTACAGCACATAAACATACAAACAGTGCTACAGCACATAAACATAGGAATAATGCTACAGCACATAAACATAGGAATAATGCTACAGCACATAAACATAGGAATATTGCTACGGCACATAAACATAGAAATTGCATTACAACACAAACATAGAAATAGCGCTTTCAAACCACTGACAGTGTGTCCGTTGTGTGTCACTTTTTTCGGTGTCTCATACATATATTTGTTCTATGGGGTTCCTTTGATTCTCAAATATGTTTTTTATTGTTTATTTTAGATCAGGGTTGCCGACGACTTTCTGCAGGAGTTCGGGTCGTCGGGGCTTAAGCGTGACGTAATTAATCCCAGGCCCAATGAAAGAAAGTGGGCCAATTTGCTAATATCCACAGAGGGAGCGGGGTTAAATGACGCAATTATGACACTTTAGCCCCCCTCCCCGGAGATCGGCATAAAAGGTTATTTAACCACCGCAATCAGGGGGGGAGCGGGGGTCCCCCAGAATCCGGGAGGGTTGCCCGCCTTTCCGGGGGGCCGGGGGGTGACCCGATTTTAGATATATTTATTGCACTTTTTATTACGAGAATAGCTTTTAAAAAAAAAATAATAAAGGGAGAGTTTTTTATTTAATTCTGTATTTGAAAGGGATCACACACTGGGTCTGATTCTGGTTGGTTTGCAAAAGCAAACTCCTTTAATGGACAAAACCATGTGCACAGCAGGTGGGGCAGATGTAACATGTGCAGAGAGAGTTAGATTTGGGTGAGTTATTTTGTTTCTGTGCAGGGTAAATACTGGCTGCTTTATTCTTACACTGCAATTTAGATTTCAGTTTGAACACACCCTCACCCAAATGTAACTCTCTCTGCACATGTTACATCTGCCCCACCTGTAGTGCAGCATGGTTTTGTCCATCTAAGAAGGAGTTTGCTTTTGCAAACCAACCAGAAACACCCCCAGTATGTCTTGGCACAGCTCCAAATATAAAAATACAATGGACTTCTGGTATTTAGTCTTCACTAGAAGGAATGGAAACCGTTACCTTGTACTGTGATTTATTGTTGTTCCCTAGACAAAGGTTACCAAGGTAGACCTGGCGCCTCTGTGGGGGGTTTGATCTAGCTGCTGTCTAAGGGAGTAGTCAGTTGCCTGAAAGGAAAAAGGTACAAAAGTAAAATAGATAGTGCTATAAATTATGTAAGTTGGATCAATTTCACATAAAAAGGGGAAATATCTATTTTTATAATGCTAAGACATGCATGTATATAAAAATTATTAAAATTAATGGACCCACTCAGAGTCCCAAAAGGCAATGGGTGTGGGAGTAAGTTTTCCGGTGTGTATAGATCCAAACTGGTTCAGAGTAACTAGTATTAAACAGTCCTCTGGTGTGTCCAAGAAGAGTGCAGCTGATGCGTTTTATTGTGTATTAGACAACTTTATTAACTGATGAAGTTATCTAATACACAACAAAACGCATCAGGTGCACTCTTCTTGGACACACCAGAGGACTGTTTACCACTATTTACTCTGAACCAGTTTGGATCGATACACACCGGGAAACTTACTCCTTAACGGATTTCCTTTTGGGACTACAATTTCTCTCATTTACCCGGACTGGATCCACCCACCCGCACAATAGTGAGACCAACTAACCATGCCAGGTTGTGGATCCCAGCGGTGAGATCACCATCTTGAATATCACAATTGCACCAAACTGTGTTCTATATTTCCAGTGTGGACTGAGTATTTAAAGAACAAGAGGGGACTTTGGGCCTTATTTTGGTTTATTCTTTCTGACAAAATCCTTCTTAGATGGGCAAAACCATGTGCACTGCAGGTGGGGCAGATGTTACTTGTGCAGAGAGAATTAGATTTGGGTGGGGTTTTACTTCAAAGTGAGATCTATATTGCAGTGTAAAAATAAAGCAGTCAGTATTTTCCCTGCACAGAAACAAAATTACTCACCCAAATCTAATTCTCTCTGCACATGTTACACCTGCCCCACCTGCAGTGCACATGGTTTTGTCCATCTAAGAAGGATTTTGTCAGAAAGAATGAACCAAAATAAGGCCCTTTATGACATCCTCTGAGTGTGTCCATTGATTGTAATAGTTTTTATATGCATGCATGTCTTAGCATTATAAAAATTAATATTTCCTTTTTTTATGTGAAATTGATCCAACTTACATATTTTATATATACAGTAGGAGCAAGTTTCATCTTTGCTCCTTTGGCCATGGCTAGCCATGGCTATTCTATTGTTCACAGCTGCAATACGTATTGTATTGCAGCTGAGAACAATAGAATAGCCATGGCTAGCCATGGCCAAAGAAGCAAATATGAAACTTGCTCCTACTGTATATATATATATATATATATATATATATATATATATATATATACTGTATATTACCATTCCGTGAGGATGAAGTGGCTGATGAGATCTGTAAATATTGGTGGAGGATTTGATATCGTCCCACATTTGCAAACGTGGGACGATATCAACATTTTCCACCAATATTTACAGATCCCATCAGCCACTTCATCCCCATGGAATCTCTTATATATTTAGCCACATCTGTCTGTGTCTGTGTGTATGACGCTGGGCGGAGTCATGGGCGGGATCATAGGCTAATAGCCTATCAGCACCTCTTTCACTCCGCCCACACACAGACACAGTGACAGAGAGCCACCATAGTGCTGCCAGGAATCGGATGCCATCTCCCAGAATCCCCCTAACTAGCCTGCAGTGGCTGGGGATGAATGTGTTTTAACAGGTTTTTTTTAGCTGATCGGGCACCCGATCCTAGCTCTGCCCACTTTTCGATTTAGGCTCCTCCCACTCTCTGCATTTTGCCGCGGCTCACACACCGACCTGTACTGTAGTGGGAAAGCTGGGGCATGACTGGAGAAGTGGAAACAAATCTGGGGGAGCCAGGAGAGTCAGCAGCAGTGGAAATGACAGTCATCTGCCTGCACACAAAATCTTCTGCAGCAGCAGCAGCAGCAGCAGCAGCAGCCGTGACACCAGGTCAGGTCCCTGCTCCTACTGTATATACATATATACATCTGTCAGTCTGTGACTGTGTGTATAATGCTGGGCTGAGTTATACAGTGACTCCACCCAGCATTATTCCACACAGTCACAGACAGACAGATTTGAAGATCACAGAGGCAGCACAGTGCCCACACTTCCTCCGCATACACAGCTGTGAAATCTATCACAGGGTTTCACGGGTACATCAATTGAACAATGGTATAATGTGAACACCAATGAATAACAATAATACAATAAATAAGGTTTTATTATTCTGGAACACAGGAGTCGATACTTGAAACGAGGATTCCCCTCTCAATCAGGAACTCCAGAAGTTAATTACATAAACAACCAAGCAAACCAGCTATTAGAAAATCACTTACAGTACTACATATAATGAACGATTACAATGCAAGCAATTCATATAATTTACGGTTTCTAGGAGGCCTCTACTAATTCAATTAATATGGTTTATTATTGCGCAATAATGGGTTAATTTTACCCTTAGTGTCTACGGCGTAACTGCAGTTACTCTTTAATAAAGCGCTTCCTTATAGAACTGTCCCTGTCCCTCTCAGGGGACTAAAGTCTACGCTGAAAGTTAATCCCTAGGGTATTTGTAATCCACTGGGTGAAGTTAAATCCAGGTAAATTCTGTGCAATTCTGTCGCTGAGCCTATTATTTGCAGATGCTGAATAGTCAATTATAGACCTTTAATGCTGTTTGTTAATGGAAAGTGTCTGGACTTCCAACTCCCATCCCGCTAAGCCTCTTTCAAAATCTGATACCCTCAATTGCAAGGTTGACGGATACCTTCCTGAGGTGATACTAAAGTACTTTCCCTGAGTTTGCTGTGTGTAATACTATCACAATACTAAATTAGCTTTCACTGCTGCCTGAATCTTGCTTCCAGTCACAGTCTCTGAGTGAACTTTCACCTTTTCCTGAATGAAAGAAACGTTCTCTCACTTCTAAAGATAAAATACTTTACACGGAAACATTTCCTATACAGGGGAAATGTTGGGTAGCTCTAGTCTGGTTAATTATCTCCCTTGACAAAGGTAGTTGATACTGTTTCACTAGAGGATAAACTCAGTACGGTGAGGTTTTGTAATCCATAAGAGTTAACTTTGCTGGCTGAATGACTCACAACTATAAATTGTTCTTTACCCTATCTTCTAAGGGGTATAAGCCTTTCCTGTCACTGTAGCTGAGTCTTAATAGTCTCCTTATATACTTTCTAGCAGAGTTTTAGGCTGTAGAAGCTATTTGCTAATTTAACGCTGAACTAATTATGCCGGCTGCTCTCCACAGTGTAATACTTAAGAATGCCTTTCTTGCTGTTATTCGGTGTAACCAAGTTGGAGCTAATAGGATCAGCTGTCCTTAGCTGAAAGCTGGTCTTAGGCTGCACTGTGCTTCTCCGGATATAATAGGGTGCATGATCCCAATGCCTGACAAGTATTTACACTGATGGCAATGGGCACACTATAGCTGTGTTATGTTTGCTGGGTACTGCAGCAGGACGTTTACTATCAGCTGTCAGTAAGTTTTGCGCTGGATTGCTCTGTGTGTTGTGCGGGAGACTTGTCTAGGGATGTGGTTACTGCCTCCTGGGGTGGGATTACCACTCACCAACCCCTCTATTGCAGTCAATCTCCCACAGATCTCTTCCTCCTCAAAGGACTCTCCACCTCTGGTGCCTGGGATAATTGCTTCCCAGAACTTTCAGTTTCTCTATACACTATTGCGGATGATATATTCCACTAATAAGCTGGTGGCCCTTGCTGGAAACTTTAGCTGAGTCTGTAACAACCTGTCAGTATCCAATTTTCTGAGCACTATATCTGCAGTAACTACTCCTTTCTGACAACGTGAGCTGTTTATCATTAGTCTCTTTATACTAGGCAACAGGGCTATAGACTGGGTAGTAGTTGTATAAATATTTAGCCCAGATATGGAAGTTCCTTCCTCACAGCACCATCACTATGAATGTCCCTCCAGCTGTCAGTCAGTTGCTGCTATGCTGATGGTGGCGGAGCTTTTATACAGGGGAGACATGGATGTGGGCTGTCAATCTATATTAGCTTCTCCCTTCTGAGTATGAAGCGGAGGTTTGGCCTGATGTTGGATGTGGCTGCCTTTTTGGGGCCGGGTTCACACTCACCACTCACTGCCCCTCTCCACAGAGATTCTCCATCTTCCCCTCACAGACTGCACTGCACTGCACAACTGTTGCTCCCTCTCAACTGTCATCCCCTGACCCTGGTCATGTGACCCACTCCTGACCTCTTCAACAGTTGCAGAGACTGCTGGGAATTGTTCATCACTCAGACAATGTCCCCTGTGGGGATAGCATATGTTTATAGCACAATATATCTTATATTAAGAATAACTAGTATGGCATTATATGCCCATAATACCCTGGGTACATATATACATTTTAAGACATGTCATCCTTACTATATATGGAATTATCACATTTTTCCCCGGTAAAGCATTGCATGTCCTCAGGCAATGTACTTTATACATTTTAAATCTCAATATACTACATATATATATATATCGAACATTGCAAATAATTACACGCTTTTTAAGTAAAAAAAAAGTTTACATTTCTATCATTCTTTACTTTAAACATATATGTTTAGTCTCTCAACCGGAGGGGTTTCACCCCTCGGGGACTTCTAATGAGTCTGCTGGACATTTCCTCTGCACCATCTTTGTGGAGGAATAGGCCACGTTCCTCGGCCTGTCTTCTTTTCTCTGCGAGGAGTATTTCGCTAAGGCGCTTAAGATATACTGGGTCTTCCAGAGGATGGTAGGGGACTTGTGGTATTGCGTTCTTCTTCTGTACAGTCCTGTCATGGCTCGAGTTCGTTTATGTGTACCATCTTAAGAACTTGGTGGTCATCTCCATCTCTTCTTATTCCATACACCCCAGTATCTGTAGCCGAAAGGTGAACAATTACGTAGGGTTCAGATTCCCAGAAGGGAGCTAAGTCGTTACTCCGATTGTCATCCAGCTTCCAAACTCTGTCTCCTACTCGGAATGATGCGGCATTCGCGTTCTGGCCATAACTTATCCCTTGTGGGTGGTGAGCTGTCTCCACCCTTTCTTCCACTACTTCCACGGCCTGTTCATGCCGATGCTCGTGTTCGTTCACCCATCGGTCTGTATCACTTCCGTCCCCTCGGGGAGGATGTCAAGCTCCTGATCCGCTGCTCTGTTTTCCCTACTAAAAGGTTGTCTGTGGGAGAATGGCGGTGGACTTCTGCACTGGATGGGTCTCTGCGGAGGGAACACTTCTTCCACTCTCTCCCCTTCACTTGCTTGGTCTGTACTTTTGCCTTCTCCACCAGATTCGGCAGCATCCTCTACTTTTGGCTGGTAAGACCATCTGTGGAACTGACGTCTGTTTGGGAGCAAACCGGCTTCCTTTAACTGGTACACCGCCAGGGCCCGTCATGTTGGCTGCCTCGGCACCCTTTTCTCCTTCCACCACATCAAATTCCACCGTCTCGCCATCTCCAACACTGCGCAGAAACTTCCGGGGGTTGTTTCTTTTTATGGCCGTCTGATGGACAAAGACATCATCTTTTGTGTCATTTCTGTTGATGAAGCCATACCTCTTCCGGACATTAAACCACTTGACGGTTCCTTGTACTTGTGTAGCCAGCACTCTCTTCCCTGCCTGGCTTCTTCGGTCATAGACGGTGTATTGCATGACTCGTCTCACAGTCTGAGGTCGGTTGAACAGTTCTTGTGTCAGTGTCGAGATTAGTTCTTCCGGGCAATTTCTTAGGACATTCATTCCAATAATTATGGGCGGTAACCATTGGTCTTTAACAGCCGTAATTAAACATCCTTGATTGAGGAGATGAGCTTGCCCTATCTCGATCTCAGCCTCAAATTATCCACAACACTCAATACGTTGTCCATTGCTGGCTAACAGATTCAACCCGGCCGGTGGTGTGGCTATGATACTTTCTTTCCTCCAATGCTTAATGAACTCATCCCATCGAATCGTAGTCACTTGTGACCCGGTATCCAACAATGCTGGTATGCTGACTCCATTCACTTTGATTTGAAGAGTAGGGCAACACCCAATGAATTTTGGTATCTATTCTTGCGATGTGGGACCTTCTACTGAAGATTCTTCCTACGGTTGGTCCCGGACCTCGGGAGTTCTGTTTAAATGTTCCGTACTGCGGCAATTTTGCTCAATATGCCTGCTCCTTTGACAAAGCCTGCAGATGGGTCTTCCTTGTTCATCAAATGTATCTGTAGGAAGTAGGCAGGAGCTCCCTGAAGTGTTTCTCCCATAATTTCCGTAACGGGATCTCTCCATCTGCCAGGGTCTCTGTGGTGTCTGCGTCTCTTTCAATGTTCTCAATTCTCGACAAAGATCAGTCATGCCTTGTGTCAATTCAGCAATTTGCTCTTTCATTTCTGCGATGGGGTCTTTAGAGGCAACAGATTGAACTTGCTGAAAAACTGTTTCAACGGATCCAAGGGTAGTTCCTTTTTTGGGCTTATCACCTAACACCCTTGTTATCAACTCCTTGAAGTCTGCAAAGCTTATAGGTGATTCTTGTCGATGCAACATTTTTACTTGTCCTTTCATATTTGCGTCGTAGATTCCATCGAGGAATTGATTAGTTAAGGTTTCATCTTCCTCAATTGGTTCCCTAGGAGCACATGTCTTAATGTCCTGTAAGGCCTCTTGTAACTCCACTGCGTATTCCCGCAATGTTTCATTCGGTTGCTGCTTTCGGGAATAAAACTGTGTTTTTAATTCGGAGAGAGTCTTTGCATCAAACACTTTTGCCAACTTATTCAAGATGTCTGTTGCCGATCTTTTCTGACTTTCTGGCCATGACTTTACTTCCCTTTTTGCAAATCCTCTCAGTTGAGCCAACAGTATCTCTATTTGTTGATTTTCATCTAATCTATATACTTGGAACATGGTTTCAATTTGTTCCCTAAAGTCGCGGAACGCATTGGTTTGAGTCATTCCACTATCTCCGGTATAAGTGGGAAGCCATGGCGCCCCAAAGTAATAGGGCATAGTTATCACTGCCGGTTTACGTGCCGTTGAACTTATTCTAGCCACTGCATCTCCTTGGTCCTCGTTGCCAAGCATATCTTCTTGTCTTTCCTGACTATCGTCTTGAGACATTTTGAGTGACGCTGGTTGGGTTTTCTCCGCATTTGATGAACGTATCCTGTTTCGTCAGACGCCAAATGTGAAATCTATCACAGGGTTTCACGGGTACATCAATTGAACAATGGTATAATGTGAACACCAATGAATAACAATAATACAATAAATAAGGTTTTATTATTCTGGAACACATTAGTCGATACTTGAAACGAGGATTCCCCTCTCAATCAGGAACTCCAGAAGTTAATTACATAAACAACCAAGCAAACCAGCTATTAGAAAATCACTTACAGTACTACATATAATGAACGATTACAATGCAAGCAATTCATATAATTTACGGTTTCTAGGAGGCCTCTACTAATTCAATTAATATGGTTTATTATTGCGCAATAATGGGTTAATTTTACCCTTAGTGTCTACGGCGTAACTGCAGTTACTCTTTAATAAAGTGCTTCCTTATAGAACTGTCCCTGTCCCTCTCAGGGGACTAAAGTCTACGCTGAAAGTTAATCCCTAGGGTATTTGTAATCCACTGGGTGAAGTTAAATCCAGGTAAATTCTGTGCAATTCTGTCGCTGACCCTTTTATTTGCAGATGCTGAATAGTCAATTATAGACCTTTAGGATGACATTTACCAAAATGGATTCGTAGAAAAAAGGTGTATTCGTAGGGAGAAATACACCTTTTTTTTACAAATTTGTATTTTCGGGATTTACAATCCCAAAAATACAACAATTCGTAGTCCTAAAGATGGAACATTCGTATTTGTATTTACAAATACGAATGTCCTACACCATCGATAGGATACGACAGAAATCACCATTCAAAAGAATGGTGGTTCCTGATGTACTAAGCAGCCATACTGATAATACGGCTGCTAAGTGGTGTGAAACACCCACGCAAATACGACAGGAAAATAGAACACCATTTTCCTGTTCTATTTGCTTTAAGCCTGCACGGATCAGTCAGATCCGTGCAGGCTTTAGTGTAAAAAAATAGAAAAAAAAAATAAATATAAAAAAAAAAAACGGCGTGGGGGTCCCCCCCACAGCTGTAACCAGCACCAGGCTGACGGAGCCTGGAGCCGGTAATTAAAAATCAGGGAACCCGACAAATAGGGGTTCCCCGATTTTTAACAACCAGCCCCATGCTCCAGGTCCGGGGCTGGTTCCCAAAATACGGGGGACAAAATGACTAGGGGTCCCCCGTATTTTAAGAACCAGTCCCAGGCACAACCAGCCAGCAGGGTAATGTCACAGCCGGGGGACACTTATGATATAAGGTCCCGCAGCCAAAACATTAACCCCCTGACCGGTCAGCCTGGCCAGGGGCCCTGGGGGAGTGAGGACCCCCCCCCAATGAAGGGGTCCCCCCCCCTCCAGGACTTAGCTGACCAGGCTGAAGCCTGGTACTGTCCCCGATGCCCCTGGGCGGTGGGCATCGGGCTGATTATGGTGTAAAAAAAAAACATAAAACTATTGTTTTTTACTGTGGCACAACAAGTGTCAGCAAGCCTCCCCAGCAAGCTGGGACTTGGAGAACCACAAGTTCCAGCCTGCTGGGCATTAAAGGGCCCGCTGGCACTTGTAGTTCCACAGTTAAAAAAATAGTACACAAAACACACTGACACACTTTTAAAATAAAACTTTAATACATACAAAGCCCACACATACTAATACTTACCTAACTTCATTCCGTAGGTAGCCCTGGTCCTGTGTCGTCGTCTTCTGGTCCTGTGTCATCTTCTGCCTCCATGTCGACGTCGCTGTCGGCGATGGCGTCCGGATCCAACGAAATCCATGTGGAAGGAAACCATACTCACCTATCCCAGCGCGACGTAGTCCAGGTAAGTGTCTTGGCAAAAAAACAAACCGACACTAGGCGGCCAATAGCGGCATTCGGGAGGCGGAGCCGCACGATGTAAACAAACACTGTGCGGCTCCCTCAGTCCGGTCTGGTTTCGGGGTGTCGGTTTGTTTTTTTGCCAAGACACTTACCTGGACTACGTCGCGCTTGGACAGGTGAGTATGGTTTCCTTCCACAGCTTCCACATGGATTTCGTCGGATCCGGATGCCATCGCCGACAGTGACATCGACATGGAGGCAGAAGATGACACAGGACCAGAAGATGACGACACAGGACCAGGGCTACCTACGGAAAGAAGATAGGTAAGTATTAGTATGTTTGGGCTTTGTATGTATTAAAGTTTTATTTTAAAAGTTTGTCAGTGTGTTTTGTGTACTATTTTTTTAACTGTGGAACTACAAGTGCCAGCGGGCCCTTTAATGCCCAGCAGGCTGGGACTTGTGGTTCTCCAAGTCCCAGCTTGCTGGTGTGACAGCCCACTGCAGTGGCCTGTCCCTTTAAGAGACTCCCGGCGCTGAAAGGGGTTAATCCAGGTCCCCGTGAGTGTCCAGCTCCCTTTCACGTGCAGGGAGTCTGGTCTCACGGGGATTGGCCAGCTGGAAACGCGCCAAGGAGAGGAGGAGGAGTGTGGCTGACCTGAGGGAAGAAGCGAGGAGAAGAGGAGTGAAGCGGGGAGCTTGCTGCCAGCGCGAACAGCACGGGAGACACAGACGCCGAGGGAGACTGACAGCCTGCGCGCAGCAGAAGAAGAGGGGGAGAGAGAGCGAGAGCCGGCGGTGATCGACGGCGGTGATTGACGGCGGTGAGGACGGAGGTGCCCGCCCGGAGTAGCTGTGACCCCCGCCGACCCCAGAACAGCCACCGGCGGTGATTGACATCCAGAGCCCCGGCCAGCAGCGAGGGCGAGCAGACTAAAGAGCCTAGCAGATCGGTACTGGCTGGAGCCAGCAGCGGCACCAGTATTGCAGGTACTCTCTCTCCTCTCCTTGACCTCTGCCCGACCACCTGCACCAGCCCCAGGACCCCATCACCGGCACCCTGCTTTACCACACCACACAAGGGCCTGTTACCCCACAGGGAGGGCTGTTAAAAGCGCTTAAGGACCCCCCATACCGCTCCCCTGTTATTTGGAAGCCAGCTAAAAGGGGACTTGCTACTGTTACTGCCCCCATCGTTAGTGCTAGCAGGGAGTTACCCAGGGAGCGGGGACTCGCCTGTACCCCAAAAAGGGGATTGTTATTCTGTTCCTTACCCTGAGGAGTTACCGGCGTGGGACCTTTATTTGAATTTAGGGACACTGATGTACATCCGAGACTGTAATGTAAATGTATGTGTAAGGTATATGGTGCCCTCTGGTGGACGTTCCTTATTGAAGCAGTGCAGCATCCTGTTGTGATATCCATCTTATTTACAGCTCTCTTTATTCTAGTTTGATTGTCGCATTATTCTTACTGTCACTATCGTTGTTGTTATTCTATGTGTCATCCCTTAGCCTGACGGTACCGTAGGTAGAATTGCTCATGACCAAGGCAGTCTGTCCTTTGATACGGACTGAGGTGGGTAAAAATCTGGGATCCAGTGACCATCAAGCAGTATGGTTCAAAATAAAGACAGAGACTGACTCATCGCACACAAAATCAAAGGTGTTAGATTTTAGGAAGGCTGATTTTGTAGAGATGGGAAACTCTGTAAGGGATTCTTTGGCAGAGTGGAAGAACTTGGAAGGAGTGCAGGATAAGTGGGAAAAATTAAAAAGTGCAATTCTAAAAGCAACAGAACTTTGTGTCAAAAGAGTTAGGAAAAACACAAGAAAAAGAAAGCCATTGTGGTTTGCAAAAGAAGTAGCAAGTATTGTGAAAGCAAAAAAGTTGGCCTTTAAGAAATTTAAGCAGACGCAGAAGAATGAGGACAAAGAGGTGTATCTTGTTAGACAGAAGGAGGCTAAGAAGGTAATCAGATGTGCAAAAGCACAGGCTGAAGAGAAAATGGCCCAGTCAGTGGGTAAATGGGGGAAAACTTTTTTTAGGTATATAAGTGAAAGGAGAAAAACAAAAAGTGGAATAATTAGACTGAAGACAGAGAGTGGAAATTTTCTTGAGGGGGACAATGTAATAGCAGATAATATTAATAATTATTTCTGCTCAGTATTCACTGCTGAAAGAGAGGGGAAGGGGCCACAGTTAAGTTGCAAGTATAGTCAGAAAAGTCAGAAGAGGGGGAGACAAGTACATTTACAGAGGAGAAAGTCCTCACAGAACTCTCAAAACTGAAAGTGGATAAATCAATGGGGCCAGATGGGATACATCCAAGGATACTAAAAGAGCTTAAAGGGGAGCTGGTAAAACCAATAACAGAATTATTCAACCAGTCACTAGCTACTGGAGTAATCCCAGAGGACTGGAAAACAGCGAATGTAGTCCCACTGCACAAAAGTGGAAGCAAGGAAGAGGTAAGCAACTATCGACCATTGAGCCTTACATCAGTAGTAGGGAAATTGATGGAAACACTCTTAAAGCAAAGAGTTGTAGAATATCTCAAAACCAGCAATTTACAGGATCCAAAACAGCATGGGTTTACTGGGGGAAGATCATGTCAAACAAATCTTATTGACTTTTTTGACTGGGTGACTAAAGTAATAGATCAAGGTGGGGCTGTAGATGTAGCTTATCTAGACTTTAGTAAAGCTTTTGACACTGTCCCACATTGCAGACTGTTAAATAAACTTGAAAGCTTGGGATTGGATTCAAAGATAGTTGAATGGATAAGAGCGTGGTTGCAGGACAGAAAACAGAGAGTTGTAGTAAACGGAGTACAGTCAAAGGAGGGAAAGGTTACAAGTGGAGTACCCCAGGGATCTGTACTTGGACCGGTGCTTTTTAATATCTTTATTGGTGATATTGCAAATGGAATTGAGGGTAAAATGTGCCTTTTTGCAGATGACACAAAGGTATGCAACAGAGTAGACACACCAGGAGGGGTAAAACAAATGATTGAGGATCTAGGCAGATTAGAGAAATGGTCAAGAGAATGGCAACTACAGTTTAATGCCAAAAAATGCAAAATCATGCACTTGGGTCTCAGAAATCCAAAGACTCAATATAGTATAAATGGCACTATAATGGATACTACTGAGGAAGAGAGGGATCTAGGTGTCACTATTTCAGGGGACTTAAAAGCAGGTAGGCAATGTAACAAAGCAATGAAGAAGGCAAGTCAGATGTTTGGTTGCATAGGGAGAGGTATCAGCAGTAGAAAGAAAGAAGTAATAATGCCACTGTATAGGTCATTGGTACGACCTCACCTAGAGTATTGTGTTCAGTTCTGGAGGCCATATCTCCAGAAGGATATAAATACATTAGAGACTGTACAAAGAAGAGCAACTAAAATGGTGCATGCCCTACATCACAAAACGTACCAGGAAAGACTAAAAGATCTTAATATGTATACTTTAGAGCAGAGAAGGGAAAGGGGGGACATGATAGAAACTTTCAAATATATCAAGGGCTTTAACAAGGTACAGGTGGGAGACATTCTTCACAGGAAGAGGAGCAACAGAACACGAGGACATGCACTGAAACTAGAGGGAGGAAGATTCAGGGGAAATGCGAGGAAGAATTTTTTCACAGAAAGAGTAGTAGATAAGTGGAATAGCCTCCCAACAGAGGTGGTAGACGCAAATACAGTAGTACAATTTAAACATGCTTGGGATAAGCATATTGATATCCTTACAAAAAAATAAGGATCAAATATGGTTTGAGGTAACATGTTTAAAAAAAGGGGCAGACTAGATGGGCCAAGTGGTTCTTATCTGCCGTCAAATTCTATGTTTCTATGTCATTGGTTCCTAGTTTAATTTGCAGGGATATTTATTCATTTATATGTGCAGTCATTACTGTAAGTGTGATGTTATTATATTTCATTGAGCAAAGCGCAGCAACCGTGCATTATTTTTCCATCTAATAAATATCAGTTGCTGCCAGCTGTGGTTGTTTCGTGCTTTTTGGTGGGTTCTCTCCCGGGTGTTCCATCCCCTGCCACAGGCGCGTCCTCATCAGCGGAAAGGGCCGTGAAGACTCCAGAGTGTACAGCCGTCGTCTGATCCAGGTACGCTCTCCTCTAATCGTTTCCAGGGGCTCCTGTCACAACTTGGCGTCTACGAACAGGATTGGCAAAGACCCCTGTGAAAGGCGAAGATGTTGCAGCCACAGAACGCAGCGGACGCAGGAGACCAACAGCAGGTCGACCAACAGCAGGTCGACCAACAACAGCTTGACCAGCAACAACCTAATCAGCAACAGCCGGCAGAACAAGTACAAGGCAGGAGAAGGCTGCCAGATACACAGATGGCTCCAGCGGCTCAAATCACCATGCCCTACTTCTTTGGGGCACCGTGGATGCCAACATATTCTGGAGACTCCCGCACGCCTGGAACCAGCTCCTTCAGATAGTTCAAGGAGGGGTTAATGAACACATTCCTGATGTACAGCACCAGCGAAGAACAGAAGGTGGGAATGGTAATTGGACAGCTGAAAGGGGCGGCGCGACGAGAGGTCCGGTCATGGTCAGCGGAGGAAAGGAAGTCAGCTGACGGCATACTGAAGAAGCTGGCCGGCATCTTCAATGCACAATCCGCTGCAGAATTGAAACGGCGACTGTATGCTCGGAAACAGCAGCCTCAAGAGACCCTGCGGGACTTCGCCATAGGACTGCAGGAAGCGATGCGGGCCATTCAAGTGAGAACCCCACAAGACGTTACTCCAGTGGATGAGACGCTGATCGACATTTTCATTGAAGGAGCCCGAGGGGAGGCAATTATTTCACAGCTGAGAATGTGGAGGCGACAGAAACCTGACTGTACCTTCCCGGAGTTTAAAGAAACCACCCTGACCATCCTGGGGTTAAATCAAAATGTCGATGAAGAAGGTGGAGCTGCGTCAGCGGGAATGGAGGATGATGAGGTGGAGCAAGCCCAGTTCTTCCCAAGATTTGAACCCAAGAAGACCAAGCCCACAGTAACACAACAAGTCCAGGCGACCTCAAATCAAATGGAAACCCTCACCACGGCAGTCACAGAGATGATGAGAGAGCTACGGGACATGCGAAAGGAACAGAATGAAACCCGTCAAGGAGGATGGCAACGTGACTCCGGCGGAAGAGGCAGGCGACAGTGGGACATCCCACGAAGGTCGGGCAGGCGCTCCACAGACCAGTTTGACGCCCAAGGAAGGCCCATCTGCCGCCGATGTAAGCTCAGCGGGCATGTCGAACGATCTCAACATTGGAGAGGCGCGACTAGAACGTCAGGGCTGCTTGTTCACGTCCACCTGCAACGAACATCTACCCCCGGTCATCCTGGGAATGAACGTCCTGAAGAATTGCCCAGACGAGCTGGTGGAAGCTCTCCGGATCGAGATGCGGGCTGCCGCCCCGAAGGAGCAAAGAGCCATGCAGCAGACAGTGCGCCTGATCGAAGGGCACAGGCGCTTCACCAACTCACAAGGGGAAGTGGGCAAGGCGAGGGTCACCGACTGGCAACCCATCCTTCTGCGGCCCAATGCCGAACACGTGATCTGGTGCAAGGCCAGGATCGGCCCAGGTGGGCGAGACTATGATGCTGTCATCGAACCATGTGACCTCGAGGGACAGCAGCCTTTTGCAGTGGCCAGGATGTTAGCCAGAGTAGAGCGTGGGAGAGTCCCCGTCCGCGTGCTGAACCCGCACAGCTACCCGGTGCGGCTGTTCCGACACTGCACAGTAGCGAACGTGGTCCTGGTTGATTTCCAGGATATCCTTGGAGAGTCTTTGCCGAAAGCCCAACCAGGAGCCGTGGTGGGTCAGTCGAGCCTGATCACAACTGAGACCGCGTGGTGGAAGGAGATACAGGTTTGCGACTCCAATACCCCAGCAGAACAGCGTGAGGGCGTCCTTCAGGTCGTCTGCCGGAATGCCAGAGAAAACACCCAGCTGACTTCGGACGTGCAGAAGGGGTGCAGCACCATATTCCCACCGGATCTAGCCCACCCATTAAGGAAAGACACCGGCCGCTTCCACCGGCCATGTACCAGCCAGTGAGGACCATGCTCGGGGAAATGCAGGAGGCCGGCGTGATCAAGGAGAGTCACAGCCCATGGGCCGCCCCGCTGGTCATAGTAAAAAAGAGTAAAAAGAGGGACGGCAGCCTTCGCTTCTGTGTCGACTACAGGAAGCTAAACGCAGTCACCCACAAGGACGCGTACCCTCTGCCCAGGATCGAAGAGTCGCTGACGGCCCTGAAGACTGCCGTCTACTTCTCCACCTTGGATCTGACCAGCGGGTACTGGCAAATCCCGATGGCCCCCGAAGACCGTGAAAAGACGGCATTTACCACCCCCATGGGCCTCTTTGAATTTGACCGGATGCCCTTCGGGCTTTGCAACGCCCCTGCTACATTTCAAAGGGTCATGGAGCACTGTTTGGGCCACAGGAATTTTGAGATGGTCCTCCTGTATCTGATTGACGTCATCATCTTTTCCAAGACGTATGAGGACCATCTGAAGAATCTTGAAGAGGTCTTTGTGCAGCTGACGCGATGTGGCCTAAAGCTGAAACCGTCCAAGTGTCACCTCCTGAAGCCTCAAGTGCAGTACCTTGGGCACATAGTCAGTGCTGAAGGCGTGAAGCCGGATCCCGGGAATATCTGCGCGGTTCAAGACTGGCCAGCACCCAGGACGGTCAAGGACGTGTGGAGCTTCTTGGGATTCGTTGGCTATTACCGATGCTTCATCGAACACTTCGCCAAGGTGGCCGCGCCCCTCCATGAACTACTCCATGGCAAGTTGGGTCAAGAGAAAAGGAGCACGTCTGTGGTCTCCTGGACAAGTGAACACCAGGCGTCCTTTGCCCAGCTCAAGCAGGCCCTGCTTGAAGCGCCCCTCCTGGCCTACCCGGACTACGAGAAGCCCTTCCGGGTCTACACTGATGCCAGCCACCGAGGCCTGGGAGCTGTGCTCTCGCAAGTCCAGGACGGTAGGGAGAGGGTGATTGCCTACGCCAGCAGGGGCCTCTGGAAGACGGAGTGGAACAGCGAGAACTACTCCACCTTCAAGCTCGAACTGCTCGCTCTCATCTGGGCGGTGACGGAGAAGTTTAAAAATTATCTGGTTGCCACTCCCTTCGAGATAGTCACCGACAATAACCCCCTGGCCCACCTGTCGACAGCCCGACTGGGGGCACTGGAGCCGAGGTGGATGGCCCGTCTAACCAACTTTCGCTACACCGTGGTCTACCGAAGTGGCAAATCCAATGGCAACGCAGATGCCCTGTCCCGCCTGCCCACTGAAGATGTCGAGGAAGAGGAGCAAGACCGGTCCGAAGATGTTGAGACCCCGGTGTTCAGGACACCCAAGGAGTGCAGCGCTGTTGTCACTTCCGATCCCGTAGTGGCCGCTATGGACGCCTCCCCTGAGTCGGGCCCCAGTGACCAGTTGGGATTCGATTGGGAGCAGATACAGGAAGGGAGTTCGGTGATCAAAGGCCTGAAAGATCGTCTTCATCAACAGAAGCGACTCACCAAGGCGCAGAGGGTCAGGCCGACCCCGAACTGGTCAAACTGCTGAGACATCGTGACCGCCTGAGCCTCCAACAAGGACTCGTTGTGCGCACCAGCCTTGATCCTGGGACCCACCAGCCTGTCTACCAAATCGTGGTGCCAAGAGAACGAGCCAACTTCCTACTCCCGAACAGCACGGGAGACACAGACGCCGAGGGAGACTGACAGCCTGCGCGCTGCAGAAGAAGAGGGGGAGAGAGAGCGAGAGCCGGCGGTGATCGACGGCAGTGATTGACGGCGGTGAGGACGGAGGTGCCCGCCCGGAGTAGCTGTGACCCCCGCCGACCCCAGAACAGCCCCCGGCAGTGATTGACATCCAGAGCCCTGGCCAGCAGCGAGGACGAGCAGACTAAAGAGCCCAGCAGATCGGGACTGGCAGGAGCCAGCAGCGGCACCAGTATTGCAGGTACTCTCTCTCCTCTCCCTGGCTTGACCTCTGCCCGACCACCTGCACCAGCCCCAGGACTCCATCACCGGCACCCTGCTTTACCACACCACACAAGGGCCTGTTACCCCACAGGGAGGGCTGTTAAAAGCGCTTAAGGACCCCCCCATACCGCTCCCCTGTTATTTGGAAGCCAGCTAAAAGGGGACTTGCTACTGTTACTGCCCCCATCGTTAGTGCTAGCAGGGAGTTACCCAGGGAGCGGGGACTCGCCTGTACCCCAAAAAGGGGATTTTTATTCTGTTCCTTACCCTGAGGAGTTACCGGCGTGGGACCTTTATTTGAATTTAGGGACACTGATGTACATCCGAGACTGTAATGTAAATGTATGTGTAAGGTATATGGTGCCCTCTGGTGGACGTTCCTTATTGAAGCAGTTCAGCATCCTGTTGTGATATCCATCTTATTTACAGCTCTCTTTATTCTAGTTTGATTGTCGCATTATTCTAACTGTCACTATCGTTGTTGTTATTTTATGTGTCATCCCTTAGCCTGATGGTACCGTAGGCAGAATTGCTCATGACCAAGGCAGTCTGTCCTTTGATACGGACTGAGGTGGTCATTGGTTCCTAGTTTGTTTTGCAGGGATATTTATTCATTCATTTGTGCAGTCATTACTGTAAGTGTGATTTTATTATATTTCATTGAGCAAAGCGCAGCAACCGTGCATTATTTTTCCATCTAATAAATATCAGTTGCTGCCAGCTGTGGTTGTTTCGTGCTTTTTGGTGGGTTCTCTCCCTGGTGTTCCATCCCCTGCCACAGGCGCGTCCTCATCAGCGAGAAGGGCCGTGAAGACTCCAGAGTGTACAGCCGTCGTCTGATCCAAGTACGCTCTCCTCTAATCGTTTCCAGGGGCTCCTGTCACACTGGCACTTGTAGTGCCACAGTAAAAAACAATAGTTTTATCTTTTGTTTTTACACCATAATCAGCCCGATGCCCACCGCCCAGGGGCATCGGGGACAGTACCAGGCTTCAGCCTGGTCAGGTAAGTCCTGGAGGGGGGGACCCCTTCATTGGGGGGGTCCCCACTCCCCCAGGGCCCCTGGCCAGGCTGACCGGTCAGGGGGTTAATGTTTTGGCCGCGGGACCTTATATCATAAGTGTCCCCCGGCTGTGACATTACCCTGCTGGCTGGTTGTGCCTGGGACTGGTTCTTAAAATACGGGGGACACCTAGTCATTTTGTCCCCCTGTATTTTGGGAACCAGCCCCGGACCTGGAGCCTGGGGCTGGTTGTTAAAAATCGGGGAACCCCTATTTGTCGGGTTCCCTGATTTTTAATTACCGGCTCCAGGCTCCGTCAGACTGCTACAAATAATTTGTATTAGCGGCCGTATATATGTGCCGCTAATACGAATCATTACACCATCGAAGGGTTACAAAGCAGTCGTATCTGACTGCTTTGTAATTTCCCCTCCGGAACACGACTTTGCATACGACTCAAACAGTCGTATGCAGCCGTAGGGGAAATACCAATACGAAAAACTAGGTTTTTCATATTGGTAAATTTCCCCCTTAATGCTGTTAGTTACTGGAAAGTGTCTGGACTTCCAACTCCCATCCCGCTAAGCCTCTTTCCAACTCTGATACCCTCAATTGCAAGGTTGACGGATACCTTCCTGAGGTGATACTAAAGTACTTTCCCTGAGTTTGCTGTGTGTAATACTATCACAATACTAAATTAGCTTTCACTGCTGCCTGAATCTTGCTTCCAGTCACAGTCTCTGAGTGAACTTTCACCTTTTCCTGAATGAAAGAAACGTTCTCTCACTTCTAAAGATAAAATACTTTACACAGAAACATTTCCTATAAAGGGGAAATGTTGGGTAGCTCTAGTCTGGTTAATTATCTCCCTTGACAAAGGTAGTTGATACTGTTTCACTAGAGGATAAACTCAGTACGGTGAGGTTTCGTAATCCATAAGAGTTAACTTTGCTGGCTGAATGACTCACAACTATACATGGTTCTTTACCCTATCTTCTAAGGGGTATAAGCCTTTCCTGTCACTGTAGCTGAGTCTTAATAGTCTCCTTATATACTTTATAGCAGAGTTTTAGGCTGTAGAAGCTATTTGCTAATTTAACGCTGAACTAATTATGCCGGCTGCTCTCCACAGTGTAATACTTAAGAATGCCTTTCTTGCTGTTATTCGGTGTAACCAAGTTGGAGCCAATAGGATCAGCTGTCCTTAGCTGAAAGCTGGTCTTAGGCTGCACTGTGCTTCTCCGGATAGGGCCTTATTTTGGTTAATTCTTTCTGACAAAATCTTTCTTAGATGGACAAAACCATGTGCACTGCAGGGGGGGCAGATGTAACATGTGCAGAGAGAATTAGATTTGGGTGAGTAATTTTGTTTCTGTGCAGGGAAAATACTGACTGCTTTATTTTTACACTGCAATATAGATCTCACTTTGAAGTAAAACCCCACCCAAATCTAATTCTCTCTGCACAAGTAACACCTGCCCCACCTGCAGTGCACATGGTTTTGCCCATCTAAGAAGGATTTTGTCAAAAAGAATGAACCAAAATAAGGCCCATAATAGGGTGCATGATCCCAATGCAGCCGCTCAGGGGGCGGGGGCTTAAGCGTGACATCACTAAGCCCCGCCCCCATGATGGGAAACCAGCGCATTCATGGATCTCCATGGAGGGGGCGGGGCTAAAATGATGCGATTGTGTCATTTTAGCTCCGCCCCCTCCTCTGAGACCCGAGGATTGCGGCATTTTAATCCGCGATCCGGGGGACAGCGGGGGTCCCCCCTGAATCCGGGAGGGTTGCCCACCCTTCCGGGGTACCGGGAGGGGGACCCGATTTTCGGGAGACTCCCGGAAATTCCGGGAGGGTTGGCAACCCTGATTTACACTGATGGCAATGGGCACACTATAGCTGTGTTATGTTTGCTGGGTACTGCAGCAGGACGTTTACTATCAGCTGTCAGTAAGTTTTGCGCTGGATTGCTCTGTGTGTTGTGCGGGAGGCTTGTCTAGGGATGTGGTTACTGCCTCCTGGGGTGGGATTACCACTCACCAACCCCTCTATTGCAGTCAATCTCCCACAGATCTCCTCCTCCTCAAAGGACTCTCCACCTCTGGTGCCTGGGATAATTGCTTCCCAGAACTTTCAGTTTCTCTATACACTATTGCGGATGATATATTCCACTAATAAGCTGGTGGCCCTTGCTGGAAACTTTAGCTGTGTCTGTAACAACCTGTCAGTATCCAATTTTCTGAGCACTATATCTGCAGTAACTACTCCTTTCTGACAACGTGAGCTGTTTATCATTAGTCTCTTTATACTAGGCAACAGGGCTATAGACTGGGTAGTAGTTGTATAAATATTTAGCCCAGATATGGAAGTTCCTTCCTCACAGCGCCATCACTATGAATGTCCCTCCAGCTGTCAGTCAGTTGCTGCTATGCTGATGGTGGCGGAGCTTTTATACAGGGGAGACATGGATGTGGGCTGTCAATCTATATTAGCTTCGATTAAGCGAGGGCTGCCTAGGCATGAGGGCATTTAAGAGCCTGAGGATTTTGGGATTGTTTGATAAAGTTAGTTAACAAGGTCTCTTACCCCAGAATGCACTGTGGTCAGGTGTAGCCAATCAGGGGCAGAATGGGTGGTAGCTTAGGCAGGTGATATAAGGGGTAGTCAGGGTCTTCCACTTCCTCTTTGAGTCTGGATTTTCGCCGGGTCGAAGTGCTGAGGAACTTGTGGATCAATCAACTAAAACCGCAGCTAAGTTCCTTTACTTTATCTAAGTATCATGAGACGCTCTGTTCGTTCAGCCCCCCCTCCAAGGTGGCTTGCAGAGTCTGCTCGCCCCCTGTCCGCGGCTGCGGCACGCGGTGGGGGCAGACGGGCGAGCCGTGCGGTCAGCTCACCCCTGCCGGTGACGTCACCCGCCAGGCGCCCCAGCGCTGTGGACGTCTCACCGTCCACAGCGTCTGGTGTATCAGGCACGGCGCTCTCTCACTCCCCGCTGGATCTCTCCGCCCGCAGCGTCAGCGCTGCGGCGGCTCGGGGACTGTCTGGCCGGCCACAGACGCCATCCCCGCTCCACAGCACACCCGGAGTCACTCACGGGGGATCTCTTCCCGGTTCCCCCGCCCCCCTTAATACCTCCGCAGCCGGAAGCTGTATTAGCCAAGCTGCGGCGGACAGGGCCGCGGGGCGGGCACCGGAGGTCACTGGCTCCAACAGCCAGACCCCGATACCGCTCCCCAAGGCGTCCACGCCTGGGGATGCGGACATTATAGTTATTCAAGGTGGATCCAGGACGCCCCGGTATCAGGGTTTCCTGGACCCCCTGCAAGGCCCCTTCAACACCAGCAGGGGAGCGCTGCTGCCCTCTGGTGGTCCAGTGCACCCAAGCACCCTCCAACAGGGGTCATTCAGCATTCCCATGGGGGGCATGTTCCCAGGGCAGGCACATCAGGGGCAATACACCCCCATGTCTGGGCGGCCACAGGGCGCAGCGCAGTGGCCCACAGCAGGACACGGTTCCCCATGGGCCCCCATGCGGGTGTACACCCCACCTCAGGAACACAACGTGGGTTTCTACCCAGGGGCGGGCCAAGGTTTCCCACAGGTATTCCCACCCAGTGGGGGTTTTCAGGCCCCACTCCCGTGGCCCTATGCTGGTCATAATCAAGCAGGGCCATACCCTCCTCAACAGCAGGGTAGGTATTGCCACCCCACCGGCCACTCATACCCGGTTGTACAGGGTTGGGGTCCTGGGGTTCAACCCAGTGGCCCTTACGGCCGTGGCTGGGCCGCCCCTCCGCAGCAGGCTCCTCCCACCTGAAGCCACGGGTGGTTTCCCTTACTTGCCCGCCCAGACCGGTCACCCCCCCACTCAGGGGTCTCCTCACTTGGACAGGCCCAGCACTCCCGCCCAAGCCGTTGCCCAAGGCGAGGTTGGGTTACAGCGTTCCCAGGGTGCCACACTAACATCTGTGCCTTTTTCTACCGAGGTATCCGTGACCGCCAGGCGGGTTGCCTCAGGGGCCCAGCATTCATCGGGAACGAACAGTTCCGGGGCCAGAGAAAGGACCAAGATCGGTGGGGCTGCACAAGGCTCTACAGCAACGGCCTCAGGCATTGCAAACACAGAGGACACGGCAGCAGCGCGGGGACGTCACAAGTTGTCGGCTCAGTGGAGGAAGTCCACGTCCAGGATGATGGTGAGCAAGATGATGATGACGAGGGTAACACCTCTGAGTCCTCCTCAGGCCATTCCTCAGCTGACAGCACTGAGTCAGGGGCCAGGAAGCGCCCCCGCAAGTTCGCCAGGCTAGTGGCGCGCGCTGTAGCAAAACAGGTTGGGGGTTGCAAGCGTGCTAGCAAGGCCAAACCGGCTGCAGAGGCACAACCCTCATCCGATATGGTGCATTGCAGTAACACGGCAATGGCAAGGGGGCTGCGCAAGGGTATCAAGAGTAAGATAGCAAAGGGGAAATTTGTGGATGTGTTCACACTTACCAGCGATACCAAAACCGAGTTTGACAAAGCTAAGAAGGCATCTGGCGCTGGTGAAAACTCATACAGGAGTTTCCACCATTGGCTCAGGGGGTTCATCACTTTCGCTTCCTGCTACTTAGACACTAGGCCCGGGGAACAGCATAACGTTCTCCGTTATATCTACCTTGTGAACGAGACATTTCTCGCCTACAAGGGCACGGCGTGGTGGGACTACGATGATAAATTTCGTCGTACCCACGACGGCGTCCGCATCATGCCCATGGGGCTGAAGCATGTGGAGATATGGCTTGAAGTCATTGACAAGGGACAGGCTCCTTGGGAGAGCCAGTCCAAGAAGCCATTTCTTGCTGCCAAGAAAGGTGGTAAACCTCCTGCCAAGGGCAAATGCTTTGCTTTCAACGACTCAAAATGTGACAGGGGGGCCAAATGTCGGTTTCGCCACGAGTGTCGTAACTGTGGGGCCAATCACCCAGCCAAAACCTGTAAGGCCAACGCCCCCGGAGAGGGTAGCTCCATCACTAAGTAAGGCCCCCTCCCCCATTTCTCTCCCTCAAGTGGAACGCCTGTTGCGTTCTTACCCCGATAGGGACGGGGCCCTGTTTTTGTTTAATGGGTTCAGTTATGGGTTCAGTTTGCCCATCCCAGAATCGTTCAGGGTGGTCTCACACAGGAATTTGAAATCGGCGGCGGACTTCCCGGAGGTAGTTAGGCAGAAAGTGCAAGCCGAGATCAGCCACGGCAGGATGGCAGGCCCCTTTGCTGCTGAGCCTTTAGCTAACATGTGTTTCTCGCCATTGGGGGTAGTACCCAAGAAGGCGCCAGGTAAATATCGGCTCATCCAGCACCTGTCTTACCCCCACGGGTCGTCCGTCAACGATGCCATTCCTGATGAGGTGTGCAGTGCACATTATCAGCTATTCGATGAGGTACTAGGCTTAGTCCGGAGTTTTGGTGAGGGAGCGCTAATGGCGAAGCTGGACATTGAGTCCGATTTTCTGCTGCTCCCTCTTCACCCCGACTCCTTTCGTTTCATGGGTTTCCATTTAGATGGGGGAATATACTTCGACAGTTGCTTACCCATGGGTTGCTCTCTCTCTTGTGCCTACTTTGAGAGGTTTAGCACGTTCCTCCACTGGTGCATCCAGGACGCCACAGGTTGCGAGGGCATAGCCCACTACCTGGATGATTTTCTTTTTGTGGGACCAAGAGACAGTAGCACCTGCTCCTTCGTATTGTCCTCGGCGGTGGCCATTTTTCAAGGCCTGGGTGTTCCCATTGCTGAGGGCAAGACTGAAGGCCCCACGTGTGTCATATCCTACTTGGGTATAGAGATAGACACAGCGGCTGGATGCTGTCGCCTTCCAGCCGACAAAGTTAGCAAGTAGCTGAACATCATTCAGGAATGCGTTCATAGGAAGAAGGTCAGGTTACGACAGGTTCAATCCCTACTGGGGTCCCTGAACTTCGCTTGCCGTGTCATCCCCATGGGCAGGGTATTTTGCCGCAAATTGGAGCGGGCTACCGCAGGGGTGCGGGATCCTCACCACATGGTCAGATTGTCCCGGGAAATTAGGGACGACCTTGGGGTCTGGGTTGAGTTTTTAGGGAATATTAACAGAGAGCTCATCTGGCCCTCCGACCCCTCTCCCAACGCCACTCTACAGCTGTTCACAGACGCAGCAGGGTCCTCGGGTTTCGGGGCATTTCTTCAGGGTGACTGATGCGTCGCACCGTGGCCACAATCTTGGGTTGATAGGGGCTTCACGGCCAATCTACTTCTCCTAGAATTGTTCCCCATCATTGTAGCAGTTGAGTTATGGGCTCACAGGTTGGCGGACCAGACCATAGTGTTCTGGTGCGACAATTTGGGGGTAGTTCATGCTATTAACAATTAGCGAACCTCCTCTCCTCACGCTCTGCGGTTGCTCAGGCACTTGGTACTCCATTGCCTACGGCACAACATACATTTCATGGCACGGCATGTGCCAGGGGTGGAAAACAGCATAGCTGACGCGCTATCGCGTTTCAACTTCACGAGGTTTTGTGAATTGGTACCAGATGCATCACCCCTGGGGCTCACTTGTCCATGTTCTGTATGGCAGATCGTAGAGCCGACATGATGGGCCTAGCCTTGCGGTCCCTGGCGCCTTCCACCCGTAGGGCTTATGCAGCAGCGCAGCAGGACTGGGTGGCATTCCAGGAGTCCCCCAGGAATGGCGGTAAGACGGTCGAAGACCGTTTGCTGGCGTTCGTGTGGGGACATTATAGCTCGGGTCGGTCCAAGTCCGCAATGGCAGCAGCATTAGCAGGTATAGCATTCCATGCTAAGCTCAAAGGCGAGCAAGACCCCACCAAGTCCTTTGTGTTGGCAAAGGCTTTGAGGGGATGGGCTAAGGAACAGCCAACTGCGGCCGATACGCGCAGACCAATAGACCGTCAAATGCTGCACAGATTGATTAGCTTTGTGCAGCAAATAGCGGAAAACGTGGAGGAGGCGTCTCTCTTCCGAGTGGCGTTCTCCTTCGCATTTTTTGGGGCTTTTAGGGTCAGTGAACTAGTAGCGGCCAACAAGAACTCCCCTGATTCTGGGTTGCGATTTGAAGACATGGTCTTCAGGGACGACCTGGTCCTGTGTAAGCTTCGCCGCTCTAAGACAGATCAGTTGGGCAAGGGCCGCTGGGTGACCCTAAACGCTCAGACGGAGGGGGATATATGCCCCGTCCGGCTAGCCAAGGTTTTCCTACCACAGAGGCCCACAGGGCCTGCCCAATTCCTCGCGCATGGGGATGGGTCTCCGTTAATGCGTTTCCAGTTTACAGCTGTGTTTAAGCGTTGTGTGGCTGCGCTGGGTTTGGAGGTCGCCGACTACGGGACGCATTCGTTTCGTATTGGTGCGGCCACCAGTGCAGCAGCGGCTGGACTTCCAGTGAATGCCATTCAAGAACTCGGCCGCTGGAAGTCCTCCGCCTATAAGTCTTACATTCGTTTAGGTAGAAAATAGTATGCGCCTGTTGCGCAGGATCCAAAAACGCAGTTTACACTCGGTTCTGGAACGGCAGCGTTCTGGAATCGAGGGTGTGAAGGGAATTTTTAACTTTTTCCTCCGATAGTGGTCTAATTTCAATTGGCTCCCCCCCCACACACAAGGCCACCAGAGGTTTTTTAGGGTTTTCACCTTCACTTGGGTCCTAGTGTACTAATTCAAATTGTGTATTACATGTATTAACCTTGAGTTGTGTTACAGTACAGTGAATTCCATGCTAACTGGTCAGGTTTTCTCTTTCAGCCCCCTCCCATCCCTCAATGACTCATGCCACTGTCTGGTTCGTCGGGCATTCATACATCTTCTGGGCATCCAAACATCAGTTAGCGGCTAGGGCTCAAGCGGAGTTGAGGGCTAAGGCCGTACACTGGTTTGGGGTCAGGGGACTTAAGTGGGATGGTTTAGTGTCATTGCTGAAACAGAAGGAGCGCAGGTGGGGCCGCCCCGAGGTCTTAGTTATTCACTTGGGAGGTAATGACCTAGGCCAAGGCACAAGCATTGGCCTCATATTGAGGATTGAGGCGGATCTCCGGTCCTTGGGCAATCGTTGGCCCGGGATAAGGATTATTTGGTCAGACATCATTCCCCGGTTTAAGTGGAGAGGTTGCTGGGACCCCAGGGCTTTGGAAAAAATCAGGCGTAAGGTGAATTATGCAGTTTCCAAAGTAGTTACGTCCTTGGGCGGCATTGCTATCAGGCATCCTGAGTTGGTGCGTGAGTGCCCGTCGCTATACAGGAGCGACGGGGTCCATTTGTCGGACTCAGGCATGGTGATCCTTCTTCAGGACCTTTTTAAGGTTTTTAGGTAAAAGGGAGTTTTTTCCAATTAGTTCAGGGCATAAGCTATTGTTAGGGTTGGCGGGCGGCGGTTCTTTAAGTAATTGTCTTCAGTGGCAATTTTGAACCTAGCTGTGGCAGGAGGGCGCTCTCGACCAGCGGTCAAGTTTGAGGTACAGGAGGTCACTGTGCGGTATTGCCACCCTCTGCCAGGAAGGCTGGTGAGTCCTGCCCCCGAGGGGGGAAGTTGGCCACTTGCTAGAACTGTCCTCACCATGCAATAGGAGGTGGGGTAAGACGTCACAGTGCGGGCTGTGCTTTGAACGCAATGGGGGCGGCTCATCGCCCTGGTTTTACAAGTTGGGGCGTTGCAGTCGCCGCCATTGTTAACGTTGGTGACTTAGCTGGTCTCCAAGCGCTCTCCTGGCCATCCCTTTTCAATAGGGTCATCCAACAATAAATACTGTTGACCTTTAACTTATGCAGTTGTTGTCCGCGTGGTTATTTTAGCATAAGGTGTCAGTGTGAATTATTTCTAGGGGTAATTAGAATTATGTTTAAGTAAAGGTTAATCTCAATAATCCAATAGGCGCCTTATCCCTTCTGAGTATGAAGCAGAGGTTTGGCCTGATGTTGGATTTGGCTGCCTTTTTGGGGCCGGGTTCACACTCACCACTCATTGCCCCTCTCCACAGAGATTCTCCATCTTCCCCTCACAGACTGCACTGCACTGCACAACTGTTGCTCCCTCTCAACTGTCATCCCCTGACCCTGGTCATGTGACCCACTCCTGACCTCTTCAACAGTTGCAGAGACTGCTGGGAATTGTTCATCACTCAGACAATGTCCCCTGTGGGGATAGCATATGTTTATAGCACAATATATCTTAAATTAAGAATAACTAGTATGGCATTATATGCCCATAATCCCCTGGGTACATATATACATTTTAAGACATGTCATCCTTACTATATATGGAATTATCACACAGCCCCACAGACAAATCACGTCCCACACACCTCTGCCTAATGCCACATGGGATCCCAGGGCCTCCAAAAGGTCCCACTCACTCCCCACCCACAATCAAATCTGCGGCATCCAACCTGCAGCGCCAACGCCCACTCTACATGTTCCGCCTCAGCAGGTGGTTGGCTGGAAACCGGGAGGCAGCGTTTGGCCTTCAGAGCCTGACACTGATGCTACGTCCCATTCTGCGCGCCAAAGCTCGCTCTGTGTCTGGGTTGTTGATAAGGTGGGTATGTTGTAGTTTTTGGGAACCTATCACACCCACTGTATGTGCGGCAACATGTCCACACCCCTGCTCCCCATAGTGCCCAGCCCCTCTCCACTCCCAGACCCTGCATAGTAAAGGGAGCTCTGCACTCCGGCCCCCTTCCACACACCCAGCGGCTGCATGGTGCCCACAGTTCACCACCCTGTGTCCGGCCCCTCTCCACACCCGGAGGCTGCAAAGAGCCCACAGCTCTGCACCCCATGGGGGAAATTTACTAAGATGATTTCGTAAAAAAAAATCATATACGTACATTTTTTTTCGTATTTGTATTTTCAAAATTTACTACTGTTAATATGTGTGAAATCGTGCAAGACGTATTGCCGAAATCCTGATGTCGTGAGGTTGTATTTTTTAAATGAAATACGAATGTCTACGAAAGAGTACACCATCGATAGAATCTGACGGATTTTAACATTAACAACCGTATTTTCAGCATTTACTAGTCATATTCGTAAAATTGCATTTTACAAATCGTAAATACCTACGAATCGTGAACCAAATACGAAAAAAATACAACTTTTTTTTAAGGTGTATTTAGATGTGTATTTCAGCAGCTAATTGTGTTTTATGTGATAACTTCGTTCTCAGACTATTAGATTCAAAAATGTTTGACTCCAAAAAGGAAAGTAACAAGAATGTAAGAATTTTCACTGTATGACAGTCTTTTAGTGTACACTTGCACACAGCTCATGTCCTCTCAGTGGCATACTTGCCTACTTTTGAAAACTAGTTTCAGGGAGACTATAGTTGGTAGTAGAATTTTGCACAGTGCCCCATTGAGGGGGCGTGTCATGCTCCACTTAAAGGGCGTGTCTAGTTCCATATATGGAGAGATTGTGAAAACAGATTGTGAACGTGGCACCTAGAAGCGTGGGTGTGTACTGCTTTAAATAATAGGAATCTTTTAAAATTACTTATATCCAGTGGTGCAATTGAGGCGGTACGGGGTGGTACAGCGTACCGCTATATCATAAACCGCCGGTACCCCGTACCGCCATAAGAAAACCACAGGCAGCGCTGACTGTGCATGCGCCGCAATGCGCAATGACGCCATTGCGCCGGCGCGTCCAGCGTGCCAGACCATTTGGCGCTGGCGGGAATCCACTGCAGCCTGTGACGCAGCAAACGGGAGGGGGACAGTCGGCGGCTGCCTTAGATGTAGTGTAGCCTCCGGAGTGTGTGCCACGCCCGTGCGTAGTATATTAGTATGTAAGTATGGCTGCTAGCCTAGTGACTTTGTGACTTTGCCAGTAAGCCCAGAAATATACATGTATTATACATTTCTGCAACGCTGCCTGTACCACACTTCTGGGCCAGTACATACATCTGAGGGGCAGGGCTGATTACAGGTACTGAATCGGCATCGGTACTTCATGCCTTCGGCAAAGGGGAAAAAAACTTTTTAGGGAGTGATGTGCCAAAATAAATGTAATTACAAAAGCAGATTTTAAGTTTTATGAAATGTGTTTTATTTTATATTTTATTTTATTTTTGGCCACCTTGAGTCCTGTTAAACATAGTCATTTTATTTAAAAAAAATAAATGTAAGTGCAATAAAATGCAAAAATATATAAAAAATACAATAAAAAAACAGTTCCTTGCAAAAAGAAATAGCTAGGCTCACCGGACCTCTCAGGGACAGATATCTCCTCCACTTAGATGTTCCAGTGGGATTTCTACTTAGCAGGACAACCGCTGCTCCGTCACTGGTACTCTTCCCTTAGGGCACCACACTGCCACTGTGGTAACCCTTCGCGTTTTCCCTGTGTTGGAGAAAGTATTCCCTGCTGGATAGGAGGGGATCCCTAGAGCAAATAGAGAGACGTATAAGGGGATACCTTTTTTTGTATTGTATTTTTTATATATTTTTGCATTTTTTTGCACTTACATTGATTTTTTTTTTTTAATAAAATGACTATGTTTTAAAAAAGAATCTATGAAAGTCATTTTCTGTGGTGCCCAAGAGAAATAATTAACCTTGTGAACCCTATAAAAATTAAGCAACATATTGACCCAGCGCTGTAGACAATCCCTGCTTGCAAAAATAATTTTTGACTCACTTTTGAAATAGACCAGGATTGAATATTTGTGATTGGGATTTAACAGCTGCAGGGTAAAGAGCGCTCGAGGCTGTGTGGACTGACCTTGATGCTTAAAGAGACATTCTGTACAATTGTGTACAGGCTGCCACAGAGTCCCACTCATCATATAGATGGGGGGGTGATGAAGAGGAACAGGGTCTGACCCTGTGGGCAAGTTATGGCCACATGTTTTAGATGAAAACTTTTAAATAAAGGTAACTCAGTGACTCTCATTGGTGAGCATAGCTTGCTTTTGTGGTGTCAAAATCATGGCCCGCCAGCTGTTGTGGAACTACACGTTTCAGCATGCCCTGTCACAGATTTTATATTATGGATTGCTAAAACTAACAGGGCATGCTGGGACAAGTAGTTCCACAACAGCTGGAGGGCCATGAGTTTGTCACGGCTTGTAATTTATGGTGTGTTAGGTGTCTGCTGACATTCCCTGTGTCAGAGTGTGAATTTTGGCCTCATTCCCTGTGTCAGAATGTGAATTTCGGCTTATTCTCTGTGTCAGAATGTGAATTTGAACGCTAAATAGACACTGATATATAATATACAGTAATATAGAGGAGGCGACTGTACAGTGCTGACAATGGGTAAATAGGACAATTGTATATTCAGCGGCGTAACTATAGCACCGCAGCCCCCGCTACCACTGTGCATGTGGGGGCGCCGGGGGCTGCGGTGCTATAGTTACAACCCCCCCCCCCAATCCCCCGCAGACTTACCTATCTCGCTGGTCCCGGCGGCTCCGTTCTTCTGCTGAGGACCACCACAAAATGGCCGCCCCCATATAGCAGACAGTTCTCTGAAACTGTCTGCTGTATGGGGGCGGCCATTTTGTGGTGGTCCTCAGCAGAAGAACGGAGCCGCCGGGACCAGCGCGATAGGTAAGACTGCGGGGGATTGGGGGGGGGGGGGTTGCATGGGCGGCGGGGTGGCGGGGGCTGTGCTTGGCGGGGCGGCGGTGGGTTGGGTATGGAAACGTAGCTACGCCACTGTGTATATCGGACTCTTATATATATTTTTTTTTCTTGCGGCCCACACAAGAGTTAGACCTTGGTTATTTGGCCCAGTTGGAATTTTGAGTTTGACATGCCTGTTGTAGGGTATGATTAGTACATAGCAGGATTCATAGCTGCCTTTCTCTGGCATATTAGTAATGGCACAACAGGGTGTAATTGAACAAATTTTAACTTGTTGAAAAACAAGTTATAATGCCCTAGTGCCTTCCTTGCAGATAGTTCCCACAAGTTCTTCTAGATCGGAGATTCGGTACACCGCGGCAGTGAGTGTCATTGACACCCCCACAGAGGGGACGGACACATTGGACTGCGATCCTGGAAGTCCTTTCCCGACAATGCCGGTTTTTGTTTGCTGTGTATGCATGTTACATCTATTGACCATTTGGTAAGACAGTTGTTCTTTTTTTATTTATCTGTCTCTGTCAGTCTCTGTCTGTCTATCGGTCTCTGTCTATCGGTCTCTGTCTGTCTGTCAGTCTCTTTGTCTGTCTATCTGTCTCTTTGTCTGTCTGTCTCTTTGTCTGTCTGTCTCTTTCTGTCTCTTTGTCTGTCTCTGTCTGTCTCTTTGTCTGTGTGTCTCTGTAAAGTAGTAACGGCCGGGGTGCTGCACTGAAGAAACAAGTAGCAGGGCTATATAATATATATATTTCTCTTTCTCAAACACCATGCAGCCAGGCCCCTAATTTTGTTTATTGAGGTGTCTTTTTAATGGGCAAAGTGCAGCCACCACCTTGGATTATCAGGAGAGTATGTCAAAGCGTTTTGTATTAATGAAGTTCATTTATTTTTTTTACCCCCCCCCCCACAGGTCAACTTTTGTAGTCATCCTGCAGTGACTATTTCTACATTATTTTTTGGTGACGATTACTCCGTTTAAAAGAGTGAAAACCTCTTACAGGTAAATCCATCTATTTTAGGTGATCATTGTAATTTAATATGCTGGGTGGGGAGAGGTCCTGGGGAAAAAAAAATAAACTGCCTAGTTTACATAACTTTTACAATGGAGAGAGAAAAGGCTGTATAGGGGAACGCACAAAATATTAAAATTTAACTTTTATTATTTTATATTCTAAGATGCCCTATATCTTATCTTAGAATATAAAATAATAAAAGTTACCTTTTCTTATTTTGTGCGCTCCCCTATACAGCCTTTTCTCTCTCCGTTGTAAAAATATATTGTATTTCTGGTGGGAACAGCACCCCCCTTATAGCAGATACAAAATCTGGGGGTCTCTCTTGCTATACTTACGAATGGGTTCTAATGAGGTTGTGCGGGTATATACTTAACCCTGTATAGAGTTAATCTAAACTAGTTTACATAACTGTATGGACCTTAACCTTCGCTGCCAGGGCAAAAGACGTAACACCGCAGTATACACATCAGGGTTACACACAGTAGCACTAAACAGTAGTATGTGTGCCCAGATTTCACTTGGAGAGAAAAGTAGTATATGAGCCTGGGTTTCACGCCGCAAGAAAGCTCAGTACACCATTTTATGTGTCATGTGCCAAATACATCAAACTCTTTTAGTTTTCAGAAATCTATTCTGGAAAGTTTTTGTTGTTGCTTTTTAACTTTAAAAAAATGACAAAAATGTTTTTTTGTTTAATAGGCTGGCATCATGTCTAATAGAAAGCGTACATCTACTAGCAAACATGGAATAATGTTCTACTTTCAAAACCCACCAAAGAAAGGGAAAAATTAGATTCAACGTCAGTCCCAGTAAGTCATATTTTACAATGTCTTGTATTATGCATTCTTTTTTTTATCTTACCTTTTGTATTTAATGGGGAACAGGACAATGGGTCTACAGCAAAAAGGTTGACACAATTAATTCTCCATGCATAAAGGTCGCTGTGTCGACCTTTGTGCGTGTCGACCTTTGTGCGTGGCAACCTTTGTGTGTGTCGACCTTTGTGGTGGTTGACCTTGTGGAGGTCGACCTTGTTTGTGGTGGTGACCTTGTGGAGTCGACCTAGTGGTTGTCAACCTTTTTGCTGTAGATCCCTTCTCCTGCTTCAATTAAAAGTCATTTAAATTTGTTGCTAGCCAATCTATGTGAAGGTCAGAGTGATTAGCTTAAATTTTTTGTGATAAATTATTTTTCAAATTTAATTTTTTTAAGTATTGTAGAAAGTAGTGCAACTGCTCTCTTTTCTTTTCAGGGACATAGCTATGGATAAAGAAGTCGAGAATGTAGACAAGGCAGTGGATAAGGAAGTCGTGATTGTAGACACCACTGGCCCCCAGTTACGCCCTGAGTTGTACTGGGCGGGCCTAACTGCATCACACTGTCCTCCCCTCCTCTCGCCTACCATTACTGGATCCACGTCGTAGGCCGCGCCTCTGACAGTCGGCGCCGCCCCAGCTGGCTTCTTAACCCAATCCCGGGATCACCCGACGAGCGGGGTCACGCCTCCGGGCGGACCGAAATGCCGTGCTCCAGACACTCGGTCACCGGGAATCGGGCGTGGGTTAAGTCGAGCTTCTCTGGGTGTCTGCGGGGGGAAGAGACACCAAGGCACCACTTCCGAATATCGCGGTAGGGGGTTAGTCCCGTCCCGTCGGAAAGCCATGCCGGACCTCCGGTAATCACTTGTCCCGCTGCTCACATGACGGCGCTACCCGCCGTGGTACAGCTACTCTTACTTACTTTTCTCCCGCAACTGACTCTAACGGTTCTCCCCGTCCCCTATATCTCCCTCTTTCATGCGGCCACTGCTGCGCAGCCGTCTGCACGTAGTCCTGGGGCTCGAGCACCCCAACTTTATTAGTCTTTCTTTATCACCACACGGCAATCCTTGTTGAATGCCAGTGTCCCATAGAACGGGGCTTGTAAGGTATATATTCACTATACCTTCTGAATACATTGCTGTCAAGGCAGAGTTTTCAGGGTATTACAACAGCAGGTATTTTCAAGCCTGCAACGGGCTTGTTTATGTATAGCGTGTTTGTGCTTAGGCGCATTGCTCGTAGATGGTACTTATACACATGTTCTTACATAATCTTTACACTATTCTCCGTCTGTATAATTTCCTTACACTGGACCAGGGGCGGATTGGCCATTAAAGCCACCGGGAATTTTCCCGGGAGGCCGGCCGACCCTGAGGCCAACAGCTACTTGTGACACTGTGACTGAATCAAGGGGCCGGCCACCGCGGAGTGTACTATCGACGGTGGCCATGCCCGGAAGTGGTCCCTGTCTCCAGCTTTGTACCCATAGCTGCGCACTTCCTGCTTCTGCATTTTTTACATAGAAGAGGACGGAGGCCAGTCGCAGCGAACACCAGCAACTCAGGTGGTGGAGCTGCGGCTGGGAAGACCGCGGGGGTGCTAGTCAGTCCGTGGAGTCAGAAGCCAGAGAGAACACCTCCCCCCCCCCGCTGCTGCTGCTCTCAGTGGCTGCTGCTGCCTGTCACACTACAGGCAGCAGTGCCTGCAACATGAAGCCCAGGGCGGCTAAGCTCCGTCCCAGCACCCATGTCCCAACCCCCCTAACTACTGTACATCAGTCACGATCAGTGATTGTCAGCAGGGACTGGACAGGGGGCGGAGCTACATGGAACAGATGGGTGGAGCCACATGGGCAAGGGGGCAGAGCTACACAAGAGCACATAACCAACAGGGATGATGAAAGGAGAGGATGAGGCTGAGCTGCCACACAGATTTTAAGGTAAAAAAAAGTGTGTAATACTGTCAGCAAACTATATCCAGATGGAGCCATCCTCATTGTACCTGTCCCTGGCGCGCCAATTATCGCAGTGCGCTGGGGATTCTGGCATGTGTGCATCTCCGATGCTTGCCCGCCCCATTCCCTGCAATGGACATGCGAGCGTCCGAGACACTTGCGTGCCCATTTGTGCTGGCGGGCCAGCATCTGGTGCACCAGCGGCAGCAATGAAGTTGGCTCCATCTGTAAAAGCAGCGTAGTACTGTTGCCAACTGATGTGGATGTTATGTACAGTATAGGCAGCGCTACTACTGACAGCAACTGGTGTGGGCGTTACATATAGGCAGCACTACTACTGACAGCAACTGGTGTGGGCGTTACATATAGGCAGCACTACTACTGACAGCAACTGGTGTGGGCGTTACATATAGGCAGCACTACTACTGACAGCAACTGTGTGGGCGTTACTTATAGGCAGCGCTACTACTGACAGCAACTGGTGTGGGCGTTACCAGGGCCGCCGAGAGGCAGGGGGGGTGGGTACAGTTTACCTGGGCCCGGGCCTGTCAGGGGGGCCCAGGTCCAGGGACACACAGACACATTGCTTTTTAAAAAATATTTTTAAGGCAGCGGTGTTGCGGGAATGCGGGGGCCCCCGCCGTGGGGGGGGGTGTGTGGTTGGTCAGCAGCTTGCCGGGGAGAGAGGGTCAGGAGCGGCAGCCTGTGTCACTCTCTGCGACTGCAGTCTGCTGCAGACAGTGTCAGTAGTAGAGGCTGGCGTCCACCGCTGCGAAGCGTCTGTAGAGACCATCTCGCGAGATGATGCTTTCATTATCTCGCGAGTTTGTGTGTCTGCAGAGTGCAGAGTGACTGCAGCAGCTTGCCTGCCTTGGCTTGCACAGCACATGCCGTGAGAGGGGAAAGTCAGGATGGGGACGGTGCAGTGGGGAGGCTGGAACCACAGGAGCTCCTGAACCTGTCTGACTTCGAGTCCTGCCCTGTAAGATTATTTTTTTTTCTGCCCTGCCTTGCTTATTAGTTAATTATTCTCCCTATATACAATATAAATATATAAAATGTATGTGTGTATGTAAGTATATGTGTGTGTATATATATATATATATATACCAACAATAGTGTCCTCAGCGCCCTTACTTAATAATGTCCCTCAAACATTCCAATATATGAAAAAATCAATATTTTTAAAATAATAACAATACAGTTGTAATAGTTCTTTTTGTGAGAAGTTTTTTCTCTTTTTATTTTCAGTGACCAATACCAACGCGTTTTGTCTCGTTAGAGAATTCTTCAGGTGTTCATGATCTAAAACATAACATACATTTATAAGAAACGTGATTTTTTCGGACATTACATATAAAAGAATATTAAAATTACATATAAAATACATAAAGTTACATACATAGTACATAAAGTATATATACAATGTAAAATACACAATATAAAAAGTAGAAGAGAGGAGACTTAGATGGAGGAGGATAAGGAGGACTAATTATTTTATATATTTATATAGAATCTGTTTTTGAGGTACATACCTTAAACATAAATATACAGGGTGTATTAGGCCCTTCTGGGTCCACAAGCATGAATACCGAGAATTGAATAAGGACCGTGGTTGGGGTCCAAAGAACGACACCTCACAAGATGATTGGTGTGATAGGTATTATAATATGCCTTCTATCAGTTTATAAGTATTGTATTATTCCATTACTATGGTACATACCTTCTTATAATATTAAAATGATAAGTTGCTTTATCTATTCCGATGTCATTGACATTCACAGTATATCACATGCTTGAACCTAATATGGGAAGCATATACATATGTGTACCATTAATTGGGGCCTTAATTAGGGCATAATATACATGACTACACAAAAACAGACAATAACATACCTATTAGGGCAAAAATCTTCTCTTTTCCCAATATATTATTTCCAATAGTACAGGATTCAATTCCTATTAAACCAACAATTTTTTGTCATAATTTTAATTACACTACAACCAAAGCCATTCTTTACAATTTAGACAAAGAAATCCATTAAAACTTCCAATATAATGCCTACTATTAATGGAGTCTTACCATGTGCCTGTGGGAGAAGTGATTTGAAGGTGGGCCAGGATTCCCTATATATAGGGATCTGCCTATGATGTCACTTCTTTAAAAAAAAAAATATATATTTTAATATGCTTTTTTTGTTATATTAAATGATTTTAACCATGTGCTAGGTGCATTTTATATTACTCTACTTTACAAGGATGAGACACTCTTAGTTATATTTTTATTATTTTTTAATGTGTAAAAAAGTGCATTTTACTTTTCTAATTCTCTGTTTTTTTCTTTGTTTACCCAATATTCTATTAGTGCGTCAGTTACTGTCGCTATATTTCTTTGTGGCTAAATAAAAAATGTTATAATCCTATTTTTAATGTTAATTGAATGGTTTGCGTTCCACCTATAACGAGGTGGAACGCACCACCATTTTCAACTCGTGTATGCGGCGGAAGTGATGTAACCCCGCGTTCTCTTTATACTATAATGAAGCGCATCATGATATTTAATCTAGATCTCAGTGTGTTTTACTTATATATTCTCCGTACCTTATAGGACGCTTCCTCTACTTATTTGTGAATGTGTTTAACTTCTAGTTTTACGTGTCTATGGTGTCTATCTGTGTCTATGGTGACATGGAATGCACGGCCATATTTGGCCTATGCTTTATACGTGGTTCAAATCTTGTGGAACGCACGGCCATTTCTAATTTAATGGATCCTTCTTATATATAGAAAAATCGATGTCTCCCTAATACAGATGTTTTATAGGGACTGTATTTATAAGATATTATGGGGGAAATTTACCAAAATGGATTCGTATAAAAAATCGTATTCGTATTTCTCCTACGACCGTCTACAAAACGTAGCGCAGCGTAGCGTACCTTTGATTGTATATTGTACACCAAGAATCAATACCTTAATAAGAGATTCCTTCGCAGTAATTTGTCTCTAATCTGCGAATATACCCTTATGGACCGTGTCCGTAATATACCTTTATCGCTAAATGCGAATAACAGACACAAACCACAGTATAGAAGTAAGGAGATAAGAACTCCATAAAAAGGTTGTATTTAAGTCCCTAATGGACAAAAGGGGGTTACAGGAATAGAAAATACAGGTTTAACAAGTGATACAATATGCTAACAATGAATACTAAACAGGCTCTGCTAAGGGGAAAGAATACAGATACAAGACACAACCAGCCAACTATACAATAAGTATAAATACCGTTAATGCAACCGTTACCCGTCTCATCAAATATGCGAAGTGCAGTCCGGTCAGAGCTCACTATCGTTCAGGGCTGAACTATAGTCCGGTAGAAAAGTCATGGGAAGGTAGATGTGCCGAAGAGACCCTGGCTGCTCTGGGTCGCCTATCTTATAGGGTCAGAAAGGGGAGGTCAAAGGCCGTTTTCATTGGTCGGAGGTCGTATGTCAGTTCAGCTGTGATTGGGGGGTTAGAGCCGCACCTGGTCTGAATAGTTGCAGGGGAGTGAACTTTAAGAGTCCTTTGTTTGATGGTTTCGGCGTCAGCAGGGATAAGAACTGGTTTCATCTAGTTTCCTTTGTTACCTACTTTCAACAGAAACTGTCTCTGGAATATGGATTATGTCCATAACTATCGGGCAGTGTATATTGCGAAATATTCGCAATGACCGGAATACTTCGCATAATGAACTGAACGGAACGGTACTAAACACGATACAGACAGACGGGTGCAGGGCTAACTAAGCTATGTGTGGCGTTCTAAACCTTTAACTATATTTCATTTCGTGTAAGTGTGTTATTATGAATTTATGTGTGATAGTATGTCTACTCTTCTGGTCCACTTTGTCACACATACTCGGGTATGGAAACTTTATTTGCGCAACTCTGCGAACCAAAATGGCGGCCATACTATCACAAAATGGCGTGTGTGCACCTAGACTTCCACAGTCCACCCTTTAACAGTAAATATAAAACTGTTACAATACAAAACATTTCACACGACAATACAGAAATTCATAATCCTAACAGAGAAATTGGGATACATGAATTAAACATATAAGGGGAGTAAACCATCTGCTCTCGGCCGATCCAGGATCATGGATAAACGATGGGCCGCATTTATCGAACAATCTACTCAGGGTCACGAAGGATAATGTACAGTTTTGGGATCAAAATAAAAACAGGGGTGGTTACAGCATATACACGTTTTTCAGATATGGCATCCTTTGGTAGGTATTGTTTGTGACAACAGACCCTTGAACTCTTTGTTGTCTCTCTTTTTGGTATGCTTTTAAGTATGATGGTATTATCACTATCAAACATCCGGTCCTGGGTAATGTATCAAGTTTATAGATTCTACCTTGACCTAAACTGGGATGGGTAACACACTCTCAGAACTCTGTATCGTCCGTCCAATGCCTGGCAGCAGTGCGGCGGCGGTATCCTTGATTTTGAAGATAACGGATAGTGGGGGGGAGACAAGAATAGGACCCACAACAATAGAGAAAACTGAGAAAGGAAAAATTTGGTTAGTAATCCTTCCAACCTGTTACCAGTGGGGTGTGTCACAGTCCCTTTTGTAGCTTGTACAGGTTGCTTGACCTCAGCTGCTCTCCAGTCCTCCCGAAATGGTGCCTCTTAGCGATTTCTTTCTTTCGCCCTCGAGTGTAAGGACCTTTTGGTTTTCTGTTCCTTTGGCAGTAGGACGAACGTACCCGAATCTCTCTCTCTGCGACTTTGTTATTGAGGTAGTGCTGGTCAACAAGATCTGGGGTGGTCCTTTCCAAAGGTCTATCAAGCAACCTGTATATGGCAAAGCAAGGGAAACAACAACAACATCCCCTGGTTCATGGTTATGACAGTTCACAACAGGTGTCAACAAAGTCCTTTTGCTGCAGTTTTCCAGGTGTGGATACATCACTTGCATTTGTGGTCTACGATCTCCTTGTGGGATTACCATAACCTGTGGCTGCCAGCCAAGCAATGTTTCGATGGGGACCAATGAGGTGGAGTTCTGAGAGTGATTCTACTACTACAAAAGAGATTATGGGGTGTACCATCAGTCCCTGAAGGTTCATACATGACTTAAACCTTTCATATATATAAATATACTTGCATACTCAAGGGTGCTTCTGGGCTGCTATATCTATACACACAAACGTCAACACATATATATATATATAAAAAAATAAATAAATAAATAAATAAATGCTTCTAGAGTGGACTGTACGAAGCCAATTTTGTATTACCTGCAGAGGATCCTGCTGGAGGAGGGATGTGGAGATGGCTCTGTGGGAACAACCATTGCAGTTTCTTTCCCCCCCAGACAAGTAAGGCATGATCCTGTCGTCTTACCTGTCTGTGGGCACGCCAGAAATTTCGGACTAATTTTTCCACATACCTTCCCTGTCAAGACAAGTCAGGCCATGGGCTATCTCTGTCCTGACAGTTTGGCATGTTCTCAGAGTCACTGGTTTTCCTTGTCCATCTTTCTATTCCTGTCCACATCCCTTCGGCTTCCAGACTGCTTCTCCTGCAGGGGACACAAATCTTGTATTTCTATGTGAATATACTGACATTTACAGGGGGAACACAAACATTATCCGCAGAGCGCATGGCTCACCCAGCTGCCTTGCCAGCATGTTCATTATCAAGTGACACTGAATCCTCATCGAAGATGTGGCCTTTACACTTGATAACAGCCACTCTGTCCGGCAGCTGTGTGACTGTCAGAAATCTTTTAAACTTACAACGCTTGCGCCACTGGAGTGCCAGCTACTGAAACAAAACATCTGAGGCGCCATAGGGCCTAAGATCTTCTGTATTACCCCAACAAACATACTTGGAGTCGGCATGAATATTGGCTGTTTTTCTCTCAGTTCGCAGTACTATTAATGAGACTGCTGTTGCTGAGTGAGACGTCCAATGGGTTCAGTCTCTACTATGCCTTTTCCATCTATTACGGTATAGCCAGTGTACAATTTTCCCTCTCGGTGTTGTGGAAAGAACGAAAAAAAATGAATTACCTCTTCCAATGGGTTGTTACCACCCTTTGGGGGCCTGCTGCAAAAGGTCTGACTCAAACATGTCATGCAATCATATTCGTCTCGGCTCCCACTAAATTCCACCATTCCAGCAACCTCAGCACCAATCCACCCTTTGTGCCTTTGGCGGGCACACCTGGTAAGAGTGTTGCTGGGTTTACAATATTACCCATTTTACTGGTAACATCAATGCAAGTTCCCATTTAGTGAACTTGGCTGATGAATATTTTTCACATGTTTAGGCAGAATTTTAGGAGTGTCCAGATTATATGAGGAGCATAAACAGGTAAAACACACCCCAACACCACATTCTCAGTTTTGTATACCAGTAGTGCTATGGCAACTACACTGTGTAGACAAGTATGAAGTGCTTAAGTAATAGGGTTTAATTGTACACTGCAGTACGACATTGGTCAGGCTGGCATCGCCAGGATTCTTACGTCACTATATCTGTCGCCCCCTCAGCAGGTCTAATATTCTAAATCACATGGTCCCTTGTGTCAGTTTTACCCATGGCAAAAGGCTGTAATCAGGCCTGTTTCTTCTTCTTTACTATCCACATTTGTCTGTGAAGACATGGGTTTTGCGATTGTACCTATTTATATGTAAATGCGTTTTACAACCCTTTTCATTCTTTGTAGAAGGGGAATGCTTTGTGCATTACTTGGACTGCTTTTCACCAGATGGTGGCTGTGGTTGCCCTGGGTAACATTAGGAGCAATGCTTAAAGTTACTGGGACTTTGTTCAAGATTTACTGTAAAATATATTGTGACTACTCGCTTTATGGGGTATCGCATATTCACAATGGTATTTCTCTGCTGGGAGTGCGACAGATTCTTCGAACTATTTTTCTATGATTTGTGGGTTTCTGGAACAGGAGAGTAGGGGAAGGAGAAAAAATTGGAAAAAGAAAAAAAAGAAAAAGAGAGAAACTCAAAAAGGGTAGAAAATATTAATGACAGTAATGTGTACATTTATTTTCAACCGAAAATTTTCTTTTATTTTGATGACACCAGGATTTAGCACTATGGGGGAATTGGCTCTCAACTATTTGGTTCTTACCCTTTTCAACTCCTGTTCTGATTTGTAAGCCCTCCCTTTCTTTCTGTTTCCCAGTGTGGTTGTGACTATGGGCTGTGTCTAGGGGTATTTAGCTAAAAGTTCTCTTTTGGGAACCTTGTTATTTCACTGGGTATTTTTCCAGCTCAACCTCAGATTTCGAATGGTGAGGCTGTACTTTGGGGCGCTATACTTTCTGTTTTTAACAGGGTTTCTATTGAAGCTATGGTTGCCATTGATCCTGTGTCCTTCCCATCTTTAGTTCAAAGGGAACTCGGTATTTGTGCTGTAGTTTTTAGCTACCTTAGATGGATTTGACTCTATAACAGTGGAATACAACATTAGCCTCTGAGGACTGTCCAGCATATCTTGCACTTCTTGTGTAAGATTTCTAGGAGTGTCCAGAAATACCCCATCAGGGGTGCAATAGATGACACATCCCATTTTACATGGTAAATCTCTACCCAGGAGGTTAGTCGGGGCCGCTGCAGCCAACAGAAAAGAGTGTTTGGTATTCAGAGGCCCGCTTGTAACATCTGCTGGTTTCGTCAGTGGGTAATGCTGTATTTTTCCTGTTACCCCAATTGCTGCTACTAATTGCTTGACACAACCTAGACCAGGAGGGAATATTGTTAACGGGTTTGGTACAAAAAAAACTTTATATTTAAACTATTCCACTTACCCATATCTGAGGCTCCTCCCTCAGATATTGTCTTATGTTACCTGGATGTGGGGTGTATGTGTGTCCTACTCCCTGTTTGCATATATGTGTCATGCTTAGGGCGGCGTTGGCTACTAGGTGGGGCTATGGCTATGTGTTGAGACCTACCTGTCTTCTCCCATTGTTTCTCTCAGTTACTTACATATGTGTTATGTTTTCTATGGTTACTTACCCTGCAATGTCTGGCTATGTGTCCATTGTTTCCACATTTGAAACATACTATTTGGTTTTGTCTTTCTGTCATAAATCGTTTGTCCAGATCAACAGCAGATTTCTTTAAAGTGTGTATTGACATCTGTCTGCAGTTGGGGTGAATGGTTTCTATGTTGGTTCTCAGATTTTCCCTAAGACCTTGTATCAGCACAGAGACAATCCCTTCCTTAAGATGTATGCTGTCCCCGGGGCTGGGGATACCAGAGTGTTTTGGCAACGCCTGTAAAGCACGGTTGAAATATCCGCTGGTGGACTCACCATCTTTCTGTGTGATGGTGAACCCTAGGGTATTTTCAACTGTCGCTGGGAAATATACACCCAATTGTATATTTATTAGGCGTATATTTTCCTGGTTGCCCTGTTCAGTTAAAATCTTATCGCCCTCCACACCACTGTCTCGAATGAACTTCTGGACATCTATGTGTGAAGGGAGGCAAGCTCTCAACATGTATCGCCAATCCTTATTGGTGGGCTCATCTGAATTTCCTCGCTCCCTTACAAATTTCTGACACTTTGCCAGATCTTTGCTGGGATCAGGGAAATTTTTGATGATTGAATGACATTCCAATCGTGTCCATGTATTGTGCATGTCACTATCCTTTACAGGCATTACCTCATCCCCGTCTCCCCGTCCACAAGGAGGTTCCACTGTGTGCAGAGGGTGGATCTGTATCCTCCCTGCACCATTGGACAACATCCCAGGAGCAACTATCTCTGTGCTGTGTTGTGTGTACTTACCTGTGTCTCCAATCGTGTTCCTGGCATCAGCCATCTCCTCGACCAGAATGGCAGCAGCAGCTTGGGCTGTCTCAGCCTCTCTCTCCTTTCCGCTAGCTTCGCAAGGGATGGCTGATGTCAGGAATCTCCCTTGTGAATCTGTATCTTGCTTATAGGGGGTAAAAACAGGGTACAAGTTAGCAATGGATACATTATTACTCATGTCTTTCTTATGAGTCATTAACCCCTTCGGCACATATGGGGGTGGGGGAGCTGATTCTATTGTGGCAGCGGTTGTAACGGTTGCATTTTTATTGTGGCTGATTGCGTCAAGTATTGCCAGACCTCTGGTTCCCCATTGTTCCTGTCCTTCCTTCTGCCACAATTTAAGAATATCTATATGCTTCACTCTCTCCTTACGACTGGAGAGTAGGCATATTTCATCTTTTACTGCTGATAAGATTTCTGGATCGAAGCTACCAACACTGGGAAATTCTAACTTGCTGCCTTGTGTCATTTTTCTCCATTTATTTTGGTAAACAACTGCGAGTTCACCGTGCTTCCTGCACATAATAAAAGCCGCCGATCCTTTTGGCCGGCTTGCTTCCTCCCTAACATGCACGTTATCACAGCGTGACCCGTTATTACCCATAATTACAGGAATAAACGTTCACAGCTTAATAGATATCGGTGGGTTATTAATTATCTGAGAGCTCCCCAAACACTCACTTCTACAGCTTCCTAGAACATCCCACAGTCAAGCAGGTGCGAAGGATACGAGGTACGATACTCAATCACCAAGTCTTTCAACTAGCAGCGAACTTCTAGCCAACTTGCTTGGTGCGGCACAATTTTTCCAGGGTATAACAAACTTGTTTTCCTATACCCCCAAAAATTGGATTTCTAAAGTAGCTAATCGGAAACAAGTGCGTTCCGATGTATCTTCTTGTACCCTCCTAGCGGAATCAATTCCACTGAAGGGGCAGTTCCTATGGGCACGTCGTCACGTGAACCCGGTCCTAACTGGACTGTCCTACACTGGACTACACTGCGCTTGAGTCGTGTCGTCACACACCCGTTCGCCTCAGTTATTTTTCACACTGGGCGCTGGTTACACCTTGGTCTTATGCATATATTTGAAATATTTCTGTACAGAAAATCTTCCCAGGCTGGTAGCTTTTCACTAGATATTTATGCAGGTATAAATCCCTTATAATACGCTATAGGAATCTATTAAAATAATGCTTGAGTTGCTTGTTTATGAGAAAATGAACAAAAAGAAAAAAAAACTTATTTTCTCTTTATTAAATCACCGCCCCATTCGCAGTATATTACTATACTGTTTAAATAAGGCTAGTGGTTAATTACTGTTCACCTTTGAGTTCCTATGTGTGCTGCATGTGCAGTACCAATGAACAGCCACGTGTGTACGTGCGTTGTTCACAGGCCGCCGATGAATCGGCCACCCACGTGTTCTATAGTGTATTTGCAAGGTTGCACTCGGGTTTCGCTATACGCAGTAATTGCGCCTAAATGTGGAATAAATCCCTTAACTCCGTCCGAAAGTTACGTATCAAGATGCGAAATAAATCCCGCACTTAATCCGTAAATCACGTACAAAGATGCGAAAATTTCCCGATATGGGCACGTGCGCGCGCACCTTGCGTAATACACAATAGACGCTTTACGTTACTGCAAAAGGCCCAGGACTTGTCGCCACGTGGCGGAGTCCCTGGTTTTGCAGTAACTAACAATAAACAATTATAGTTTTGCACAGAGGGGATCTTCTATGTACTATAATAAACACAGACTCCACGTGTGCGAACCTTATCGCACGTGGTACATATACTGTAATGAACAAGCAACTCAAGACACTATACCCCGTTAAACTACTTGTGGCAGGCAGAAGTACAGTTTACTAAACACTTAATATATGCTTTAAACACGTGGCTTTCACTTATTGTGCTCCGGGTTCAACGCTAGCACTTCCCGAACCCCGCACCGCCGCGGACCCGACCTATCCAGCAATGGATAATACTTCCACCCTTTTGCTGGTATAGGTCGGGTCGCACGCCTGGTACTGAGTTCTGGAATGTGGAGCGGACGGACGCGCCCCCAATTGTTAATGGCGATTAAATATGACCAGAGAGACAATAAGTGAAAAGCGCAGGTTACGTAATAAGTCCGCAACCTGCGTACCCTTTATACCTAACTACGTGTGAACAAAACGTAGCGCAGCGTAGCGTACCTTTGATTGTATATTGTACACCAAGAATCAATACCTTAATAAGAGATTCCTTCGCAGTAATTTGTCTCTAATCTGCGAATATACCCTTATGGACCGTGTCCGTAATATACCTTTATCGCTAAATGCGAATAACAGACACAAACCACAGTATAGAAGTAAGGAGATAAGAACTCCATAAAAAGGTTGTATTTAAGTCCCTAATGGACAAAAGGGGGTTACAGGAATAGAAAATACAGGTTTAACAAGTGATACAATATGCTAACAATGAATACTAAACAGGCTCTGCTAAGGGGAAAGAATACAGATACAAGACACAACCAGCCAACTATACAATAAGTATAAATACCGTTAATGCAACCGTTACCCGTCTCATCAAATATGCGAAGTGCAGTCCGGTCAGAGCTCACTATCGTTCAGGGCTGAACTATAGTCCGGTAGAAAAGTCATGGGAAGGTAGATGTGCCGAAGAGACCCTGGCTGCTCTGGGTCGCCTATCTTATAGGGTCAGAAAGGGGAGGTCAAAGGCCGTTTTCATTGGTCGGAGGTCGTATGTCAGTTCAGCTGTGATTGGGGGGTTAGACGCTGCACCTGGTCTGAATAGTTGCAGGGGAGTGAACTTTAAGAGTCCTTTGTTTGATGGTTTCGGCGTCAGCAGGGATAAGAACTGGTTTCATCTAGTTTCCTTTGTTACCTACTTTCAACAGAAACTGTCTCTGGAATATGGATTATGTCCATAACTATCGGGCAGTGTATATTGCGAAATATTCGCAATGCCCGGAATACTTCGCATAATGAACTGAGCGGAACGGTACTAAACACGATACAGACAGATGGGTGCAGGGCTAACTAAGCTATGTGTGGCGTTCTAAACCTTTAACTATATTTCATTTCGTGTAAGTGTGTTATTATGAATTTATGTGTGATAGTATGTCTACTCTTCTGGTCCACTTTGTCACACATACTCGGGTATGGAAACTTTATTTGCGCAACTCTGTGAACCAAAATGGCGGCCATACTATCACAAAATGGCGTGTGTGCACCTAGACTTCCACAGTGTTTTAGGGAAGGAGTAGGAGTGTGTGTTGTGTTGTTTGTGTTTCATTTATTTAGTGTGTTATAAGTTTGTGCTCATGTCTGAGAGTGATGAGAGTTCCATGGGTGAGGTGGAGGAGGTGGCTGATGTGATGGTGGGTGACGATGAGCTGGATGAGGAGGAGGATGAGGAATATGTGGCTGAGGAAGGTGAGGGTGAGGATGAAGAGGATTAAGATGTGCCTGTTGACCCCCCTGCTGCCTCGAAGAAGGGGAAAAAGAATCCTGGCAAGAAGATGCCAAAGTTCTCAGCTGCTGAAAGCACTGCCCTTCTGCACAGTATCATAAAGTATAAGGGCCCACTGTTTTTCCAGCCAGTCTCAGCAGCACGGAAGGCGACTATATGGAGGCAGGTAGTGGAAGCGGTCAATGCCCATGGAACCATTGTCCCTGATTTTGTGAACTGCAAAAAAAGGTTCTATGACATCAGGTGCCTTGTGAAAGAAAAACTGACTAAGGAGGGGAAGCATCTACGCCGATATGGGCCCAATGTTCCATCCCGTATCGACTGGAAAGATTATGAGCGGACAATGGCCACTCTTATTCCCAAAGAAGTTATCAGCCCACCTGGTGTGCTTGATTCGGATGCCCGACATGCTGGTGAGTAGTGGTCATTGCTGTAATTTTATGATAGCTATGATGCTACATAACATTTTTTCACAACAGTCAATGTTTAGTCACAAATGAGCCACACACCCAGTTCATTATCACTGTAATGTACACATGCTATACCACTCACATGGTTTAGTTGTTTGGGTTGAATTTTTTATCCAGACATTTGGTCGACACAAGCAGTATGTTGACATGTGAAGGTTACAACTTGTTTGCATTACAACACAATAGCACAGGTTAGGTCTGCACAAACACTGCAAACCACAATACCTCACAGTCATGTAAATGTTCTTTTGTGTGAAATAATTTGGTGGTATTGCAGTTTACTGTAACCAGACAAAATGCTTGTTTGAAAATCCAAAACATATGCTTTGCATGGGGACAGATGTCTCATGTGCTGTGAAAATTAGATTTTGTTGTTGTACTTCAAAGTGAGATCTATATTGCTGTGTAAGCATAAATCAGACAGTATTAACCCTGCACAGAAATGCTAAAACTGACCCCAAAATCATTATTTGCACCAGTAACATCTGGCCCACCTGCAGTGCACATGGTGTACTCAATCTAATAATTATTAGGTCTGGTTAAAGTGAAGATGAATAACATCAATAATGCTTCCCCACATTGCTGTTTTTTTTTTTTTATTTCAATGCTAAAATCAATCAACATACATGTATATCATGTTTATGATGTAGTTTGGAACTGATCTTATAGAAATGGAACCTGTTTTGAATTGTTATGTATGTTTGTGCCTGCATTTTCAGATGCAGTGTTTATGTGTGGTCCTCATTGTCTTATAATTTGTTGATTGTAGGTGTGTTTGCATTAATTGTTGTGCTAACTATTGTTGTTGTATCCCATAGCAACGCCTGTGTGTTTTAACATAAAGCTTATTCCAATGAGAAATGTTACGGTTTACATTCAAGACTCAACATCCATTAATATTGTCTTGGTAATTAGAGCCATTAATGTGTGTTGTGCATGTGTAAACATCATGTATAAATTAAAATTGTTTAGAATACACATTACAATTGTGCCAACATTATTGGAGTACTCTTGTAATGGAGGTGTCATGTTTATCTATTGATTGTGGTAATCTCTGTTTTTATTGTTGTGGCTCCTTGTGATGCTAATGAGGATGTGTTGTGGTTGTGTATTTCTCATCACAGCTGCACGTGCTAAAAAAGGAAGGTCATCATCTCCTTCTGGGTCCACATTCTCTGGAGCCACCAAGATGTCAAAGCTCAAGCAACCGCACACGTCCCCTGCGGTTTCAAGGGGCCCCCGGGCCAAAAAGATGAAACTACTGTCAGCTTCAGTGGGGTCAACATGAGTCTGCTGATTCAGATGATGACACAGGTATGTTTTGTAATTGTGCCATTGTCACATTCTTTTTCAATCCGCCCAACATTCTGTATGCGTACAAATATGTAACATGGTAAGCCACAAATGGCCGGCCAATCAGCTACTGTGTCACAGACTGTGTTTGACAAATGTGAGACCGGATTTGTTTGCCTGGCTGTTTATCACTCTACATTGTTACACTTGGAAAGTCTACATATTTTATCTCTCTCTTTCTGTCTCTCTCTCTCTCTTGGTGAACTTATGTTTGTCTTTTATTCTCCATACAGCACCCCGTGCTGCATCGCGGTCTGGCACCTCAAGGACTCACACCACATCCTCATCCCCTGGCTTACATGTGACACATGGGGATTTATTTGATGTGGTGATAGGTAAATTGTTGTCCTCTCAAGTGTGGCTCTATGAAAGTGTATATTTGTTTTTGTATATGTATCTGTGTCTCTCTATCTCTCTATCTCTCTATCTATCTATCTATCTATCTATCTATCTATATATGTATGTGCATATATATATATATATATATATATATATATATATATATATGTGTGTGTGTGTATATGTGTATGTATATATATATATATATATATATATATATACACATATTATGTGTTGATTGTTAGTTTATCAACACATGTATGACAATTGCTATTAATTATGTACAGTATCACGGCCTGCTGCTGGTCCTGTCCATTTGGCAAACACATCCGCAACGGCAACGGTGTCGGTGGCCCCTCAGGACAGTGATGTTGGTCTAAATACAGGTACATTTTGAAACATATTTTTGACAAACCAAATGACATGTGGTAACACAGGTATTTTCGGATGATTTATGTTTCGCAATGTTTTCTGCCAATGTAGCAACTGCATGTGAGCCAGACTCGTCACCTACGCTTGGACCAATGATTATCCGCCCACCTGTCCTCACCCCACCACGGCATTGTACTCAACAACCGTACTCCCACCAAGGTAACAATATATAATGGTGAACATACCACATATCATGAGCCTCTCCAGGATAAACACAATGCTTCATTCCTGGACTCCCATCTCATGTATGTTTAAAACTGTGTTCCAGTCCAAAATGTATGATCTCGCAACTTCAGCACAGGTGATGGTAATCATACAACATTATGCCCCTCCTGTAGTGGGCAAGGTTGTCAGATGGGGTTATTGTATGCGTGTGATAATGGGCGCACAATATAGGTGCATACACACACACAGATATTCTGTCTGATGTATCTGTTGGGGACAAATTTCATGAGCATTATGGTTGCATTTCAGATTCCAAAATAGTCCAATCAATTACATGTAAAACCTCTAAAGTAAGAATGTTACAAATGGCATATATCCAAACGTTGGAACCAATTTGTCAGAGTCATCAGACTTTACAAGCGTTCACCACCATTTTTTCCCTTGTAATTCCAAACCTTAATGTTCAAGTTTTTATTTCACAACACTTACATCAAACATACCATCTGTAAGTGTGTACAGAACTTATAACCCTTTGCAGAAAATAACATAATCTCTGCTCATAACCTTCACTAGTAATTACTGCTTGTCCTCTCCTAATTTGACACACCCTTGTTTGGCCAGCTCATCAGTGCAGCAGCTGACCTCATTTATTCATAAGGGCTGTTTCACACAGTACGGTTCCTGCCGCACGGTGAAATCCCGTACGGTCAGGGAGCCGCGCCGCACTCAGAATTTTATAATGGCAGGGATGGCCACAGCCCGGCAGCCGTCCCTTCCAGTGGGGGGATCCGGCTGCAGCCGTGCGGCCGGGCCGTGGCCGTCCCGTGTGAATGGACACAATAGTGTCCATTCACAACTGCTGAGTGCGGCGCGGCTCCCTGGCCGTACGGGATTTCACCGTGCGGCAGGAACCGTACTGTGTGAAACAACCCTTAGTCTGAAAGTGCAGAAGGTTTCTGCTTTTCATCCTCGTTTTAGCCATTTGCCATACAGTGGTGTCAACATTATACCCACTAACAGGGCCGTTTCTAGACAATTTAGCTCCCAGGGCAAAGGAATGAAAATGCGCCCCCCCCCCCAAAAAAAAAGTGAACATGTCATAGAAAAAAATTGCGCGTGCGTCGAAATACGCGGCGTGGTTTATTTTTAAAGGGGGTGTGGCTTAATATAAGGGCGTGGTCTAGCAGGAAAACAATTACCTTACATCTCACCTTTGCAACCTGCAGGTCCAGATATTGGTTACCGCAGGAATTGTCATTGTACTGTGATGTCACTGTGTGAAGGCCACACAGTGACATAAAAATATAAAGGCCCACACAGTGACCTAGTACGCCTCACAGATCAAGGCCAAACAAAGACAGGCTACTTGAATCATTATACACTATTTATCCGTGATTCCAATTACACATGACGCCGCACACCGTGATGACAATTACACATGACGCCGCACACCGTGATGACAATTACACATTGTCGCACCCCGTGATGACAATTACACATTACGCCGCACACTGTGATGACAATTACACATTACGCCGCACACTGTGATGACAATTACACATTACGCCGCACACTGTGATGACAATTACACATTACGCCGCACACTGTGATGACAATTACACATTACGCCGCACACTGTGATGACAATTACACATTACGCCGTACACTGTGATGACAATTACACATTACGCTGCACACCGTGATGACAATTACACATTACGCCGCACACCGTGATGACAATTACACATTATGATGCCCGTTACACCCCACACTGTGATAGCAATTACACAATACTCTCCAAACCGTAATGCCTATTAAACATTATGCCCCACACGCCGCTGCCGCACAACTCATGCCGTTTACTAATATGCCCCCACAGTGGCATATATGCCCCCACAGTGCCACACATATGCCCCCACAGTGCTACACATATGCCCATACAGTGCCAGATACGCCCCCACAGTGCCACATATATATGCCCCCAGTGCCAAATATGCCCCTAGTGCCACAGATATGTCCCCAATGCCACACATATGCCCCCGCAGTGACACACATATGCCCCCCACAGTGTCACACATATATGCCCCCACAGTGCCACACATGCCCATAGTGCCAGATATGCCGCCACAGTGCCACACATATGCCCATACAGTGCCACATATATATGCCCCCACAGTGCCAGATGTGCCAGATATGCCCCCACAGTGCCACACATATGCCCATACAGTGCCACATATATATGCCCCCACAGTGCCAAATATGCCCATAGTGCCACAGATGTGTCCCCAGTGCCACACATATGCCCCCACAGTGCCACATATATGCCCCCACAGTGCCACATATATATGCCCCCACAGTGCCAAATATTCCCATTGTGCCACGGATGTGTCCCCAGTGCCACACATATGCCCCCACAGTGACACATATATGCCCCCACAGTGCCAGCAGCACAACTTACTGTTTCTCTGGGTCTCCCCCTCCAGTCCCCCGCTGGTGCTGTTGGTGCTGCTGCTTTCACTGTGTCCCTGAGCCGTCAGCCATTCATATCTCGCGGGCTGGCTCCTGATTGGCTGCCAGCCCGCGAGCTCCTATGATTGGCTGACAGCCTAATGACACAGTGAGCGAGGGGAAGGAGAGCGTCGCGCGATGCGCTCCCCTCCCCTCGGAAATCACTCACGCTGGCTGTGCCTGCTCTGTTCGTTGCGGAGTAGCGGACAGGGAGAGGGGGAGGGAGGGGGGCGGAGGCAGCGACGGCGGAGGCGGCGATGGGCGGGCGTCAATGGGGTGAGCTCAGCTGCCGGCCGGGCGCCCCGGCTGTTTAAAAGAGGTGGACAAGCCGTGCGGCGCCCCGGGCTGCTGCACGGCTTGTCCGCCTGTAGAAACGGCCCTGCCCACTAACTGTATTTTTTAATTAACATGTGACCTGCTAATTGAATGTGTATTAATGCTGTGCATCACTGATATTGTTTAGGAAATCACAGGTTCAATCACATACATGTATGTTTCACTGTGTGTGTGCTTCATGTGCTCTTTTGCTGCGCCAGCCTTATTAGTGGACATACATGTATATTCTGCTCTCAGCACACCAAAATGTCACAATCCAAATTGTCAAACCCATGTGCAGCACCGGTGGGGCAGATGTAACATGGATATAAAGTTTAACAAATTTGTATGTTTTTAAATTCCTGTGCAGGCTAAATAATGTACTTATTTTTAAGAACACAGCACTTTACATTTCTGCTTCCACACACCCAAGGCAAATTTATCTGTCTCTGCACATGTTACATCTGGCCCACCTGCACTGCACATGCTTTTAGCCATGTTGTTGTAAAATGTGAACTACCATCATAACAGAATAATAGGCATACTGCAACGGTAATGCTGTGTACACAAGGGGGCGATAGGGGCTGAAATCGCTGGCAATACGGTCGCAGGTGATATACTTTACATCATAGCCTTAATTATCAGTGTAACATATTTGAGCACAAACCTAAGTAGCCTTACATAATTGATGTATTGGAAAGTGGTCTTGCTAGTGTTAGACTAGAAAATGCAAATGGACAAATAGTAATGATATATGCGTCATTTTTATAGGTGGTGACAATCCTGAGCCTGCTGTGAGTACATCAATAGAAGAAGAGGCGGACCAAATGTGGCAATTGCGGGAAAACACCCCATCTTCCCCACCCAGGCAAATGCCACATAGCCCCCAGCTGACTTTCAGCCCAGAACCGCAAGCTGGTGGTCCTGCAGCCGATTTTTTCCACAATTGGGCTGCCCACCAAGCCCGATGTGAGGCAACCTTCAAGGTGCAAGCAGCACATCTTGAGAAACTGTATTTGGAAACGGGACGCATTGCAAGAACCCAAGTACTCCTTCATAAAGACAACCGCACCCTGTTGAAGTGTGTGATGGCAATGCGGCTCGAACAGGTGACATACCAGAATCGATTGGTGTCTCTCATGGAATCCCTATGCCAGCAACACAGTAGCCATACCAGGCTCTTTGAAGATATTTCTGTGTCGTTACGGGAAAGAAATATGATGGCGGCCCAACAAAGCCCTACATCGCAAAGGCAGCAGCGCTACACCCCTGTCTACTCCCCTCCCTTCACCAACACGCCGGTCAACCCGCCAAACCCCTAAAGAAAACCCAAATGTAAATTGGTCAAGGCCTTCGAAGCGTGGTGGCAAATGATTTTGTTTTGGTCAATTTTTGCATGATGTAAATGCAACAGTAAAGTTTTTTTGGTTACCACATGTTCTGCTTGTTATTACCCTTTATTGACCCACAGCACATCATCTGACTTTAGGTTGAAATATTTATTGCACTACAAAACAGTATGCTAATCTCTTCCCAGTACACATAGATAAAAACTACAATGTATGTGTTCACCCACATACACAAACAACAAAAATTCAGTTTTTGCAGATGTAACATTCACATCTTATAAAATCCAGAGGAAGCCGAAGGAAATGGACATGTGTATTCACACCATAGAACACCTATAAGGAATAAAAAAAATTAACAAATGTAAAAAAGCAACACACATATAAATATAGCATTCACTTAATGCTATACACACGGGGAGATATATAGCTCAGCCATATATTGCTAGCAATATATGGCTGCACAATATATTGCTCAGTTTCTCCTTTTCATCATCGACCAGAGATGGTCGATGATGAAAGGGAATCTCTGGGGGCAAATGCCGCAGAGGTAATCAGCTGGTTGCAAGAGCAAGGTCCTGCGACCAGCAATGTTTATTTTGTGGAAAACCCACCTGGCAAATGATCGCCAGGGCACACTCCCATCACTGCCAATATGGTTGGCGACCACATTTCAAGCTATTTCTGCCCCTATTGCCCCCGTGTGTACACAGCTTTACTTCTACACAGTATAGTGCATGCAAACACATCTCGCAATATAGGCATGTCATCAGTATGTTAACTATTTGCCCATTGGAGACACAAATCTGTCACCCTGGCTCTTTAGAACAATTCGCCCTAGCTGTGTGTGAATAACCCCTGGAGGCTGCAGGAGAGAAAGACAGGTAGGTGTTACATGCAAACTACTTCATGGTAATGATGCCTGTGAGAGATGAAGACAATTAGCATAGCATGTCACCATTGCAATGTACAATCCTGACCCACATTAGTTAACACTTTCACATATAGGAAGGACATAATGTACACACATGATTTGCGCAAAACTTACCATCCACATGTAGACAAGCAGAAGTGAGGCAGACATCACCCATGGCAACAGCAGCACAGAAATCCTCCCCCGAGCTGTGTGTGAAGGTGTGTGTTCTGATCAACATCAGCATATGATGTTGGTGCCTGCATTATGCTTTCAGCAGTGAAGATTGTACACCAAAATGATAAAAAAAAAATTTGGAACCCTTACGGTAAATTTCAGACAACATAAAACATTACTTTGAAACAATACTTACAGGCAAAAGAAAGGCCAGCAACTGACATCCAGGTACCAGGCAGCCCAGGAGAACAAGCCCCACACACAATCAGCCCAGGTACCAGGCAGCCCAGGAGAACAAGCCCCACACACATTCAGCCCAGGTACCAGGCAGCCCAGGAGAACAAGCCCCACACAAATTCAGCCCAGGTACCAGGCAGCCCAGGAGAACAAGCCCCACACACATTCAGCCCAGGTACCAGGCAGCCCAGGAGAACAAGCTCCACACACATTCAGCCTTCAGAACCAAAGTGCAAACAATATATAAGGATTTTTGGAAATCACATGTATTGTTATTTTGGTGTGGCTTGAAATTAACATTTACAGTTAAGGCATCAAGCATATACATTGCAACAATGGGAAATAATGTAGCTTCTACTATTACAAAGGTTACGTAGACACCACTAATGGTAGACATGTGAAGCCAATTGTTAAGTGTAAAGGTGCCCACACACTAGAAAGATCTGCCAGTATAAGATGTGCGCATAAATTAGCCTTGCAATCTTTAGTCGGTGTTGGACAAAATAATTCTGGCAAGCGGACATCTTTATCAAAGATGTGTCTAAAAATCTCGTATGGATCTTTTTCAAAATATTCCGATCTTTCGTGCAGCACTTAAGATCATAAGATTCAGCTAAAGATCCACGGGAGCGCGCATCTGACTGAAATGGTGAGATGTACGACCGATGATCGGAACACATTGGACGATATATTGGGCAAATTTTGGGAAATTGCACACAAACTTTTTCTAGTGTGTGGGCACCTTAACAGATAGTTTTATTTTGACCCGTGATATGTGCATAGAGGATGTCTTCAATGTTGCCCATATGCCATTGTTACTCACCACTAAAGGATGCCTCGATGAGTTCATTGCGAATCTGCCGCCCAGACGCTGTACTCCATCTATCACCAGATCTTTCATTTTCCAAATCAGTCTCACTGTCTTCGCTGTCTTCAGTCTCAATGTCTGGTAGATCTTGATCCAGACAGAGGTTGTGAAGAAAACAGCAAGCCAACACAATTTTCGAGACCTTTTGGGGGCTGTACAACAACAAGCCACCAGACTTATCTAGGCACCGAAAGCGAGATTTCAATACGCCAAAGCATCTTTCTATCACACATCTGGTGGCCTTATGCGCACGTTGAAAATTGTGATCTGCTTCAGAAAGGGGGTTAGACAGTGGAGTAAGGAGCCAGGATAAACAGGGAAACCCCTTATCACCTGAAAAATTGAAAATTAAACACAATTAACCCACCTCACTACATGATTGATCAAGGACACACTTTAGGACATAAATGCACATACCTCCCAACATGACCCTCTCCAGGAGGGACACATTTCTCTGCTCCTTCACTTCCCTCTTAATGTGTCATTGGCAGCACCTTTGTTGAAAACACTTTCTAACCAATTAACCTATTCAACACAGATGAAGGTAATCATACATGAGAGGGAAGTCCAGGAGCAGAGCATTGTGTCCCTCCTGGAGAGGGTCATGTTGGGAGGTTTGAATGCATAACATTATTTTTGGTTGTACAAACATGTAGAAATGTCACTACTTGCATCTTCTTACACATATATAAGTATTATCAACATGCATTACTGATGTAAAGCAGCATACAATACCAAAACACCTATCTATCTATCTATCTATCTATCTATCTATCTATCTACTTGTAGTGTGGCCAGGCACAACCTCCGGATAGGTTGCTGGTTGGGTGCCTTAGTTGACGGCAATGTAGACTTATTTGGTATTGAGAGGCGGCACTCCAAGCTTGTAAAATTAAACATACATACAGTACAGCAATGTTTCAATGCGTGTGCATTATTATCAGCCTATATATATATATATATATATATATATATATATATATATATATATATATATATATATATATATACACACATGCAGATATGGGGACTCATACATCTCCTGAGCTGATCAAAGCCATGCCACTACAGGGTTTAGTGCAACACATTTATATTGGTCATGAAATTAGTGAAGCAACAAACCCTGCAGTGCCATGTCTTTGATCAACGTAGCTGATGTATGAGTCCCCATAACTACTGGTTACAGCTGACTTTACAACAGTAACAGGTGTATATGACCAGCTGTGTGTAGGGGTGCCTCGCTGACCCCTGTCTTAGGGCCAGATCCCCCTCTGTATATATATATATATATATATATATATATATATATATAGAGAGAGAGAGAGAGAGAGAGAGAGAGAGAGAGAGAGACTGAACGAGACTGAGAGAGAGACAGAGACATTTTATAATGTATGCATACACACACACATTGCCAGAGAGATAAACACACATGTGTAATCAATTCCCTATGTATCGCATACAGCAGTTTATACAGTATTAGAGACTTACCCAGTAGCCAGCCCTCTGCCATTGATCCGGCTTCAAACTCATCAAAGAGGACTGACTGGGCGAGGATATGGGAGTCATGACATGAGCCAGGGTAGCCTGCAAACACACTCATGATCTTAAGATTGGCATCACAGACCACCTGCACGTTGGTACTTGTGCTTCCATGTCGGTTATAATAGAAACGGGCAGTATCCCGAGGTGGTCTCAGCGGAATGTGCGTGCAGTCAATAGCACCAAGCACATTTGGCATGCGTGCAATGCGATGGAATGCTACCCTAACATCACGCCACTCTGTCTCCTGGCTTGGGAAGCAGATTGAGGCATCTATATGTGGCAGAAAAGCTTCAAGCACCTGGGTCAGGTACCTGGACAGTGTGGCCTGAGATATGCCAATGCCTTGGCCAATGACATGTTGAAAACTGCCAGACGCCAGAAAGTACAACACAGCCAGCAGTTTGTGCAGGCCTGTGACAGCGCATGAGCGTCCTGTCACAGGATCCAGCTCCAGTCTAATGAGGCCATACAGACGGAGAATGTTGGTACGATTAAGCCGGAACATCTCTATAACCACATCATCCGGCAATGCGTCTAAACATAAACGCGGACTAAATAAACGAGGCCGACGCAGCCTCTGTGATACCCGCTGGACCTGCTGGTCATGCTCAGTTTCATGATGCCGGCGTCTTCTTCCTTGGCACAGCCAAGACATCAGCTGTCTCAAAGCCCACACTGAAGCACCCTGATATAGCATATAGTCTGCCATGCTAGAAGTCAGGAAGTGTTTGTAGGTGGATATTTGGCTTTTATAAGGCACACATTTGTGATTACAAAGGTCTGTGATGTTTTGTTAAAATGATAACACATGTGTTCCATTGAAGCAGGTGAAATACACTTCAAAATACACCTTGTCAAGGAGGGTGTATTTTATTTCACGATTTTTCTTTACGAATCGTAGGTGTTTACGATTCCTATTTTACAACTTCACGAATACAAATTGTTAGTACATGATGAAATGACGGCTAGCCAATGCAAAAATCAGTCGTATTCTATCGATGGTGTAGACTTTTCGCACACATGCGTAGTCGTATTTTTATATACGAATACGACCTCTATATGACAAGTTTACGCCAAGACACATTTCACGATTCTACGATTTTTTCACTTGTTAAATTAAAATTTCAAGAATACGACAGAAATTCACGCCAATTTGCCTACGAATACGACTTTTTACAATTTTGAAATACGAATCCATTTTGGTAAATTTCCCCCTATATTTCCATTTGTAAATAAGGGCTTTGGTTTCACAAATTACATTCTTATATAGAAAGATGACATCTCTTATATAAAAAGACAAAAAAATACAAAAATATACATAAACATACAAAAAAATACAAAAATATTGCACAATTACAAAAGAATATACACCTTAAATTAATTCAAAACTACATCAAATTGCATACAATTCCATACAGTTTGAGATGTAACTGGTTCAAAACTATTGCTATTAATTTAGAACATTTTTTGTAGAATCCCATATAGTAAATAGCTATTGCTTTACAGTCGGAATATTACTTTTTTATACATGTAATCTACATAAGCCTGATCTGAGAATTTGATAGAAACTTTTTATAAGAAAGCTGTGATCTCTATGCTTTCGTTTAATCCCTTTGGGGCCAGGGTATCAAGTGTATAAATCCAATAGGATTCACGCATGATTAAATTGCGATCTCTATCACCCCCTCGGGGATCTTCCTTTACATGTTCCAGTACTGTAAATCTTAGGGAGCATATCTCGGAATTGTGATAAGATTCAAAATGCCTAGGTAAACTATGAATTTGTACCTTTTTTTTTTAATATTTCTTAGGTGTTCTTGGATGCGGATTTTTAGGCTTCTTTTGGTCTTACCAACATACCACATGTCACAACCACATTTTATCAAGTACACTACATATGTTGAATTACAGGTCAATACTCCATCAAATTTACAACCCTTTTTGAATTTTTGCCTTGCAGTTTGGATCCCAATGAACACACATCTCCACCAGGCACATGGAATTGAATCCTGTACTATTGGAAATAATACATTGGGAAAAGAGAAGAATTTTGCCCTAATAGGTTCAAGCATATCTATATACTGTGAATGTCAATGACATCGGAATAGATAAAGCAACTTATCATTTTAATATTATAAGAAGGCTCCTATCACACCAATCATCTTGTGAGGTCGTTCTTTGGACCCCAACCATGGTCCTTATTCAATTCTCGGTATTCATGCTTGTGGACCCAGAAGGGCCTAATACACCCTGTATATTTATGTTTAAGATCATGAACCCCTGAAGAAGTCTCTAACGAGATGAAACGCGTTGGGTATTGGTCACTTGTACTGAAAATAAAAAGAGAAAAAACTTCTCACAAAAAGAACTATTACAACTGTATTGTTATTATTTAAAAAATATAGATTTTTTCATATATTGGAATGTTTGAGGGACATTATTAAGTAAGGGCGCTGAGGACACTATTGTTGGTGTAGTGAGGTGTTTTCTATCCCTACTAGTAGGGGATAGATTGTCAGCAGCGACCGCCTAGGAGTACATTTTAAATAGTGCAATTTTTGGGGATTTTGTTGTTATATATATATATATATATATATATATATACAGTGCTCGAAGTGGGCCGGTATACAACGGTATGTCATACCGGCACTTCACTTCGAACACTATTTTTTTTTTTTTCTTTGGACAGCAGTCTCCACAGTGCTCCTGCAGGGGTCCCCACCCGGCGGCTACAGAGCACAGCCAGAAAGTGATTGTGCGGGTGTGGCACCCCAGCCAGGGGTATCCGTTATAGCAGGGACAGCCGACAGGTGCCAGGACCCAAGGGGTTAATCCCCGGCGGAGGGCGCGAAGAGATGTCCCCAGGCTGATTGACAGCGCAGGGGGACGTATAGAGAGAGAAGGGGAGATGCTAGGAGGTCAGGGGGGTCCCGGACGGGAAGGAGAGAGAGGGCAGCGAGGCGAGCGAGAGGAGAAGAGTGCCAGGCGGGTGCACGCTTACCCGCAGCAGCCCTCCGAGTCCTCACAGAGACGGAGTCGGGTGCGCAGGAGTACTGGAGAAGCAGCCGGCGGGGACAGAGCCGGCTGGGCCACGTGACTGGAATGGAGCCGAGAGAAGGACACCGCCGCCACCCTGGAGAGAGAGAGGACCCCAGACTGGACTGCCAGGGAACCGGAGGGGCGACTGAGTGCGGCAACGCTGCGGCGCCCGCACTAGTGCGCCCTCCGGCGGATCAGAGGACAGCGCTGCCAGCACTGAACAGCCAGCTACCAGACATCGCGGAGAGGAAAGTGACGGGCAGGAGCAGACACCAGGTACCCTTCCCCAACCAAAACCCCTGTCCATTCTCCACAAACCCACCAATGCTGCCCCACAAATCGCTGGACACGTGCTATAGGAGCACCTTTATTATTAACCCCTCTGGGCGCCCACAGTAGGGACCCCTCTGTGGTATACAGGAGCAATAGGTTCTACCATTTTCAGAGCCCACAGAGACAGCTGCCAGAGCCCGGCCTGCAGCCTCAGAAGCCAGAGGACAACAGGTAGTGTAGTGGTCTCAGTGTGTCTTGACATGTGGTGTGGTGGGATGGATATATGTATGGAAGCAGTGAGTGTATGTATGTTTGAGTGAGAGCAGCAGTGTGTGCAGCATGTATGAGGGCGGCAGTGTGTGCAGCATGTATGAGGGCGGCAGTGTGTGCAGCATGTATGAGGGCGGCAGTGTGTGCAGCATGTATGAGGGCGGCAGTGTGTGCAGCATGTATGAGGGCGGCAGTGTGTGCAGCATGTATGAGGGCGGCAGTGTGTGCAGCATGTATGAGGGCGGCAGTGTGTGCAGCATGTATGAGGGCGGCAGTGTGTGCAGCATGTATGAGGGCGGCAGTGTGTGTAGTATGTATGAATGAGGGCGTCAGTGCATGTAGTATGTATGAGGGCGGCAGTGTGTGTAGTATGTATGAGGGAGGCAGTGTGTGTAGTATGTATGAATGAGGGCATCAGTGCATGTAGTATGGATGAATGAGAGCATCAGTGTATAGAGTATGAATGAGAGCGTCAGTGTATAGAGTATGAATGGGAGCGGCAGTGCGTGTAGTATGTATGAATGAGATGCAGATGATTAGTTCCGGGGGGAGAGAGTATGCAGCAGGCCCGGGAGAAGGAGCAAGAAATAATGACACTACTGATCTTGACAGGAGGCTCATCCACCACATGTCCACTCCTCTCGACTCCCTCCTACTCCTCTCCACCCCCCTCATCCTCCTCTCCCCCACCCTCCTCATCCTCCTCTCCCCCACCCTCCTCATCCTCCTCTTCTACATTCTTCCTCTTCTACACGTTTCCCCTCCTCTGCTTAACCTCCTCCTCAGGCCCTCTCCCCTTCCCATGCTCTCCCTTCTACTCTCCTCAGCTCCCCCACCACCTGCTCTGCTCCCCTTCCTGTGCTCCTCTGCTTCCCCTCCTCCTCTCCTCTGCTTCCCTCATACTCACTCCCTATCCTCCGCACCCCCTCTCCCCCTCCTTTGCTCTCCCTTCTCCTCTCCTCCACTCCTCCTCCTTTCCTCAGCTCCCCACCACCTCCTCCTCTCCTTAGCTCCCCCACCACCTCCTCCTCTGCTTCCCCTCCTCCTCACCCCCTTTCCTCTGCATCCGCTCCCCCTCTCCTTCACTTCCCCTCCTCCTCACCCCCTCTACGCTCCCCTTCCTCCACCACTCCCCCACCTCCTCCTTTCTTCCTCTCCTCCTCTCCTCTGTTCCCCCTCCTCCTCACCTACTCTCCCCTCCTCCACTCTCCGTCCTCCTCTTCCACTCCCCCTCCTTCATTTCCCCTCCTTCTCACCCCCTCCTCCTCTCCCCCTCTCTTTCCCTCGCTCTCTCTTCCTCCTCTATCTCTCTCCTCCCCACCACTTTCACCACACTTCTCTCTCTTTCCTAGATTTCCAGGGACCCTGCCTGGGGTACAGGAGAAGAATACCCGGTGCCAAGAAGAAAGTGTGGCGCCAGGGAACAAAAGCTGCCGGGGACCCTGCACTGCAAGGGGGGGTGTGTAGCAGACCTGGGAACAGGAGCAGAAAAAAACAGGAGCAGACCCGGGAACAGGAGCAACTACCTGCTGATCGTGACAGGAGGTACACAGCGCCCACTTGTACTGCACTCCCTTCTCCGCTCCTCTTCCTCCATACCTCCTCCCCTACCCTTCCCCCTACCTCCTCTCCCCCTTCTCCTCTTCCACTACTCTTCTCCTCTGCTTAACCTCCTTCTCACCCATCACGGTGTGTGGCAAATGTATATTGGGCATCACGGTGTGTGGCAAATGTATATTGGGCATCACGGTGTGTGGCAAATGTATATTGGACATCACGGTGTGTGGCAAATGTATATTGGGCATCACGGTGTGTGGCAAATGTATATTGGGCATCACGGTGTGTTGCACATGTATATTGGGCATCACGGTGTGTGGCACATGTATATTGGGCATCACGGTGTGTGGCAAATGTATATTGGGCATCACGGTGTGTAGCAAATGTATATTGGGCATCACGGTGTGTAGCAAATGTATATTGGGCATCACGGTGTGTAGCAAATGTATATTGGGCATCACGGTGTGTAGAAAATGTATATTGGGCATCACGGTGTGTAGCAAATGTATATTGGGCATCACGGTGTGTGGCAAATGTATATTGTGCATCATGGTGTGTGGCAAATCTATAATGAGCATATGCCAAACACAGTAATGCTCATTATACATTTGCCACACACCGTGATGCCCAATATACATATGTGGCTGTCCCTGTCACTTTCTCTCTGTGTTCCCGCTGTCAGTCTCTCTCTTCTGTCACTCTGTCCGTTTGTCCTTGCTGTCCTTGAATTTTGGCTCCTACAGTGTGGCACAATGTGCAAGGGGCACTAGTACTAGATAGTATAAGGGGTCCTACTAGTGTGGTATATAAGGGGTATGTGGTATGGTACGCTACACTTAAAGACACGCCCCCTTTTCAGTGGCCACGCCCCCTTTTTCAGAGCGCGCGCGCGCCTTCGGCGCGCGCATAAATAAGTCCTTTGTTTTTCCATACCCCCACTTTCAAATTTCCACTTCGAGCACTGTATATATATATATATATATATATATATATATATATATACTGTATATATATATATATATATATACACAAAGCGATGAGGCCGGCACTCAGGACTGGAGATGGATGCCAAATTAACTTGCTCCGGTGCCCTCTTTCAAGAGGGGATGTGTCCTCAAGGAATATACAGAAGGAATAAGTGGCACTCGGAGGCTGATAAGTGGTGAAAACAGCAGGAATATTTATTCCTTGTGCAGGGAAGAAAACGTTTCGGAGCTCGGGGGCCCCGTCGTCAGTTCAGGGAATGCACAATATACAAACATATACAGTGTGTTATATAGGAGACTTACCAGCCCCCTGTGCGTCCCGTTCGTGTCCTCCTCCAGCGACTTCAGGGTTGGCGCCGTCTCTGTGACGTAACTGGCGCAGGTTCGATGGTCGCGATGGTCGCGTTGGATTCCTGTGCAACGTCACTGATGCGAGCTCCCGGCGGCCGGCCGCAGGGTCACGTGGGGCGGCTGTGCGCTACAGTGATACAAAGAAATATCATAAACATCTATTACATTTCAAAATGACATAACACCGAGCCACCAATGCAGTGAAAATACATGCTTCCATATACAAATAAAACTTAAGGGAAACATTGAACATTGAACAGGTTGGTGTGTGGTGAACAAAGGTGTGAGGCTGCCATCTACTGGCCGGTGAATGTAAAATATACATATACATATAACATTACTTAGACAAACAATTTAAAATAATGCGAACAGCATTAAGGGACTGTCCCTGCCATCTGCGTACTCAGGTCAACATATGCCAAAAGCAGAGGGCTATTCTATTGCCTGTGCTAGTCTGCTTACAATAAGCAGGGAATATACTATCAGATATGGGGAATTCCCATATGGTGAAAAGGCAATATGTGTCAGTACGGGGGCAGACACCTGGGTGTCAATATAAAGTAACACAGGTGTATGAAAAAAGAACACTGTTCCCACAATAATGGTGGTACCCCCTTAAGGAAAGCACTACTGGGATGAAGATGTAGGTGGACTGACCACCAATTACATACTATAGATGGATAATGAAAAACTGAAGGTGAAACAGCCAAATAAAATACTGAAAGAGGCCATGTGGATGTGTGAGAACACCCATCCATGCCTTCGTCAGGCCACTGCACGTTAAGTGGAGTATGGAGCAGTCCTTATATGAAATTATGTATGCCGAGATTCTCATTAAGCCCTCTGGGTTGTAGGGAGTCTAGCTTGAAAATCCATTGGGATTCTAGCTGTAACAACTTTCTGGATCTATTGCCGCCTCTGATGGAGAACGGTACATGATCCACTATCTTGTACCGCAGGGTCGCCATACTATGTTTGAATGTGGCGAAATGGCGAGCCACTGGCTGCTCACTTTTGGCAGAAATTAGGGCTGCACGTATGGCACAACGGTGTTGGGCCATTCTGACCTTGAATGTACAATCAGTTTTCCCCACATAATACAAGCCGCAGGGGCAGATAATCACATATACAATGTTCTTTGACGTACATGTCAAGGGCCAGCGTATTTTAAATTTTTGCCCAGTGTGTGGATGTTGTATGATCATACTGGGTGTGAGTGAACTACACGTAGTGCATCCCAAGCAGCGGTAGCACCCATTTGCCCGTTGTCTAGTGCCTGGTGGATGGGAGTGAAATGCAGTGATGTCCAATTTTACCAGACGGTCTTTAAGGTTACAGCTACGTTTATAGCTTGGCAATAGTCTAGTGGATTTAAGGTTTTTTAGCTCTGGGTCAGACGTAATTATGGGCCACCAGTTTTTAGCAAGTTTGGTGGTAGTCAAGCTGGACGTACTGTATTCGTTAACCCATGGAAGGGCTGGGGTTTGACTTTTTTTGGGTTGGCTGCCGGTGATCATGGCCAATCTATCCTGTGCCAGCGCCCTGTCTTTGGCCTTATTGAGATTCGCCCTAGGGTATCCTCGTTGTTCGAACTTGTGCAACATTTCGTCCAGTTGCTGTAAGCGCAATTGGGGGTCAGAGGTTATTCTGCATATGCGCAGGAACTGCGAATACGGCAGTCCTTCCACAGTGGAACGAGGGTGGAAACTGTTATGTCGGAGTATGGTGTTCCAAACAGTGGGGTATGCATGTATACAGGCTTGACACGTCTAGCGTTGCTAGAATAGTGTCCTTGATGACATGATCATATGTGGATAGAATACCAAGCAGGGCATTGGTATCCTTGAGATAGGTTGGTAATGCCTGTATGCATGGTTGCAGATAAATATCAAGAAAAATAGAGATAGGCTCACACAGTGACCCCCTGGCAGAGATGATGGGTGGATGGTCTCCCAGGGGGGCGCTGTGTGTCCTTATGGATCTTAGGTATAGTATAAAATATGGGCACTACAGGATATTCCACCGTGAGTTTTTTACATACAGAGCTGGTGATGATATTGTTATTAACGGCCCGTGATAACAAAGTGTCAAGGGATTTTTTGTAGTCACCGGTGGGATCCTGTGCCAACAGGGAATACGTGTGGGTATCATTAAGTAACCGATTTCACTCCTCTATATACATACAAGTGTCCATGACCACTATAGCCCCACCCTTATCAGCCCCTCTAATAATAATATCTTCCCTGTTGCTGAGTTCAGCAAGGGCTGTACGTTCAGAAGCAGATAAATTGGGGTGTACCTGGGGGGGTGGGTCAGGTAGGGCACTGTCCAGCAAGCGATGGTACGTCTTGATAGCTGCGTTGGTGGAGTGTGGGTCAAACCTAGATGGTGGGCCCAGGCGTTGTATGGCCATAGGTAAAAGTTCGGCTTCAGGATGTGGGGCTGTTTTACCGAAGAATTTTCTGAGTTTCAGCGTCCGCTGGAACTTGAAAGTGTCCACTTTCCATTTGAACTTGTCAGGGGGGGGGTGTGTGGGGACAAAAGAAAGTCCTTTGCTCAGGAGGCACATCTCGGATTCGGTGAGGGATTCCTCAATCAACCTATTAAAGGCTATTTTTTTTTTTTTTGCAGTTCAAACGATCTGGTTTAAGTGTTTAAATTAATTGTAATTTTTTTTTATTCAAAAATGGTCTACATTGAATGTTGAATGATGTTAATGTTCTTATTTTAAAGTGGCTCACCAGTGATCATTGCGGTACACCCCCTTTCGGTAGGATGGCGAGTGTATCCTTCTCATGTGGGCGGACAAAGGGTGATCCTGTGCAGTACCGTCCATTGCTCTGCCAGTGTAAAGGGTGGTGAGTCCCACAAAATGCAGGTTATGCAGGTAGGAGATGGTGATGAGCCCCTCCTAGATATTTTGGGATAAGATCAAGTGGACTGGGCTGGCTATTGGTAGTGACTCTTTCTCTGCCATCCTCCAAAATGAGTTAAAGTTAGTTTAAAACATGGTCACCAAACAATAAATGCTTGTTGACCTTTTAAAATATAGCACTTGCTATCCGTGAGTTTATTTCTTGCCCGAGTGGTTTATTTTGTGTCCATGTGGTTAATTTTAGTTTAAGATAGAGGTTTGTCACAATAAGTAAATGGTCGCCTTAATGCACAGGTGTTCTGCATATTTCCGGATTTACGTGCACTGACCTTGAATATGCTTCACGAATGTACGTGACCAAGTGTCCTGATCGTGTAGTCTGGGTAAACCACACAGGAAGAGAGCGCAGGGTGTGCTGTCATATTACCTTCATATGTTGTGCCAAGTACGCTCCATATACTGTACATAGCTTCTGTACCTCAGCATCTTGGCCGTTATCCTTACAAAGCTGAACACATGGAGATTCCAGGTAAGGTGTCATGTTGTATTTTTACCTCATTGCATTCTGCAGGAGACTCCCTGTAATAATAGCGGTCTCCCTGACTCCCTGCAGAGACTAACAATCTACCTGATCTTCCCTAACCCATATTATGCAGTTGTTACATTTTCGGGGGCAAAAAGAGAAATCAGATATTTATAAGAGATGTGCGGGTTCAGATCCTAGAGAACTGACCCCCCCTCCAAATGTATATGATCCAAGTCCAAGGCGGCATATGAATACTTCCATCCTTTGCGGCATTTTTTCAGATTCAGCACAAGGACCAACGTCATCATCCCACTGTTGGATTCTCACGAGACCCAGACCCGATATAAGTCCGGGAGAGCGGCCTAATTTTCACTCTACCCGTAATTTCAGACAGTATGGATGTGTCTGTTCTGTCTTCTGCAGGTGGTATAGGGAGGACTGTTGAGGGTTGTGGGGGAAAAGCTAGGGGGGACCTACGATGGGGGATGACTGAGGGGGATTACTATGGGGAACTACTGAGGGGATTATTATGGGGAACTACTGAGGAGGATTATTATGGAGACTACTAAAGGGATTACTTTGTAGGACTAATAAGGGGGACCTAATAACAGGATTACTATCCGGGACTACTAAGGTGGCTGCTGTGATACTACTAATAAGAGGCCACTTTACTGCGGGGGTGCTGTCAAATGTGCCGAATAATTCCAGGGGTGCTGCTAAATGTGCTGTATCAGTCCAGGGTGTGGACATGTGTGCCTTGTAATATTAGGGGTGCTGCTGTGTGTGCTGTATAATTCCAGGGGTGCTGCCATGTGTGTTTTTTTAAATTCCAGTGGTTCCCCATGTGTTTGGTATAATTCCACGTATGCTGCCATGTGTTGTGTATAATTCCAGGGGTTCCGCCATGTATGTCCTATAATTCCAGGCAGTAGCAAATGCAGGATTTTGAAAGGGGGGTTTCCAAGTAAGTGGTTACAGAACCAATAATAACTGCCCCCCACCCCAATACATAGCTAGCATTGCCCCTCATAGAAGGCACAGCCCCACATAGTCATCACAGCCCCTCCATAGTTAAACAGCATAGCTCTCCATAGTCAACACGGCCCCCCATAGACAGCACAGCCCCTCATACACACCATAGCCCCACCTTGTCTTCACAGCCCAACCACAGTTAGACAGCAGAGCCCCCCATAGTCAGAACAGCCCCCCCATAGATAGGCAGCACAGCCCCACATAGTCAGCATAGCCCCACCATAGCTGTGGAGCTGTGGAACTCCATCAGGTACCTCAGCAGCAGCAGGGAAGATGGACAGTCAGCAGCTGAGGTGGGTGTGGTGGGGTGCAGACTGATGTTTAAATGTGTACCGTACAGATTTATATTATGTGAAAAAGAGTTAGTGCTATTCTTTTTGGCAAAGTCACTGTCAGTTTTTTGTGAGTAGCACTATATATATATTTGGGATACGGGGCGGCACTCCAACCAGGAATAATAATTGTTAAACCAGTGCCTGGTCCTTAGTAAGGAGTTCCGACCGGCACTCAGATGTTGAAGACAAAGGGTTTTAAGCCATGTGCAATGGAAACAAACAGCAGCTGTCCCAACAGCTGTTTCTACTGGGCTTTGCTGGTTGTCATCAGGGTATATATATATAATTTATTGTTGAATAGCTGAGTGCCGCTCCTCCATCTTCTATACTACCACAGCTGTGAGGTCACCAGTGCAAGCTGTTTGTTATTGGAAGGAGTGACGGTTCCAACTAAACGTGCATATATATATATATATATATATATATATATATATATATATATATATATATACTAGGCTGCACCCCCTTAATTTGTGAACGTTTGTATTGTGAGAAATAGGGTTAGAATTGTATGTAAGATGGCCTGTATTGCAACTTGAGTTATAGGTGAAATGTGTTAAATAGAGAGCATATGATGTGGAAGGGAGTGTGTATTGTTTTGTTTAATTAAAAAGCAGTTACAGAGTAAGATGAACATTGATAGTGTGGATGGTACAGTGACATTTGTGGGTGTGGGGGGGGGGGGGCTGTGTGTGCATGTTGTTTAGGTGTGTGTGTGTGTGTGTGTGTGTGCCAGAGCCGGCCTTAGGCATAGGCAAACTAGGCAATTGCCTAGGGCATTTGGAATGCCTAGGGGCATCAGCAGCTTCTGCTGATTAAAATGATATGCAGCATGCCTATACTCTGTGTGTGAGTGAGGCTGTATCTGCATATGAAATAGTGTATTCATGGAAATCACTGTAACATAGCATTCCGTATGCAGGTACAGCCACAGTCGCACACAGAATATAGGCATGCCACATATCATTTTAATCATCGGAAGCTCCTTGTGTGTGCTGGTCATAACAATGCAAATAAGACGAATTTACAGCAAAAAAGGCACCCAACGTTAGCAGAACTGGCCAGCAGCTGCAAGACCTATTGAGTCAAGATGTAGAAAACATCTGTATCCAAGCAGAGGCAGAGGTCACAGTGTTAGCGGCTGTGCGAGTGCTGTCTGTGGGTGGGTTGTGCAATAGTGTTTGGCATAGGTGTAAGGGGCATTATGTGTGTCATGTATAAATGCATTATTAATGTGCGACATATGTGTACCAGGCATTATGTGTGTCATGTGTATAAGGGCATTAATAATGTGCAACGTATGTGTAAGGGGCATTATGTGTGTCATTATGTGTATGAAGGGCATTAATAAAGGTTGGCATGATGTGTAAGGGGCATTATGGTTATAAGGACATTAATAATGTGTGTCATGTGTAAGGGGCATTACTGTGTGGTATTATCAGGGGTGCCGAGAGCAAGGGGAAGGGGGTACAAATTACCCAGGCCAAAGTCTGATGGAAGGGCCCAGTGGGGGCCCCGGGCCCCCTCCCCTTAAGTGACAGCTGCAGCTCTTCTCCTCTGCCCAGCACACACTGCTTTGTGCTGGATTGCAGTGTGGCCATGGAGTTGCTTAAAATACAATATTTTCTCAGGATTTTTTTCTAAGGGTATAATGTGAATAATGTGAGCAGTAATGTACATAAGGTAAAGTGGTACTACTGTGTGATGTAATGTGAATAAGGGACACCATCGCATGATATAATGTAAATAAAGTTGCACTACTGTGTGGCATAATTTGAACTGGGGGTACTATTGTGTGGCCATGCCCCTTCCCAGCAAGAACACACCCCTGTTTGGGCTGCGCACCAAATGTGTGTGCTGTTTCTATTTAAAATATTGCGGGTAGGGGCACCAAAACGATGACTGCTATGATGAGGGTTGATGGTAGGTACGATTTGGGGTGGTCAGACGCACAGGACACAAGTTTCTACTCTGTATATAGACAGATGGCCCCCCGTCTGGATATATCGTTAATATTGTAATAGATTATCCGGGGGTGTGCTACCACAGGACAAATATGTATGAATTCAGACAGAAAGAGGAAAGGTTTGTCACATTAGTGGTGCACCTCAGATGCGTCGTGAGACTTTAAAACATAATCTTTATTTAGGTCAATTTAAAAAAAAAGAAATAGGCTGCGAAATATAACAGACAACATATAACATGTAACATGGACAGTGCTAATGTGATTTAAAAACTTGGGCTCATGCGGCGTCCCTTAGCACTTATGGATGAATTGATGTAACTTGTATTAGTGGGTCTCACCCTCGGTGCTGGCTATATTGCCTATGGTGCACCTAGGGGGACGTAATGTTGTTTTATAAACAGTTAATCGTCTGCCTGTGTTATGTTTATATGCACATCACAATCATATATACGTATAGAAGAAAATTTCTATTTCATGTATGGCGAAGCGCTGACTGCTGGACAGTCGCTGTGGATTTAACTGGGATGCACTACTATATTTTTGGATGTTAGTGATTGCCTCGATGTGAGACCACTGTGTAGCGTAAGGATCCTGTAAGTGGATCCACACAGTGACGAGGTGGGGTTATGAGCAGCTGGCACAATCGCCTAAAGTATACTGCCAAAATAACCCTATAGTCACTTCTCATATAGGTGCATAAAAATAACCAGTGTCTATTTGTCAAGAATATTGGGACAAGGTATCCAGCGTACAGCGGGTATCTGTAATACTGCAGGCAGTGTCACTTAGGGTCAGGCAGCTGTGTCCCGTTTCTGTCAAATCGTGGGGTCACAGGTAAGTATCACCCAGGACTGGCAGACGGAATTAGCCAACAGCTTGCTCCGGTCACCTAGTGCTGCTGCAAGGAGCGATGCGCATATAACAAAGACAAAATGTTTAAATAAGCATTAGAGTCCTTAAAAGGACTAGAAATGATGACAATCAGGCAGGAAAATAATAAAGCTAAGAGAGCGACCGCACGGCTTGTGGTGGCCGGCGTACGCTTCGCAGTTCTTCCTCAGGGCAGGAAGAACTGCGAAGCGTACGCCGGCCACCACAAGCGACAAACCTTTCCTCTTTCTGTCTGAGGGTTGATGGTACTGGGAAAGGGGACCAGGGTTAGAAGTAGAACTAGTGGCGGTGCTAGGGGGCACCAGCCAAAATCTTGCCTAGGGCGTCATTTAGGCTAGGGCCGGCTCTGGTGTGTGCAATAGTATAGTAGGGTGTTTTTGAGTCAGCAGCTCCCCACTGGCGGAGGTCACGACACAGGAAAACAGGAGGCTGGGTAGTGATAGGGGTGTGTGGGAATAAGGGGTCTAAAGAGGAGGGTGGGAGATACTGTGCAGCTTCTGCCAGTGGGTGAGGGTCCAGCGTGGCAGTACAGGATGGTGGCCCTGAGTAAGTGTCTCCTCCTACTGGGTGGGAGTTAGGGGGCATGAGAGCAGGAGGCTGGGCTATGAGGCATGATAGGGGCATGTGGGCAAAACAGCGTCAGCAACTCCCCAGTGATGGAAGTTACGGTTCAGGAGAGCAGGAAGCTGGGTAGTGATAGGGGTGTGTGAGTATACGGGGGACTAAAAAGGGGCTTAGGGGTGCCGTGAATTGCGGGAGGGGCACGGGGGGTGCCGTGAATCAAGGGAGGGAGGGGGCGCAGGTGTCCGCAAATCGCAGAAGAGAGGGCAGGGGTCTGCAAAGCGTGGGAGGGGGCGTGAATCGCGCGAGGGGGGGTTGCGAATTGCGGGAAGGGGGGGGGCGCGGGGGGACGTGAATCGTGGGAGGGGGCGTGAGTCGCAGGAGGGAGGGTGCACGGGGGGTCCGCGATTTGCAGGAGGGGGGGCACGGGGCGCGATGAATCAACCTAGTTGGTTATATATTCTTGTAGAAGGATGGTAGGATGTTGCTGTCATTCAGAATGCATTTACATAAACAGTAATAGTAGCAGTAAAAGATCTGACTTAAAGCACCTACAGTAAAACAGAACAGGTGTTATATATTATACAAAGAATTGGTTGATGAGTTCCAGGTTGACATGCACATAGTTCATAGTTGTCACTGGAAAAAATTGCCACAATAAAAAATCAACACAGAAAGATCAACACATGTAAATGTTGACATAAATGTGACACCTCATTGGTGTCCATGTCGACACATGAGAATGAATATAAAAACATTCAAAAAAGAAAAATAAATCTTCAAAAACTCATGTCAACCTTTTTCATTGTCGACCATAGCCGTGTCAGTGTTTTGCATGTGCCATTTAATCCTGGGGTTGCCGTGAATCACGCGCGGGGGGGGAGGGGTGTCCGCGAATCACGGGAGGAGGGGTTGTGGGTGGATGCCGTGAATTGCGGGAGGGGGGGTCGCGGGGGTTGTGGGTGCCGCGAATCGTGGGAGGGTGGTTTGCGGGGGTGGGGGGTTGCCGCAATGACAGGAGGGGGGGTCGGGAAAATCGCGGTAGGGGGGTACCGTGAACCGCGGGAGGGGGGGCCCTGGGGGGTTGGCGCGAATTGTGGGAGGCGGGTCGCAGGGTGCGGCGAATCGCAGGAGGGGGGGTGTCACGGGGTGGGGCCGCGAATCGCGGAAGTCGCGAATTGTGGGGGGTGTGCTGCGAATCGCGGGAGGGTGCCGCAAATCGCCACAACAAAAAATCAACACAGAAAGGTCAACACATGTAAATGTTGACATAAGTGTGGCACTTCATTGGTGTCCATGTCGACACATGAGAATGAATATGAAAACATTCTTAAAATGAAAAATACACTCATGTCAACCTTTCTCATCGTCGACCATAGCCGTGTCAGTGTTTCGCATGTGCCATTTGATCCTGGGGTTGCTGTGAATCGCGGCGGCTGGGGGGGGTGGTGGTGGGGGGTGTCCACGGGAGGGGGGGTGGCGGGGGGGAATGCCATGAATTGGGGAGGGGGGGTCGCGGGGGTGGGTGCTGCGAATTGCAGGAGGGGTCGGCACGGGGGTTGCAGCGAATCGCGGGAGGGGGGTCGCGGGGCCGGGGGGTTTGCCGCGAATCACGGGAGGGGGTGTCAGGGGGGGTGCCGCGAATCACGGGAGGGTCGTGGGGGGTGCAGGGGGGATGGGCGCGGGGGGTTGCAGCGAATCGCAGAAGGGGGGGACGCGGGGGGTGGGGTGCCCCGAATCACTGGAGGGGGGGGGGGGGTCGTGGGGGCTGTGGTTGCCGCGAATTGCGGTAGGGGGGCTCCTGAAGTCATGAAGATGGGTAAGTGTCCTGCAGACGGGTAAATCCCGAAATGCCGTAGGCACTAGTAAATTTAGTTTTTTGAACTAAGCAAGACCCGTGTGACATTTGGGTTCTTGTTTCCTAGCACGGCGGCCATTGCATCGCATACCATAAGGCATACGATGGTATGTGATGCGATGTTGCACCATGGCAGCCGATGTTATACAATTTTAAATTGTATACCATCGCATTGTATGGCATTGTATGCCATATACAATGGTATACAATTTTAGGTACTTATGTAGTATCTGGGCTGCCGATTTTTTGATTGTATGCCTTAAGTTAAGGCATACAATCAGATGCGATGCGATGCGATATCGCATCGCATCGCATACGACCATGCGATGCGATGCGATGCGATGACCCGATTTTTCCATAGGATTCAATGTTAAAATGGACTGAGTCCATTTTAACATGGAATTCAATGGGAAAAAGGGGTCCTTTTCATACCCCTACTATCCAAGTGGGCATGGAGTTGGATATAAACCTGTGGCGAGCGTAGCGAGCCACCGAGCCCGAAGCGTGGCGAGCGAAGCGAGCCCCGCGAGGGGACGGTATTCTGTGTCCCCTCGCGGGGCTCGCTACGCTCGCCACGCTTCGGGCTCGGTGGCTCGCTACGCTCGCCACAGGTTTATATCCAACTCCATGCCCACTTGGATAGTAGGGGTATGAAAAGGACCCCTTTTCCCATTGAATTCTATGTTAAAATGGACAGAGTCCATTTTAACATTGAATCCTATGGAAAAATCGGGTCCATCGCATCGCATCGCATCGCATGCGATATGGTCGGGTGCGATGCGATGCGATGGACCCGATTTCAAAATCGGCAGCCCAGTTACTACATAAGTACCCAATTTTAAATTGTATAAGCACCCTAATGGGTGTTTTCAATGTTAAATGTGCCCCCTATAAGATAATTAACTGTAATGGGTGCTTACAATGTTAAAAGCACCCCCACGCCACCCCCACTATTAACGGCAACCCGAAGCGTGGCGAGCTTCTGCGATACGCGTCCTCCGACCTTTTCATACACCCACTATCCACGTCGGCGTGGAGTTGATTTTATAAAGTGTGGCGAGCGCAGCGAGCCACCGAGCCCGAAGCTTGGCGAGCGCAGCGGGCCACACGAGGGGACGCGGAATACATGTAAAGTAATACGCGCCCCCTCGCGGGGTGCGCTGCGCTCGCCATGCTTTGGGCTCGGTGGATCGCTGCGCTCGCCACACTATATAGAATCAACTCCCGCCGACGTTTTTTAAGTTAAGGCATACAATCAGATGCGATGCGATGCGATATCGCATCGCATCGCATACGACCATGCGATGCGATGCGATGCGATGACCCGATTTTTCCATAGGATTCAATGTTAAAATGGACTGAGTCCATTTTAACATGGAATTCAATGGGAAAAAGGGGTCCTTTTCATACCCCTACTATCCAAGTGGGCATGGAGTTGGATATAAACCTGTGGCGAGCGTAGCGAGCCACCGAGCCCGAAGCGTGGCGAGCGAAGCGAGCCCCGCGAGGGGACGGTATTCTGTGTCCCCTCGCGGGGCTCGCTACGCTCGCCACGCTTCGGGCTCGGTGGCTCGCTACGCTCGCCACAGGTTTATATCCAACTCCATGCCCACTTGGATAGTAGGGGTATGAAAAGGACCCCTTTTCCCATTGAATTCTATGTTAAAATGGACAGAGTCCATTTTAACATTGAATCCTATGGAAAAATCGGGTCCATCGCATCGCATCGCATCGCATGCGATATGGTCGGGTGCGATGCGATGCGATGGACCCGATTTCAAAATCGGCAGCCCAGTTACTACATAAGTACCCAATTTTAAATTGTATAAGCACCCTAATGGGTGTTTTCAATGTTAAATGTGCCCCCTATAAGATAATTAACTGTAATGGGTGCTTACAATGTTAAAAGCACCCCCACGCCACCCCCACTATTAACGGCAACCCGAAGCGTGGCGAGCTTCTGCGATACGCGTCCTCCGACCTTTTCATACACCCACTATCCACGTCGGCGTGGAGTTGATTTTATAAAGTGTGGCGAGCGCAGCGAGCCACCGAGCCCGAAGCTTGGCGAGCGCAGCGGGCCACACGAGGGGACGCGGAATACATGTAAAGTAATACGCGCCCCCTCGCGGGGTGCGCTGCGCTCGCCATGCTTTGGGCTCGGTGGATCGCTGCGCTCGCCACACTATATAGAATCAACTCCCGCCGACGTTTATAGTGGGGGTATGAAAAGGTCGGAGGATGTGTACTGCCGCCCCTCGCGGGCTCGCTGCGCTCACCACACTTTGGGTTGGCGTTGATAGTGGGGGTGCATTTAACATTGTAAGCACCCTAACGGGCGCTTATACAATTAAAAATCGTATAGGGGCTTATAAAATTTAAAATCGCATCGCATCGCATGCGGGCATATGGCATGCGATGCAATGTGATGCCATACAACTTAATATCGTGGGCGCCGTGCTAGGAAACAAGTACAGATATTTGTGTTGGAGGAGTATATATATATATATATATATATATATATATATATATATATATATATATTTGGAACCCCCCCCATACAAATCCTGCGTTTTCCCCTGGAGCCCCCCATAGTCAGCACAGCACAGTCCCCCTCCATAATCAGCATAGCCCCTTATAGACAGAACAACCACCGATCTGAGACCCCCCCTCCAGCACAGTCCCCTAGGCAGACATCACATCCAGCCTTCTCCACACACACACAGTTGTCACAGTTTGGCAGATTTTGCAAATTTGCAGTCACAAGCCTGGCCAGTGTGCGGATACAATCATGCCAGAACTGCTGGCAGCCCCTTCCCCCACTACTCACTTTGTAGTCAGCCATGGTGCTGATGTGCTTCTCAGTTGGTCTCTCACCTCTCAGGCTGTTTGTTATGATGACATCAGTCTGAGAGGAGCTGCTCCCCCTGCCTGCCAGCGGCTACATCTACATGTCACAGAGGGCCTTATTCTGATCAGTGCGGATTTTACCGCATGCGGACGTCCCGCCGATGTTGATCGTCTGCGCATGTGCAGAGGTCACTCTGTGCATGTGCAGGCGATTTCGCCGCACGTATTCTTTATACGCCGCACAGGGGGCGTAGAGGGGCGTGAGGGGCTACTTAGCCTCATTACCCTATGCATACGCCCCGCGTTTCATGGGCGTTCCCATGCAAACGCGGGGCGTATGCATGGTAATGAGACCGTGACGCGTGTGTAGGGGGCGGGCATCTGACATCGCCGGATGTCAGCTGCCCGCCCCCATACATGATTTCACACGGACAAGTGTCCGTGTGGTCTTGTGTGGCGGGACCTGGTGGAGCGTGCGGCCCTGCATTCGATGTTCGGCGACCATCGAATGCAGGGGCTGCTCCCAAGATGGATGAGGCGTATCCCCGTCCAATTTCATGCGGATCGCCACATATCCGCGTACGGACGGGAGGTGGCGATCCGTATGGAAGGCGGGGATTCGCCTGCACGGTCGTGGCCGCATATTCTGATCGGGCCGCACCGATCAGAATAAGGCCCAGAGAGACAGCAGCCAAAGCAGGGAGGAGGGAAGCAGCTGACCCGCCACACAAAAACATTGGACACATCAAGTGAGACATCGGCAGCCAGGGGCGGTTTCTAAGTATTTGGAACCTCCCCTGTGTGCGCGACTGTCAGGGGTTCCGCCATGTGTGCTATATAATTCCAGAGGTACTGCCATGTGCTGCATAATTCCAGGGGTGCTGCCATGTGTGCCATATAATTCCAGGAAAAAACTTGTGGTTTTTTACTGCAATTGTGCTGTTAAGTGTGCCGTATCAATCCAAGGGTCCCATTATGAGTGCCATATAGTTCCAGGGGTGCTGCCATTTGTACCTTTATAATACCAGGGGTGCTTCTATGTGTGCTATATAATTCTAGGGGTGCCGCCATGTGTGCTGTATCAGTCCACGGGTGCCGTCATGTGTGCCCTATCATAGTGTTCACTTAGGCTTGTTTTACAGGGCGCCGCACCCTGTCCGTTTTTATTACTCCTAAAGCCGCCCTGCCCTTTGAGCAGGTTTCACTGTGCGCCCATCCACTGCCAAGCTGTGTAAGTCCTGGACACCGCTGGAAAAGCTGGAAGGATGTGGATCAGCTCTTCCAACCTTTTCCAGCCCCCTGGGCAACGATAAAAAAAAACATGTACAATGAGCATAAATGCCAACTGTGAATAAGCAACACTTGTGTATGTACTGGGTATTACAGTGTGTGGCATAATGTGTACTGGGCATAATGTTGTGTGCCATAATGTGTACAGGGCATCACAGTGTGTGGCATAATGTGTACTGAGAAAAAAGGTGTGTGCTATAAGGTGTACTGGGCATAACACTGTGTGGCATAATGTGTGCTGGTCATAACAGTGTGTGCCATAATGTGTACTGGGCTTAACAGTGTGTGCCATAATGTGTACTGGGCATAACAGTATGTGCCAAAATGTGTGATGGGCAAAATCCTGGTGCAGTGTGCAATATATATATATATATATAGTTATATATACTGTATATATAGTATTGCTGTCTGCCTGAGGAAGGGGAACGTTGTCCCCGAAACCCAAAAAAAGTATAGAAAAGTCCCAAGGCGCAGTCCCGGAGTCCTTGTTGCCACAATATTGATGGAGATTCACTGCAGTTTTTTTCTCCTTTGGTCAATTTTGGAAAGAAATAATATTGAAGGCGCTTGACTCCGATGATAATAAATGGGGAAAGAATATATAGGATAATTGGTCAGTGGATTGTTTTCCAGAACCGAAAACTGTGTCAATCCATAGGACAGGGAATAAGGATGCGTACTTTTTACTCACAATTGGAGTGGTGTGCGTACTCCTATCTGGGTTTCTTTATGACAGGACATATGATTGAAGTTTGTCCCTATCAAGGTATCCCTCGTTGTGAGTATCATGCAAATTCAAATAGAAAAAAAAAAAGGGGGAAGAACCGTGAGTGAATGGTCACTATTTCAAATCAGCCAGATGGAGGATAGTGGGGACCAATATTGCGTACCCGACTTACACAGAAGCTTATATTCACATGTGCATAAAGGTTTCTTTTATGTGGGATCACCAAAGTATGTGAAGATCTGCCAATAATATGTGCGTACCGTACTTACGGTGCACAACACGGTGGTACTCCTATCTGGGTTTCTTTTTAAAAACGATCCCCTCTGTACTTTCTTAGCAGCAGACTTTCTCACTCAAGTAGTGCATGCAAACAAAGGATGGAGACCGTCTTATTGTAGAATGGTGCTTTTATTGCTAAACAAGCCAATTAAAGCACAAATAAAAAATTAAAAGTACCTGAAAGAAGTCCTTATAGCAACAAGGACTTTAAAGACTGAAGGGGCTCAGTCACTCTGCTTGCCAACGCGTTTCGACAGACTCATCTGTCTTTTTCAAGGCTACAGAGTGACTGACACTGTGCCTGGTTTTATACTATACTGGGTGAAAAGCTTGATGACGCACTTCCGGTATAGCCATTGTGCGTGAATTTGGTAATTCTATATAGGTTATATTAAGCTTATTAGGCAGGTGGGCTTAGCGCTAGTATAAGGAATCCACTACTTTTACTAGTGGATCCTTTAGCGCTCTGTAACTCTTAAATCAGGCACCGCCGTCTGTTACTTCCGGTCTTTGAGACACAAGGAAGTGACGCGCGGCACCTGTGTGGACCGCAAGTTCCGTCTTTGACTACCGGAACTGACATAGCGCTACCTTTGTGGAACGCAAGCTTCCTGTATTTTGGAACGCAGACCCGTTTGTATTGTATGGGTCCTGTCTCCAATCTTTGTGTTTGTTTATAAGGAAGCCCAAATAACAAAACCTATTAAGGTATGGCTTCGTATTAAACTCTATTCTATTGTAAACATAACACATTTGGAAGGTGCATAGGTTATTGCGATATGCTAATAAAGTGCATTTGATTAAAATTAACATTTTAATCTAAAGTGCATCCAGTATTAAAATATTTAGACATAATAAGATAGAAAAAACTTTCACCCAGTATGTATAGCTCCTTACAGGATATAAAGGGAATTAAAAAACATTTAAAAAGTTTTATTAAGCATACAATATCAAAGTAAAAAATTCATAAAATATGTAAAACAGACTGTTGCCCTATAACATCTAGGATAAAAACCATTTTAATTCAAATTCATGGTTAAGGCCATTTGGTGACAGTGAGTTGAGGTCATAAATCCAGCGCATCTCTTTTTTTGCCAACTGGATATCTCTGTTTTTATGACGCCAATCTTTTTTAACCCACTCTAATGCCCAAAAACCGGTCAGATGTTTGCAAGAGTTTTCATGTTTATCTCTAAAATGTAATGAAAATGGATGGTCAGGGAAACCTTTTTTAATATTTCTCACATGCTCCGAAAGGCGGGTTTTAAGGCTTCTGGTGGTCTTACCTACATACAGTTTATCACATGAGCACCTAATTGCATAAATAACATAGGTGGAATTACATGTGATGAACTGCTTGTATTTAAAAACCCGGTCATTCAATTTGACTTCTGCATATTTATTGCAGGAAGCGGGGCATACCTTGCACATGGAGCAGTCACCGCAACGATAAAAGCCCTTGTTCCGAATAAAACCACCTACTGGTTTTTCTATATAGGCACTAGAGACCAATTGGTCCCTAAGGTTTGGGGCCCTTCTATATATAAATTTGGGCCTCTCTGGCAATATATTTGTCAGAACTGGGTCTTTTAAAAGTAGATCCCAATTCCTTTTGAAAATGGTTTCCACTGATTTATGATATCCAGTATATTGGGTATTAAACGCCAATTGGTGCTTATCGGTATTTGTACTGGAGGGTTGTGGTCTGGTTTCTAAAAGCATCTCCCGATCCACTTTTTTAGTTTCCTCTAGAGCTTTGTTGAGTAAGGCTGGTTTATATCCCTTTCTTAAAAATTTGTTGGTCATTACATCCGCGTTACCCTCAAAATCATTGGTCTTGGAACAGTTCCTTTTCAATCTGATGTATTGTCCCTTAGGAACATTGGTAAGCCAACTATTTAGATGGTTGCTGCTAGGATCTATATAGGTATTTGAATCCGATGGTTTGGTATAATTGGTGGTCTCGAGTTTATTGTTATCTATATAGATTCTGAGGTCCAGAAAATTCACCTCTTTTTTATTTATGTTAAATGTAAGATGAATATTGAGTGTGTTGGAGTTAAGGAACTCACAAAAACTACTAAGGAGATCCATATCACCCCGCCATATGAACAAAACATCATCGATGTATCGGCTCCATTCGACCAGGTTTGCCGCCCAGCCATGTCCCTGCCATACCATCTGATCTTCCCACCTGGCCATAAAGATATTGGCATAGCTGGGGGCAAACCTGGTCCCCATGGCGGTGCCCACATCTTGCACATAAAAACTGCCATCAAAGTTAAAATAATTGTTTCTGAGTATAAATTCAATACCCTCCACAATAAACATTTGTAAATCGTTTTCCATATTTGTCTTTTCCAAGGTTTGTTTAATTGCAGAAATTCCATCGCAGTGCTTTATAATAGTGTATAAGGATGTTACATCTGTGGTCACTAAACATAAATTATCATCCCACACTACCTCTTTTAACTTGTTCAATACATCCTTGGTATCTTTTAAGTGTGACCTATTTTCTGTTACTAAAGGTTGTAGGTGGTGGTCAATGAATGCAGATAAATTGGCCGTAATGCTATATATGGCCAGGTGGGAAGATCAGATGGTATGGCAGGGACATGGCTGGGCGGCAAACCTGGTCGAATGGTGGCGATACATCGATGATGTTTTGTTCATATGGCGGGGTGATATGGATCTCCTTAGTAGTTTTTGTGAGTTCCTTAACTCCAACACACTCAATATTCATCTTACATTTAACATAAATAAAAAAGAGGTGAATTTTCTGGACCTCAGAATCTATATAGATAACAATAAACTCGAGACCACCAATTATACCAAACCATCGGATTCAAATACCTATATAGATCCTAGCAGCAACCATCTAAATAGTTGGCTTACCAATGTTCCTAAGGGACAATACATCAGATTGAAAAGGAACTGTTCCAAGACCAATGATTTTGAGGGTAACGCGGATGTAATGACCAACAAATTTTTAAGAAAGGGATATAAACCAGCCTTACTCAACAAAGCTCTAGAGGAAACTAAAAAAGTGGATCGGGAGATGCTTTTAGAAACCAGACCACAACCCTCCAGTACAAATACCGATAAGCACCAATTGGCGTTTAATACCCAATATACTGGATATCATAAATCAGTGGAAACCATTTTCAAAAGGAATTGGGATCTACTTTTAAAAGACCCAGTTCTGACAAATATATTGCCAGAGAGGCCCAAATTTATATATAGAAGGGCCCCAAACCTTAGGGACCAATTGGTCTCTAGTGCCTATATAGAAAAACCAGTAGGTGGTTTTATTCGGAACAATGGCTTTTATCGTTGCGGTGACTGCTCCATGTGCAAGGTATGCCCCGCTTCCTGCAATAAATATGCAGAAGTCAAATTGAATGACCGGGTTTTTAAATACAAGCAGTTCATCACATGTAATTCCACCTATGTTATTTATGCAATTAGGTGCTCATGTGATAAACTGTACGTAGGTAAGACCACCAGAAGCCTTAAAACCCGCCTTTCGGAGCATGTGAGAAATATTAAAAAAGGTTTCCCTGACCATCCATTTTCATTACATTTTAGAGATAAACATGAAAACTCTTGCAAACATCTGACCGGTTTTTGGGCATTAGAGTGGGTTAAAACAGATTGGCGTCATAAAAACAGAGATATCCAGTTGGCAAAAAAAGAGATGCGCTGGATTTATGACCTCAACTCACTCTCACCAAATGGCCTTAACCATGAATTTGAATTAAAATGGTTTTTATCCTAGATGTTATAGGGCAACAGTCTTTTTTACATATTTTATGAATTTTTTACTTTGATATTGTATGCTTAATAAAACTTTTTAAATGTTTTTTAATTCCCTTTATATCCTGTAAGGAGCTATACATACTGGGTGAAAGTTTTTTCTATCTTATTATGTCTAAATATTTTAATACTGGATGCACTTTAGATTAAAATGTTAATTTTAATCAAATGCACTTTATTAGCATATCGCAATAACCTATGCACCTTCCAAATGTGTTATGTTTACAATAGAATAGAGTTTAATACGAAGCCATACCTTAATAGGTTTTGTTATTTGGGCTTCCTTATAAACAAACACAAAGATTGGAGACAGGACCCATACAATACAAACGGGTCTGCGTTCCAAAATACAGGAAGCTTGCGTTCCACAAAGGTAGCGCTATGTCAGTTCCGGTAGTCAAAGACGGAACTTGCGGTCCACACAAGTGCCGCCCGTCAGTTCCGGTATTCTAAGACGGAACTTGCGGTCCACACAGGTGCCGCGCGTCACTTCCTTGTGTCTCAAAGACCGGAAGTAACAGACGGCGGTGCCTGATTTAAGAGTTACAGAGCGCTACAGGATCCACTAGTAAAAGTAGTGGATTCCTTATACTAACGCTAAGCCCACCTGCCTAATAAGCTTAATATAACCTATATAGAATTACCAAATTCACGCACAATGGCTATACCGGAAGTGCGTCATCAAGCTTTTCACCCAGTATAGTATAAAACCAGGCACAGTGTCAGTCACTCTGTAGCCTTGAAAAAGACAGATGAGTCTGTCGAAACGCGTTGGCAAGCAGAGTGACTGAGCCCCATCATTCTTTAAAGTCCTTGTTGCTATAAGGACTTCTTTCAGGTACTTTTAATTTTTTATTTGTGCTTTAATTGGCTTGTTTAGCAATAAAAGCACCATTCTACAATAAGACGGTCTCCATCCTTTGTTTGCATGCACTACTTGAGAGAGAAAGTCTGCTGCTAAGAAAGTACAGAGGGGATCGTTTTTAAAAAGAAACCCAGATAGGAGTACCACCGTGTTGTGCACCGTAAGTACGGTACGCACATATTATTGGCAGATCTTCACATACTTTGGTGATCCCACATAAAAGAAACCTTTATGCACATGTGAATATAAGCTTCTGTGTAAGTCGGGTATGCAATATTGGTCCCCACTATCCTCCATCTGGCTGATTTGAAATAGTGACCATTCACTCACGGTTCTTCCCCTTTTTTTTTCTATTTGAATTTGCATGATACTCACAACGAGGGATACCTTGACAGGGACAAACTTCAATCATATGTCCTGTCATAAAGAAACCCAGATAGGAGTACGCACACCACTCCAATTGTGAGTAAAAAGTACACATCCTTATTCCCTGTCCTATGGATTGACACAGTTTTCGGTTCTGGAAAAGAATCCACTGACCAATTATCCTATATATTCTTTCCCCATTTATTATCATCGGAGTTGTCCCTGAAACCGTTGCACAAATAAATTTTCGTTTGCTCACAAGACCTGGAGTGCCGCGTTGGTGATTCAACTCCTAGGAGCTACCATCACCCACCTGTGTCTATATAGTGTTATTTAGTGTTATTTAGTAATAGTGGGTCAAAACTGGAAGTTTTCAAAAAATAAAATGTATTTATTTTTACAAATGAAGGCTAACACAGTACACAATAAAAAGGAAGGGATGGTGATTTAAAATTTATACGGTACTAAAAATATATGCACAGCAATAAAAAGTTAATACTAGTAAAACACAATAATTATTTCGCTCTGAATAAAGATATTGCCGACATATTGCCGACAGGATCATACAATCATACAACATACAATCATAAAAAACGGGAATATAAAATAGAGTAAAATAAGGTATGTAAAATCTCTTAGCTGAGTTTCGTCTTATAAGACTTCCTCAGGGGGTGTGGACAAACTGGTTGGAGCTAGTATTTATTGCTAAGGCAGGCCTACATCACTTCCTGTCATTCAATCAATCAATCAAACAGCGAGTGGGTAAAGAGTGGTATTTTGGTAACAGATCTCTCTGTCAATAGCGTACATAATTTATAAGTATAAACATACAATAAGTGTACTTATTGCTAAAAGTCTTTTAATTGATGCTCGGGGTGTGGTGTAGTGGGGCGGGACGTCATATCCACCCCACTTCCGCCCCGCATCTGCCGTCATTAGAGGGATTAGTGCGCATGTGTCCCACTTTCATTCACAGTGAGCCGCGTCTGTATTGCAGCTGCTTCCCGGCTTATGTTAATAGCGGTCACGTGGTTTCTTTGTACTTCGCCAACATGGTACTGGTATTATAGGTTGTAGTGGCGACATCTTGTGGTTTGGACGGGTTATAACAGGTTGGTCTGTGCCGTGCGCATCCTATGCATATAGCATATGAGTTCTCATTCAGTAGTATAGACATTTTTTTTAAAAGAAATGAGCCAGCGACATAGAAAGAAAAATAAATATATTTAGTGCAATATTTGTTAGACATAATGCAACTACAGTTACAGGCATGGTTGATTTTAAGTCCGGAGCTCAGTCACCCACAATCATTTGATAATACAGCTTAGCATATCAATGGCTACCACAGCCTGATGACGATGTTGTAAATAACATTGAAACGTTGCTGAACTTACCCTGTGTTGGTGTGCAAATTGATTTCTAAATAGTCCTTGGTAGCCGTCGATATGCTAAGCTATATATATATATATATATATATATATATATATATATATATATATATATATATATATATGTATTATGTATCAATCCCCAGATAGAACAGTCCAATCTTGAGACAGACAGGTCCAGCACACCTCAGCATGTCACATGCAGTAAAATCATTTAATGAAGCAAATAAGCAGTACAGGGTTTCAATATACTTAGCATATCCGTGGCAGTAGCTGAAGACAGCAGTATAAATTTATATCCACAGGCATAGCCCTGACGGGCCGTTTCGGTGTCCAACCACCTTCATCATAGGGCATCCAATATATATATATATATATATAGCAGTTCCAGATGGCGAGCACCCACGGATTCTTCAACGCCAATAAATCACTCCAACAACATGAAGTTGCACAAGCTTTCGGCCTTTATTATGCCCTTCGTCAGGCAGCAATAGACAAACAAACATACACAGTGCTCACCTTATATACACTATATGCAGACGTGAAATTCAAGACGCGCGGCGGGAGCTCCGGCGTGCGTTCCAGCAGGAGCTTCCGGGTACGTCCTTCCCAGCAAGCTCTACTGCAAGGAGTGACATTAGCGAACATACTAACATCGATGCCAGAATTCGTAAGAGAGAACCAGGCTGTTTTAAATGTGTCGGCTGTTAGACCTGTCGACACATGGTAGCCACTAAATACTTCTTTCACCCGCATACGGGTAAGAAATATATGATTCGACATGCATTAACTTGAAGTACTCCTTACGTTGTATACATGGTCAAATGCCCGTGTGGGTTGTGCTACATTGGCAAAACCATTCGCCCCTTTAAGGAGCGAATGGCGATGCATCGCACATCTATAAGAGCTGCTTTATCGGGCAAACCATCGGACCAACCTCTTGCCAGGCATTTTGCTGAGCATAAACATACCCTAGCAAATTTTAAGCATACAATTATAGATCACATGCCTGAGAGCATGAGACGAGGTGATCGGCATAAGAGTTTGTTGAGATTAGAATTTAAATGGATTCATGTATTAGATACTGTTCGCCCTAAAGGGTTAAATGACCATCTTAATCTTAATATATTTCTAAACTAACTATGTGTCTATAATATGCCATTATAACTCTCATGTAATACCTGCCTTTTTGCTCTGATCGTACAAGTCCTATATTGTAGTAACAACTGTTGATATATGATTATGCATTCTAAATGTAAACTTGTTGTATCTTTACTGTAACATTGTATGTCTTTATTTGTTAGTTTGTCTTTAACGGTGTATAGCCGCGCTGCTATAGCAACGGCTGATGCATTCCTTGCAGTAGAGCTTGCTGGGAAGGACGTACCCGGAAGCTCCTGCTGGAACGCACGCCGGAGCTCCCGCCGCGCGTCTTGAATTTCACGTCTGCATATAGTGTATATAAGGTGAGCACTGTGTATGTTTGTTTGTCTATTGCTGCCTGACGAAGGGCATAATAAAGGCCGAAAGCTTTTGCAACTTCATGTTGTTGGAGTGATTTATTGCCGTTGAAGAATCCGTGGGTGCTCGCCATCTGGAACTGCTGCATTATTACATTAGGCTTGAGCACCACGGTGGATGTCTTAAGCTGCAGGAGGGTGCCTGTCGTTCTGGACTTGTGTGTGTGTATATATATATATATATATATATATATATATATATATATATATATACAGATAGTGGTAGATGCTCAAATTAGTTCAGTAAAACTTTTCAGGTGCATGCAAGGGAGGGGTTAATACTTAGTAAGTAACAAGACATTGGTCCCCCCGGCACACTGAATAGTTTTAGCAACCAATCTTGAACACTACATGATAATAGAATTCAGAGATATTGGTTACATATACCTGCGCAGGTGTATGATATGCCCCCAAGCCGCGTCAAGGCTTCTCTGTATATTGGGGGTCCCTAGCGCTATATCTAGGTGCAGGGTGTGGCACCCCAAAAACTATCATAAGCTAGGAGGTCCAGTGTGGCATGCCAGTGAGATACTAAGTGTTAATAATTAGTGATAGGAAGCCGGAGCTATATAAAAAGAGAGAGATAAATGAAATGTAATTAAAATAAGAGAGAGAGAGTGTTAGTGAGGGAAAAGTGTTAATAGAATGTAAGGGCATGCCGCACTAAAGCCACCCAGCCCATCCAGTCCAGGTCCATATATATAAATAGTGTCCATGAGTCTCCAAAACACTGCCATCTGCTGGCAGAGAGTGAAATTACAACTTTCTCGCACATGCACAAACACAGAACTTGCTCTAGAAGTTTTTGCTCCGAGTGGGCTTACTAGTGTGTGCTTGTATGTATGTATTTTTATATATATGCACATATATTTATATATTGTATATGTGCACACCTTCACACTATATAGAATAATGCTTTTACGTCTGTAACTGCATAATATATGAGGATGTTAGACTCTCATAGATCCCTCTACTTGTTACATAATTTGATAAATGTATGCATAATCAAGAGATCCGTTACACTGCGACAGTGGTTCCACACTGGGCAATGAAGGGAACACACACCTATGTATTAACTCATTCTGCTGTACTACTTCGTTTTTATATATTTATCAATTTATGCTGTCAAATTCATGCTGTTGTATTCTTTGCCTGTGTATTGTAGTTGGTTTTATTTTTATTTTTATGATAATTTACACGGGAGCGTTTTGCACAATGCAGCTGTCCGTTACAATGTTACAGTGGGTCCACACTGAACATTGGGACTGTCTCTAGGGCAGGGGTGGGGAACCTTTTTTGTGCCAAGGGCCGTTTTGTATGGGGAAAAAATCCTTCGGGGGCCATATGTAAAAATGTGTTTTACAAATTGTCCTGCTGCAGCCGTCCCGAACTCCGGCGGCTGACGCTGTATAGGACTGACAGTCTCAGGCTGCTGTTGATTAAGAGGAATCTCACGAGAACTACCAACCTCTCACGAGAATTCCCCTGTACTGGACTCCCGGCAAAGCCGCCGGGCAGGTGGGAGGGCCACTCAGATAAGCTACGAGGGCCGCATATGGCCCCCGGGCCTGAGGTTCCCCACCCCCGCTCTAGGGTATAGACGTCCCGTGTAAATCGATATGTATATGTTTTTTTTGTTATATGTTTGGTGACGAAAGCACCATCTATGACATGATATATAATTTCTCAATGTCAATGTCATGTAACACACGCTGTGGTTAAGATGACATATGCCACTTGATGATATGGGTAGATGTCCAATACATTATATAGGGCTATACACAATTATTATCGCAGGACTTTGAAATGTATAGTAACATGGCTAATTTGTGCTGTCACTAAATGTCCACTGATGCTAGCGCTTTTTTGTACACACACTGTTTAAAGCAGGCATGTCCAACGTTGGCCCTCCAGATGTTTTGAAACTACACATCCCAGCATGCTTTGCCACGGTTTTGCTATTAGAGAATGCTAACACAATTGCAAAGCATGCTGGGATGTGTAGTTTCAAAACATCTGGAGGGCCAACGTTGGACATGCCTGGTTTAAAGTATGGACACATACTATTACCAGCATCATTCTTACATGCACATCGCTGCCGTCTCTGGGCATGCGCGATTACTACCCTGTGTCACTGCGGGTCTTTGCGCATGCAAAGCCCCAACTAACACTATGGAAGATCTATTCCTAGACACTCTCGCGATATCGCGGAGTGTCTGCGCATGCGCAATAGAGCTAAAATACCGGCAATACAACCCGGAGGTTGCTGTAGCAACACGGGCGCCGTGCGCATGCGCAGTAATCACTTCCGGACGGAATCCAATTAAGGGCATTAAGATCACCTATTTATATCTCCACACATTTTGGTCACTTCATCTCTAACCCCTGAGGAAGTCCCACCATAAGGATTAGAAGGGACGAAACCGGTTGGGTAAACTACCTCTCCATCCCCCGCTGGCATCACAATCAGATAAGAGCTATATCTTTGTTTGCCAATGTACGGGTCCATCCATTTTTTACTGTCTCCATGCATGTTTAATTCTTTTAACTAATGTACATTGCTGTTTTTTTGAATAAATGTTTTATTGTTTATAAGCAATATTACGCTATATTTTTTTCCCGTTTTGGGATACTGTTTTGGCTTTAAGGGTTCTGGACGATACTCATTGGATAACACCTGGATATACATGCTCCAAGTGTGAGTTGCTTGAATTTACCCCTTATAAAAAGCCTTTTTTCACGAGGTGATCAGCACGTGGATTATTTTGAATATTCCACTAGGTGGCGTTGTTCACCAATTTTATACTCTATGCACAAGCACTTATAAATATTTAATTAAGTCACCAAAAGTGATCACCTGTAATAATACACTCCATCAACTTTCCCTATGCTTGAAACGCCCTTTTGAGACGTATCTACAGGAGAGAAAGCGAGGGAAGGAGATCGTTGTAAAGAAAGATATCACTACACTAGGTGATTCATCGCGCCCTACGGGCGCTCTTCACACCGTCGTAAGGGGCTGCGCCCCCTTAATTCGTGAACGTTTGTATATGAGAAATATGGTTAGAATTGTATGAAAGATGCCCTGTATTGCAACTTAGGTGTCCGCGAATCGCGGGAGGGGGGGGTCGCGGAGGGTGCCGCGAATTGCAGGAGGGGGGGTTGTGGGGGGTGGATGCTGCGAATCGCGGGAGGGGAGGGATTGCAGAGAATCGCGGGGTGGGTTGCCACAAATCGCGGGAGGGGGGTTACGGGGGCGGGGGTTGCGGCGAATCATGGTAGGGGGGGTCGCGGGGGGTGTGCCGTGAATCACGGGAGGGGGGGTCACGGGGTGGGGTGCCGAGAATCGCGGGTGTGTGTGTGTGTGTGCCGTGAATCGCGGGAGTGGGGGTTGCGGGGGGGGTGGGGGGGGTGTGACGCGAATCGCCACAAGAAAAAATCAACACAGAAAGGTCAACACATGTAAATGTTGACATAAGTGTGGCACTTCATTGGTGTCCATGTCAAAAAATGAAAAAAAAAACTTCAAAAACTCATGTCAACCTTTTTCATTGTCGACCATAGCCATGTCAGTGTTTTCCATGTGCAATTTAATTCTGGAGCTGCCGCGAATTGCGGGAGGGGGGGTCGCGGGGGTGGGTGCCGCAAATCGCGGGAAGGGGGGTTACGGGGCGGGGGTTGCGGCGAATCATGGGAGGGGGGGTCGAGGGGGTGTGCCGTGAATCACGGGAGGGGGGGGTCACGGGGTGGGGTGCCGAGAATCGCGGGGGAGGTGTGTGTGTGTGTGTGTCGTGAATCGCGGGAGTGGGGGTTGTGGGGGGGGGTGGGGGGGGTGTGACGCAAATCGCCACAAGAAAAAATCAACACAGAAAGGTCAACACATGTAAATATTGACATAAGTGTGGCACTTCATTGATGATATGGGTAGATGTCCAATACATTATATAGGGCTATACACAATTATTATCGCAGGACTTTGAAATGTATAGTAACATGGCTAATTTGTGCTGTCACTAAATGTCCACTGATGCTAGCGCTTTTTTGTACACACACTGTTTAAAGCAGGCATGTCCAACGTTGGCCCTCCAGATGTTTTGAAACTACACATCCCAGCATGCTTTGCCACGGTTTTGCTATTAGAGAATGCTAACACAATTGCAAAGCATGCTGGGATGTGTAGTTTCAAAACATCTGGAGGGCCAACGTTGGACATGCCTGGTTTAAAGTATGGACACATACTATTACCAGCATCATTCTTACATGCACATCGCTGCCGTCTCTGGGCATGCGCGATTACTACCCTGTGTCACTGCGGGTCTTTGCGCATGCAAAGCCCCAACTAACACTATGGAAGATCTATTCCTAGACACTCTCGCGATATCGCGGAGTGTCTGCGCATGCGCAATAGAGCTAAAATACCGGCAATACAACCCGGAGGTTGCTGTAGCAACACGGGCGCCGTGCGCATGCGCAGTAATCACTTCCGGACGGAATCCAATTAAGGGCATTAAGATCACCTATTTATATCTCCACACATTCTGGTCACTTCATCTCTAACCCCTGAGGAAGTCCCACCATAAGGATTAGAAGGGACGAAACCGGTTGGGTAAACTACCTCTCCATCCCCCGCTGGCATCACAATCAGATAAGAGCTATATCTTTGTTTGCCAATGTACGGGTCCATCCATTTTTTACTGTCTCCATGCATGTTTAATTCTTTTAACTAATGTACATTGCTGTTTTTTTGAATAAATGTTTTATTGTTTATAAGCAATATTACGCTATATTTTTTTCCCGTTTTGGGATACTGTTTTGGCTTTAAGGGTTCTGGACGATACTCATTGGATAACACCTGGATATACATGCTCCAAGTGTGAGTTGCTTGAATTTACCCCTTATAAAAAGCCTTTTTTCACGAGGTGATCAGCACGTGGATTATTTTGAATATTCCACTAGGTGGCGTTGTTCACCAATTTTATACTCTATGCACAAGCACTTATAAATATTTAATTAAGTCACCAAAAGTGATCACCTGTAATAATACACTCCATCAACTTTCCCTATGCTTGAAACGCCCTTTTGAGACGTATCTACAGGAGAGAAAGCGAGGGAAGGAGATCGTTGTAAAGAAAGATATCACTACACTAGGTGATTCATCGCGCCCTACGGGCGCTCTTCACACCGTCGTAAGGGGCTGCGCCCCCTTAATTCGTGAACGTTTGTATATGAGAAATATGGTTAGAATTGTATGAAAGATGCCCTGTATTGCAACTTAGGTGTCCGCGAATCGCGGGAGGGGGGGGTCGCGGAGGGTGCCGCGAATTGCAGGAGGGGGGGTTGTGGGGGGTGGATGCTGCGAATCGCGGGAGGGGAGGGATTGCAGAGAATCGCGGGGTGGGTTGCCACAAATCGCGGGAGGGGGGTTACGGGGGCGGGGGTTGCGGCGAATCATGGTAGGGGGGGTCGCGGGGGGTGTGCCGTGAATCACGGGAGGGGGGGTCACGGGGTGGGGTGCCGAGAATCGCGGGTGTGTGTGTGTGTGTGCCGTGAATCGCGGGAGTGGGGGTTGCGGGGGGGGTGGGGGGGGTGTGACGCGAATCGCCACAAGAAAAAATCAACACAGAAAGGTCAACACATGTAAATGTTGACATAAGTGTGGCACTTCATTGGTGTCCATGTCAAAAAATGAAAAAAAAAACTTCAAAAACTCATGTCAACCTTTTTCATTGTCGACCATAGCCATGTCAGTGTTTTCCATGTGCAATTTAATTCTGGAGCTGCCGCGAATTGCGGGAGGGGGGGTCGCGGGGGTGGGTGCCGCAAATCGCGGGAAGGGGGGTTACGGGGCGGGGGTTGCGGCGAATCATGGGAGGGGGGGTCGAGGGGGTGTGCCGTGAATCACGGGAGGGGGGGGTCACGGGGTGGGGTGCCGAGAATCGCGGGGGAGGTGTGTGTGTGTGTGTGTCGTGAATCGCGGGAGTGGGGGTTGTGGGGGGGGGTGGGGGGGGTGTGACGCAAATCGCCACAAGAAAAAATCAACACAGAAAGGTCAACACATGTAAATATTGACATAAGTGTGGCACTTCATTGATGATATGGGTAGATGTCCAATACATTATATAGGGCTATACACAATTATTATCGCAGGACTTTGAAATGTATAGTAACATGGCTAATTTGTGCTGTCACTAAATGTCCACTGATGCTAGCGCTTTTTTGTACACACACTGTTTAAAGCAGGCATGTCCAACGTTGGCCCTCCAGATGTTTTGAAACTACACATCCCAGCATGCTTTGCCACGGTTTTGCTATTAGAGAATGCTAACACAATTGCAAAGCATGCTGGGATGTGTAGTTTCAAAACATCTGGAGGGCCAACGTTGGACATGCCTGGTTTAAAGTATGGACACATACTATTACCAGCATCATTCTTACATGCACATCGCTGCCGTCTCTGGGCATGCGCGATTACTACCCTGTGTCACTGCGGGTCTTTGCGCATGCAAAGCCCCAACTAACACTATGGAAGATCTATTCCTAGACACTCTCGCGATATCGCGGAGTGTCTGCGCATGCGCAATAGAGCTAAAATACCGGCAATACAACCCGGAGGTTGCTGTAGCAACACGGGCGCCGTGCGCATGCGCAGTAATCACTTCCGGACGGAATCCAATTAAGGGCATTAAGATCACCTATTTATATCTCCACACATTCTGGTCACTTCATCTCTAACCCCTGAGGAAGTCCCACCATAAGGATTAGAAGGGACGAAACCGGTTGGGTAAACTACCTCTCCATCCCCCGCTGGCATCACAATCAGATAAGAGCTATATCTTTGTTTGCCAATGTACGGGTCCATCCATTTTTTACTGTCTCCATGCATGTTTAATTCTTTTAACTAATGTACATTGCTGTTTTTTTGAATAAATGTTTTATTGTTTATAAGCAATATTACGCTATATTTTTTTCCCGTTTTGGGATACTGTTTTGGCTTTAAGGGTTCTGGACGATACTCATTGGATAACACCTGGATATACATGCTCCAAGTGTGAGTTGCTTGAATTTACCCCTTATAAAAAGCCTTTTTTCACGAGGTGATCAGCACGTGGATTATTTTGAATATTCCACTAGGTGGCGTTGTTCACCAATTTTATACTCTATGCACAAGCACTTATAAATATTTAATTAAGTCACCAAAAGTGATCACCTGTAATAATACACTCCATCAACTTTCCCTATGCTTGAAACGCCCTTTTGAGACGTATCTACAGGAGAGAAAGCGAGGGAAGGAGATCGTTGTAAAGAAAGATATCACTACACTAGGTGATTCATCGCGCCCTACGGGCGCTCTTCACACCGTCGTAAGGGGCTGCGCCCCCTTAATTCGTGAACGTTTGTATATGAGAAATATGGTTAGAATTGTATGAAAGATGCCCTGTATTGCAACTTAGGTGTCCGCGAATCGCGGGAGGGGGGGGTCGCGGAGGGTGCCGCGAATTGCAGGAGGGGGGGTTGTGGGGGGTGGATGCTGCGAATCGCGGGAGGGGAGGGATTGCAGAGAATCGCGGGGTGGGTTGCCACAAATCGCGGGAGGGGGGTTACGGGGGCGGGGGTTGCGGCGAATCATGGTAGGGGGGGTCGCGGGGGGTGTGCCGTGAATCACGGGAGGGGGGGTCACGGGGTGGGGTGCCGAGAATCGCGGGTGTGTGTGTGCCGTGAATCGCGGGAGTGGGGGTTGCGGGGGGGGTGGGGGGGGTGTGACGCGAATCGCCACAAGAAAAAATCAACACAGAAAGGTCAACACATGTAAATGTTGACATAAGTGTGGCACTTCATTGGTGTCCATGTCAAAAAATGAAAAAAAAAACTTCAAAAACTCATGTCAACCTTTTTCATTGTCGACCATAGCCATGTCAGTGTTTTCCATGTGCAATTTAATTCTGGAGCTGCCGCGAATTGCGGGAGGGGGGGTCGCGGGGGTGGGTGCCGCAAATCGCGGGAAGGGGGGTTACGGGGCGGGGGTTGCGGCGAATCATGGGAGGGGGGGTCGAGGGGGTGTGCCGTGAATCACGGGAGGGGGGGTCACGGGGTGGGGTGCCGAGAATCGCGGGGGAGGTGTGTGTGTGTGTGTGTCGTGAATCGCGGGAGTGGGGGTTGTGGGGGGGGGTGGGGGGGGGTGTGACGCAAATCGCCACAAGAAAAAATCAACACAGAAAGGTCAACACATGTAAATGTTGACATAAGTGTGGCACTTCATTGGTGTCCATGTCGACACATGAGAATGAATATGAAAATATTCAAAAAATGAAAAAAAAAACTTCAAAAACTCATGTCAACCTTTTTCATTGTCGACCATAGCCATGTCAGTGTTTTCCATGTGCCATTTAATCCTGGGGCTGCCGCGAATCGCGGGGGGTGCCGCGATTTGCGGGGGGGGGTTGCGGGGGGTGGGTGCTGCGAATCGCGGGAGAGCGGGGTTCATGGTGGTTCCGGTGGGGGGTTGCCGCGAATTGCGGGAGGGGGGGGGTCGCAGGGGGGTGCCGCGAATCGCCGGAGGGGGGCTTGCGGGGGCTGTGACGCGAATCGCCACAAGAAAAAAATCAACACAGAAAGGTCAACACATGTAAATATTGACATAAGTGTGGCACTTCATTGGTGCCCATGTCAACACATGAGAATGAATATGAAAATATTCAAAAAATGACAAAAAAATTCAAAAACTCATGTCAACCTTTTTCATGTCAGTGTTTTCCATGTGCAATTTAATTCTGGAGCTGCCGCGAATCACGGGGGGGGGGGGTGCCGCGAATTGCGGGAGGGGGGGGGTCGCGGGGGTGGGTGCCGCGAATCGCGGGAGGGCGGGGTTCACAGGGGTTCCGGTGGGGGGTTGCCGCAAATTGCGGGAGGTGGGGGGTCACGGGGGGTGCCGCGAATCGCGGGAGGGGGGGTTGCGGGGGGGGTGTGACGCGAATCGCCACAAGAAAAAATCAACACAGAAAGGTCAACACATGTAAATGTTGACATAAGTGTGTCACTTAATTGGTGTCCATGTCGACACATGACAATGAATATGAAAAAATTAAAAAAATTTAAAATAAATCTTCAAAAACTCATGTCAACCTTTTTCATTGTCGACCATAGCCATGTCAGTGTTTTGCATGTGCCATTTAATCCTGGGGCTGCTGCGAATTGCAGGGGGGGGTGGGGTGCCGCGAATCGCGGGAGGGGGGTCGCAGGGGGGGTGCCGCCAATCGTGCAAGGGGGGGTCGCGGGGGGGTTCTTTTTGCCGCGAATCGCGGGAGGGAGGTCGCGGGGGGGGTGTGTTTTTTCCGCGAATCGGGGGGGGTCACGGGGGAGGGTTTGCCGCGATTCGCGGGAGGGGGGGGTCGCGGGGTGGTGGTTATGCCGCGAATTGCGGGAGGGGTCGTGGGGGGGTTCTTTTTGCAGCGAATCGCGGGAGGGAGGGGTCGCGGGGGTGTTTTTGCTGCGAATCGCGGTAGGGGGGGTCGCGGGGGAGCAGGTGTTTTTGCCGCGAATCGCGGAAGGGGGGGGCGCGCGGGGGGAGGTTTTGCCGCAAATCGCGGTAGGGGGGGTCGCGGGGGAGCGGGTGTTTTTGCCGCGAATCGCGGGAGGGGGGGGGGGCGCAGGGGGGGAGGTTTTGCCGCAAATCGCGGGAGGGGGGCGCTCACCTGGTGGCTGTGGAGTAGCAGTGCTGGGCAACATGGGAAGGCAGTGGGTGTCTGGCACTGTCTGTGGGCTCACTGGGCTGGTTCTCTGTCACATACCTCCCAACATGACCCTCTCCAGGAGGGACACAATGCTCTGTTTCTAGACTTCCCCTTAATGTATGATTGCCATCACCTTTTTTAAACAGGTTAATTTCTCAGAAAGGTGTTCAGCACAGATGAAGGCAATCACACATTAAGAGGAAAGTCCAGGAACAGAGCGTTATAGACACAGACACCCACTTTGAGTGACAGATGTAGCCAAATATATAGGAGATGAGAATTCTTCACTCATTTGATTGTATGCATGTATTAAGTAACTAAGAAGGATTATTGATACACTGAAGGCGCAGAAGTCATACCACGTTCCCATATGTATATATATATATCTCGCTAACCAAAATCCATAAATTATGGGTAGCGATATGCACTGCCCAGTGGGACCTCTAGCATCTATCCAGCTGTCCTGTTGGACCTTTAGCATCTGTCTCCAAGGGGGTGGACATTTTGGGAAGGACATTTTGGTACTTTTGGAGTATCACGGCTCCCATCTTATGGCATTGTATGCCTTATGTAGTGGCATACGATGGCATACGATGCAATGTTTTACCGATTTTTGACCATTTTTGCTCAAAAATCGTATGCCATAGCATGGCATCGTATGCCATATGTAGTGGCATACAATGGCATACGATGCGATACGATGTTTTGCACTATGAAAAATGGCATTTGGGGGCATTTCACAAGTTTAATACACATTTCAATGCATTCTGATGCATTTCAATGCAAAATCGGGTGCGATCGCATCGCATCGCATGCCATCGTATGGCATGCGATGCGATCACATACGATTTTTGAGCTAAAATGCTCAAAAATCGGTAAAACATCGTATCGCATCGTATGCCATCGTATGCCACTACATATGGCATACGATGCCATGCGATGGCATACGATTTTTGAGCAAAAATGGTCAAAAATCGGTAAAACATCGCATCGCATCGTATGCCACATGCGATTTTTAGCATACGATCTGCATACGATGCAGGTCGTGGGAGCCGTGATACTCCACAAGTACCGACATTTTCATCAGATTCCATATGGATGGCTACATTGGAATCTGCAGAGACCATGCGCTCCCACACCGCCAGCTCTCCCAAGCCAGTACTTGGGCTGAAGTGCCATTGTTCGCCACTGCTGCTAGCCAGTATTGCTACAGCAGTGCCACCCAGAACATACTTTAGATGCACTCTGTCCTGGAACTCTGCACTTGTGGGTGCTGGCAGCCCTGCCTTCTTTGTATGTCATCATGCACTTAGTAGTTCGGGCTGGCACAAGGTGCCCCAGAATTTTGTTTTTGCTCTTTCTGGAATCTCACATTACCGCGGCTGTCCTGTCACTGTAACAGAACTCTGCTATTTATATCTCTTTCAGATAAACCTCTCCAGACAAAACCCTGGCTGCCCTCCTGGAAGGGGGTGATTTTTACCCTTCTAATCGGAACTAATATCATCTTCATTCGCATCATTGCAGAACTCAGTAAGTGATGTCACAGGTGTGAAGTGTCGGCCTCTTATTCTGTATTGTACCCAGTGCTGCCCCCTGTCTGTCAACTTATGCTAAATGGAAATTATGGAGATCCCAGAGCTGGTCTATTACCTAAAGAAAAAAATCCAACTGGATTGAGCCTGATTCGAAGCCACATACATTTCTCCCAACTGTAGTGATTTTCTTGGGACAGTCCCGATTTTTTGTGACTGTCCCACCTGCACAGTGTCTATTCACAGCAGACAGAGGAAATGTGAGCATAGCCAGCAGCTCAAAGAGCACTGACCATGCCACATAGTGATGGCTGATGGGGGCATGTCTTGTTTGCAGCTTAGCATATATGATCCTTACTGAATTATGCCATGTCTGTATAAAGCATGAGAGTGTGACTGTGTGTCTGTATTATGTACATGGTTGCCTACCCTCACGGAATGGCTTAGAATGGTCCCGGAACCTCCCCTCCCGCCCCTGGGAAAGATAGGTAAGCATCCCAGAATCTGGGCAACATCCCGTGAACAAGCCCCCCTCGGGGGTGGGGGGGTCCGTTCTTAGCAAATGACACAATTTGCATACTTATAACCCTATCCCCAGTCTGAAATAGCGGCATTGCACGGCAAAAGCATGGCCACGAGGATGCCATCGCATGGCCACACCCCCACACTGATCTGTTGGGCGCCCCACACTCATCCAATCCTGTCAGTGGCCCCCTGTGCCTCAATGAACTGGCTGCTCTCAGCCATGAAGTAGGCAACCCTGATTATGCATGAGAGTGTGACTTTGTGTATTGTGTATGAGAGTGCCTATGTGTCAGGGACGTGCAGTCAGGGGAGGCAGGGGAGGCAGTGCCTCCCCTGTCATAAATGATAAAAAAAAATTTACAAAAATATTTATAACACATATACTGTGCTATAAATATCTTATTAATTATTTTTATTATTTATGAGGTAGGACAATGTGAGAGTGTAGGAGGCAATTGGAGCTGTGCCTCCCGCTGACAATTGAAAAATGTCAGCAGCGGGGGGGCGGGGCTAAGCCGCGGGGAGAAAAGCATCTGAAAAGCCCATTAAAAATCAATGTGAAAGCGGCATCTACACATCTGCCTCAGTGACAGGGATGCACGACCCTGTCACTGAGGCAGATGTGATAGGACAGCGGATCAGTACGCAATACTGTCAGGGACGTAAATAGTTTTTTGGGGTAAATAGTTTTTTGGGGTTCATCGGGTATTACAAGAGATTCAAAAGAAACTTTGCTCAAATTGCAAGTCCCCTTCAATAGCTAGTTCATGGAGTGAACTAGCATCACCAGAGTAAAAACATGTAAATCCAGTGGACAGAATCACAACAAAATGCATTTGAGAAACTTCAACATTTAATAACTGAGGCACCTATTCTAGCATACTCAGATTTCAGTCAGCCATTTCATCTTTTTACTGATGTGAGTTATCAAGGCCTTGGAGCTGTGCTGTCACAGAGGCAAAACAAGCAAGTACATGTAATTTCCTACGCATGTCAGAGTAGTTTCATTCTGTTCTCTTTAGACTTTAATTGTAGTGCTTTTCATTTGGAGTTTTTGGCCCTGGTATGGGCAGTTACTGAAAAAGTCAAAGATTACTTATTTGATACTCCATTTATTGCATTCACAGATAATAACCTTTTAGCCCATTTATCGACAGCACAGTTAGGAGCACTCGAGAAACGCTGATATTCAAGATTAGCAAATTAACAATTCACTATAAAATATAGAAGTGGACGCAGCAATAGCAATGTGGACACTTTGTCACAAATTCGTTCACAGACTTTGTATGGAGATGAGAATAAATGGGAACATGTGGAAATGCCTGCCTTTCATACTCTATTGACTAACCAGCAAGCTATCTCTACCAAAGTACTATTCCAAGCACCGAATGAAGATAATGTGAACTTAATGTGTCTACTTAATCATTGTAAAAATGGAAACAGATTTTAGAAAAATTGTCCTGTTCTAAAAAAGTTGAAGACTTTGCTAAAGAAAAAAAACATGGAAAAAAGAAGATTGACAAGCTACAATTGTAGTTAAACTGTGGAGGCAAGGAGACAAACTTCGGGAACAGAAAGGAATACTTCTATGCTCCATTATTAACCAAAGAACTTTCTGTCCAATCACACAGAATGTTGTTCTACGACAACAAAATTATATGCTTCTCCAAAGTACACTGGTACACTTTAGCATAGAAAAAGTAGAAGCAACCATTCATCAGCGATTCTTTTGCATAGCTATGTGAAAGGATATTCAAGAATGGGGTCAGAGTTGCTTAAGTTGTGCTATAAAAAGGAAGCCTGTATCTTCTCAAAAAGCCCCTTTGCATCCCATTGCTAGTCACTATCCATTAGAACAAACCGAAATTGTGTGGTGCTAAGTTCTCAGCGACTGGCAGGGGGTGGTCGGTTTTCAAAAGACAATAAACAAGAAAGGGTGTGCCAGCACTGGCTGTAAGTAGTAAATTTTAGACAGTTTTCATAGATAAAAATAATTTATTAACTCTAATAATATAAAATGGAAAAAACAATATAATATAACTAAGACAATGCAAACACAATATGTATATATTTAAAAAAAAAACTATCGATTGATCACATCAGTGATCTCAGGGGTGGTATAATCAATAAAGTATTTTGTTCTTGAAATGAGTCACTCATTAATAAAAAAAAACTGGGTAAGAGTTTTGCTTGTTACCATTGATTTGATCTCCATTTGTTTTTAAGAAGCTCTGAAGAAAGCGATGAAATTTCCTTTGTTAGCTGAAAATAGATGATTTGATCTTACTCAATATCTCTGTATGTAGAAATGTCCAGATGGCAGCCACTTGTCCTCTGGAATGTGTCCTTAGGGATCAGGCTAGGTATCCCAAATGTCCGTCAGATCACTTTACCAATGTGTCAGATGGCGCTCTAGTTTTTCAGATGTCCAATGAATATAAATGTAGTATAGTTCAATGGCATATGATAGGGTCCCAGTATGGCAATATATTAAAAAGCTCAACGTGTTTCCCCGGATAATTTATAACCTCCGGCTTCCTCAGGAGCATCTAAAAAAACTAGAGACGGACATTTGGGATACCTAGACCAATCCCTAAGGACCCATTCCAGAGGACAAGTGGCTGCCATCAGGACATTTCTACATACAGAGATATTGAGTAAGATTAAATCATCTTTTCTCAGCTAACAAAGGAAATTGCATTGCTTTCTTCAGAGCTTCTTAAAAACAAATGGAGATCAAATCAATGGTAACAAGCAAAACTCTTACCCAGTTTTTTTTTATTAATGAGTGACTCATTTCAAGAACAAAATACTTTATTGATTATACCACCCCTGAGATCACTGATGTGATCAATCGATAGTTTTTTTGAATTTTTTTTATATACTGTGTTTGTATTGTCTTAGTTATATTACTGTATAGTGTTTTTCCATTTTATATTATTAGAGTTAATAAATTATTTTTATCTATGAGAACCGTCTAAAATTTACTATCCATTAGAACTAGTTTCAATAGATAAGGTGAAACTAGAACCCAGTAGAGCTAGATATCAATAATCAGTCACTATAATTGACCACTACTCCAAGTTTGCAGTAGCTTTACCAGTAAAAGATTTATCTGCTGCTACCATGGCTGAAATAGTGTGGCAGGCATTTGTAAGACTGTACGGTTATCCAGAGAAAATACTTACTGCACAAGGGCCCGCATTTGAGTCCAAATTATTCCATGAACTGTGTGCTCTATATGGGTGTAAAAAATTACATACTACAGCCTATCATCTGCAATGCAATGGTGTCTTCGAAAGGATGAATCAGTCTTTGATTACCATCTTGAGAACCATCCCAGAATCTGAAAGAAAAGATTGGCTTATCCACTTACCTGAGATTACTTATCTATATAATAATACAGAACATAGCTCCACTAGGTTTACTCCCTATTATCTTTTGTTTGGAAAAGAGGGAAAGTTACAGTACCTGCAAATTTGAAAATTAACATGCCCCAAGACAGAAAACCTTTCCGGAAACAGAATGGATAATCGAGCACTAAAAAAAGACTGCAAAATGCCTACAAAATGGTTGATCAAATGATGGAACAGAATAGTCAACTGCAAGCTTAACATTATAAAGAAACAGAGGGCATGCAAGTGGCGGAAGAAGCCTCCTCTTCCCATTCAGTGTTGGGAAGGTCAGGCCTAAACATTGCAACTGCCGACACACTTGTACTCTCCTTGGGGATTTGTGATATCTCTATAGAACGCATAGTTGTTTACTGTGCTTTGCCAGCTTATTTTTTTATATTTTTAAGAGGGACGAGGGCTTCCATTTTCATGTAAGGCTAATCCACTAGTCATGAACATAGGCCAAGGCCTTAGCCTTTCCTTGCCACTTCATCTTGTGAATGGTATATTGCCAATTTTAAGTTTCTCATTAGATAACCTGTTTTTTTGGGGGGGTTATTAATTGGTGCTTCTTGGAATTTACATGCCCTCTATGACATTGAGCATTGGACTTGGCAAACGACATTGATGAAATTGCATTGCCAATGTCATGACTAGTAGCAGAAGCTTCAACACTAATTTGTTCTTGATCATTCATTAAGTTCCCTCCAAATCTTTATCTTCCATTTCACACTCAGAAAGAGGCAGCACAAATGATCTGGCAGACAGGGAACACACAATTTTTTTGCAGACAGTGGCAGCACCAATTTATAGAGTAGACAAGGAGCGCACAATTATTTGTGAGACAGGCAGCACCTAATTATAGAGCAGACAGGGAGCACATTATTATTTGACAGACATGCAGCGCCCAATTATAGAGCAGACAAGGAGCCCCCAATTAATTATCAGACAGGCAGCAACCAATTATGGAGCAGACAGAGAGCACCCATTTATTTGTCAGACAGGGACCACCAAATTATTTGGCAGACAGGGGGCACCCACCTATTTGGCAGACAGTGACAGCAGCCATTTATTTGTCAGACATGGAGCACCCAATTATTTGTCAGACATGGAGCACCCAATTATTTGGAAGTCAGTGAATGCACCCAATTATAGAGCAGACAGGGAGCACCCAATTATAGAGCAAGCAGGGTCGCACATCATTAAGTACACATCTGACAGGCAGCACCCAATTATAGGGCAGACAGGGCATCCATGGAGTAAGACAGCAGACGCAACAAGAACCCACCAGATGCCACCACCAACAGACAGACAGAGGTCCATCTCCCACACTCTCCTATGCTGGAGTGAAGATGGTGCCGACCCGCAGGGACTTGCATAGGATCCAAAAGCCATGAGAATCTGACAGCGGGATGATTATATTTTGCTTCGTACTGGGACCCGAGTCTGGACGGAAAACCCAAGCCATACTCGTATACCACTTCAGTGCATGAAGTTTGGTGGGGCTTGGATCTCAGAGATCCAAATCCGCTCATTATATATATATATAAATATATAGGGGAGGAAGGAGGCGGCACTCGACAGGCTAATATCAATGAAGTCCTTTAATGGATTAAAGGACATCATTGATATTAGCCTGTCCAGTTCCACCTCCTTCCTCCTCCATGTCTGTTTGCCCTGTTTGGACTTACAATTGGATGGCACCTCAGCACTTGTGAATTCATTATGGATTAAAGTAAGTCTCCCTTTATTTGAGTGCCGGATCTCCATGCTGTGTATATATATATATATATATATATATATATATATATATATATATATATATATATATATATATATAGACTTGTATGTTTGGCCGGGCACGACCTCCAAATAAACTGCTGGTTGGTTGCCTTCGTCCTTTTAATGTAGACTTCTGTGGGGTAATGACGCGGCACTCCAAGCTTGTAAATTTCCAATTTCTTTATTGAGACAAACAGCAACGTTTCAATGCAGGAGCCTGATGAAAATGCACCTGCATTGAAACGTTGCTGTTTGTCTCAATAAAGAAATTGGACATTTACAAGCTTGGAGTGCCGCGTCATTACCCCACAGAAGTCTATATATATATATATATATATATATATATATATATATATATATATATATATATATATATATATATATATATAAATATATATATTTCTGGATATATATCCAGAAAGACAGGCACCCTCCTGCAGCTTTGTGCAACCACCATGGTGCTACAGCCAAATAAAATTATAAGCAAAGTCCAACGGCAAGCACCCATGGATTATCCAACAATAATGAATCACTCCAACAGGGTGAAGTTTCACAAGCTTTTGGGCTTTATTGGGCCCTTCATCAGGCAGCAACAGACAAACAAACATACATAGTGCTCACCTTATATAGATATGAAACAGTCATGAAACCAGTGCCGCACAGCAGGAGTCCCAGCGTGCATTCCAGCAGAGGCTTCCGGGTACAACCTTTTCAGAATGCTCTCCGCAATGAACGCCTCAACCGTTGCTATGGCAGTGCAGCACCACAACATTGAAAAATCAATATAACATTCAAAGCAATACAGTGTTGCGTAAAGATATACATAGTAACACAGAGAATGCATCACAATATATTACAACGTCAGCATAATTAGGACAGGCAATGTAGGATCAGTTACAAAATGAAACCAAAATTATTTAAACAAAAGGCAGTTGGAGAGTATACAGCAGAAATTTTAGTTCAAAAATACATTCAGGTTAAGATGGTCATTGAACCCCTTCGGTCTAAAGGTATCCAAAATATGGATCCATTTTTATTCTAATTTCAACAGACTTTTATCACCTCTCCTCTTGCTTTCAGGGATATGGTCTATTATTGTATGTTTACAATTTGCTAGACTGTGTTTCATCTCGGCAATGTGCAAAGCTAGTGGTTGGTCTGATGGCTTGCCCGATACTGCCGCTCTAATAGAAGTGTGGTGCATTGCCATTCGCTCCTTAAAGGGGCGAATGGTTTTACCGCTGTAACAAAGCCCACTTGTGCATTTGACCATGTAAAAACAGCATAAGGAGTGCTGCACGTTAATGCATGCCTAATCAAGTACCTCTTCCCAGTATGGGGGTGGAAAAAGTACTTTGTCGCTATCGTGTGTCGACAAGTTTCACAGCCGACACATTTAAAGCAGCCTGGCTCTCTCTTACAAATTCTTGAATCAATACTAGTATGGTCACTAATATCAGTATGGACAAGCCAATCGCATATGCTTTTACCTCTTTTGAAGCTGGGCATAATTCTGGTGTGTTTTAAACATTTTAAATCCCTGTTGTTTTGAACAATCAGCCACAATTTCCTAGACCAATAATTAATATCTTTCTGGACTTTAGAATAATTCTGAACCCAATGGATGCATTCACTAGGGTTAGAACCACTATTTTTAGATGATCTGATGAGGGATTCTTCTCTAGTAACGTTATCCAATTTGTTACGAGCTTCTTTCAATGTCCTGTCAGAATAACCTCTCTTTAAATTTTTCTGTCATACCATCTAAAGTGGTGTCTAAAATTTCAGGATTGCTGGTAATGCGCTTTACACGCAGGCACTGTGAGTATGGTAAACCACGAATCGTGGCAGGAGAATGGTAACTTTCAGCTCGGAGAACACTATTCCTATCAGTACTTTTAGTGTATAACATTGTTGAAATATGATTATCACATAATAAGATTTTAACATCGAGATAGGGAATTTCCTCTAAACTCATTTGAAAAGTAAATTTGATAGGACAGTCCTGACTGTTCTATCAAATTTACTTTTCAAATGAGTACCCAACCATACTTACCCAACCATGCCAGATGAGAGAGGAAAGGACCAGCACACAGTTTCATGAAGAAAACAATTGTATTAGGAAAACTTACATGTGCAAATAATACATCACATGTGTACAGCAGACCCAACAGCTGTTTAGGCTGACTGTTGTGAGCCTACCCGGGTATGCCAACCTTTTTTATGTCACTATGGGAGGATACACATGTGTGGACTGACCATACCTGTATTGCAAATCTGGTGCATTGGTGGAAATATACTGTACTGTATCGATGATATTTTATTCATTTTTAAGGGAGATTTATCAAGCCTTCAAGACTTTTGTTACTATATTAATAATACTTTGACTATTGTTTTAACACATAATATAAGTTAGAAGAAGGTCAATTTTTTAGATCTCCCGTTGGAGGTAAAAAAATAAAAGGATTAGTACTTCCAATTATAAAATCCAACACTTATATTCCAAAAACGAGCAATCATCTACCTCAGTTGCTCAATGGTGTACCGAAGGGACAGTTACTACGTCTTAGATGTAACTGCACAGATACTGACATGTACAATAAACACCATGACCTGTGTGTGTTTCGTGTGTGTGTGGATTTGAGTCCTCCATCAGTGCACAAGACTTGAGAGTAGCAACCAGGAAGAAGAGACAGGAGCCTTACCAAGAGGTGGGAGAATGTGAGCTTAGAAAGTGCAGTACTGGTTCCATTATTTTTGTATATTTATAATGGTATATTTAACCTTTTCTTGACCACTTATTTATATTATTTAAATGTATGATACAGCCCATTCTATAGACCATCTATACTGTTAGCTATTAATACTGTATTCCATACAGTATCCAGTGTATAAAAAGACCAATGTGAACATTAATATCCGGGGATCGTTACTTGTTTCTTCTACCGCTCCCCCAGACTACTGCATTGCTCAAATGTTGCACAGAGTGCGAGATTCTGGACTGAATTTGGAAACCCCCCTCTAGAAATCCTGCATTTGCCACCGATAAAAGATACTAAATCGCTCTTCTGTCTCTTTCAGTGTATCAGTATATCAATACAAATGATGTGACCTGTAAAACAGAGATAAAGCAGCTCTGTGTGAGCTCCAATGGGACACTACAAGGTAAGTGCTCTATTATACTGTAAATGCATATCTCATGGAGATCCTTACCAACTTATAAATACTTATTCACTGTGATTCAGCAATCGGAGGAAATGCACACAAGGGGCTTTTTAATTCTGGCCACCAAAATGCAAATGCAGCAGAAGGTGTCTATATGAAATAGACGCCTCCTATATAAAAGACACCTCCTGCTTTGCATTTTTTATTAAAGTGCTGTGCACATAGATGTTGCCTCAGATCTCCATTGTGACTAATAGCTTGGTTTGGAAAAAAAGTGTATGGGGTCTGTGCTCTCTATTTTCCTAATCCCAGTATAGCAGCCTTCTGGTGGCCGGAAAAGAGTACACACCCACTCTTCAAAATAGATGCAAGAAAAAAGAGGTGGTCACCCTGAATGGCGCTTATACTGGATTAGTGGATATACCTCTTTCTTTACCCAAATCAGGGAATTATTTTTTGTACCAGAAAAGAATTTATTTGACACTTAAAACATCAAGACAACAAAAAAAAACATTTTACACATAAAGACAAATATTTTTCAATAAAGTGCAAATGCAATAGGTTGTTACAATAGTATACTGTTATACAACCATGACATGACGGGGGCAATCAAGGAGAGCCTTGGGTCCAGAAAGAGGTATATCCACTAATCCAGTATAAGCGCCATTCAGGGTGACCACCTCTTTTTTCTAATAGCTTGGTTTGGCCAGGCTTCGTAAGCTGAGGCTTTATACAGCCTGGCCGGTCCCTGGCAGCTTGTAAGACTGAATTGGTGAGCCAATCAGCACAACCTACAGATGTAGCCACGCTAATGTATACTGTTGGACCACCATCCTGGCTTCCTTGTCCCACCATGTAAAATATCCCATTATGGCACACTAAGGCGTACTACATTGAAAGCATGCAAAAGCATGTAATTAAAGGCTGGGTTTGAAGCTTTATGACAGTCTCTATGGGCCTTATTTTGGTTCATTCTTTCTGACAAAATCCTTCTTAGATGGGCAAAACCATGTGCACTGCAGGGGGGGCAGATGTAACTTGTGCAGAGAGAATTAGATTTGGGTGGAGTTTTACTTCAAAGTGAGATCTATATTGCAGTGTAAAAATAAAGCAGCCAGTATTTACCCTGCACAGAAACAAAATTACTCACCCAAATCTAATTCTCTCTGCACATGTTACATCTGCCCCACCTGCAGTGCACATGGTTTTGCCCATCTAAGAAGGATTTTGTCAGCAAGAATGAACCAAAATAAGGCCCTATGTTACCAGCAGTAATAACAGGAAGTAAGCAGGTGTAGCAGGTGACATGTGAGCAGACTGGGTTTCAGGCTATATCATGCAGTCTCTATGTTACCAGCAGTAACCACATACCCCCCCCCCCGGCCGGGATGTATTGCCGTGTCCTTGGCCTTGCTTTGTGTGGCTGGCGGCTTGGTCAGGCAGAAGATTGACAGCAGAGCTCGGCTTGTGGCTCCTGGGTAGAGAATGCCGGTGCTCCATGAGCAGCAGCAGCTAGTCAGGACTCAGAGGCTGTCAGGTAGTGCTGATAAAGCCCGCCCGCCTCCTGACAGCCGAGCTCTCCTGCCCATCTCCTGCATGATTAGCCAGGACCGGGAACAGGGGGGTTCAAAGGGTCTCAGGTCCCCAGCCACACTGCTCACAGCTGGCTGCGGCACAGAGGGCTTGCTGCCCAGCCGTTCTGCACTGTAAGATTTGGTGACGCTGAGAACTTGGATGCTGGGAGACTGATGTACTGTGTAGTGTGGACACTGAGTGGATTTAGGGGGGTGCTGTGTGACAGTAGCTGAAGTAATGATTTGCATAATTTTAGCCCCTTCCCCTTCCCATGGACCCACAAAATTTGGGATTTCATACAGCGGAGGGGGAGCGGGGGGCTGTGGCAGTGATTTGGGAGACTTTCCCACCTATGGGGGTGAGGGGTCGCTGGGCTGTTTACTAGTGTTGGCTCCCTGGGCTGAAAGTTGCCAGCCCTGGTAAGCAGGTGGTTTTCAGGCATTAGGATACAGTCACTATATCCATCAATAATAACAGGTAGCAAGCAAGTTTATCACATGACAGGTGAATAGGCTGATTTGTAGGCTTTGTGACCAGTTACTAACTCCAGCAATAACAAGCAAGTAGCATACAGATAAGTCATGTGTGAAGTGAGCGGGCCGGCTGTAGGCTTTGTGACACATTCTCTATTCTCTATGGGGAATAATGGCAGAGTTTTGGCAGAGGAAGTGTTACAGGTCAAAGTTCTGCCAGCGGAAGGGTTGCAGATCTCTCACCACTTGTTGTGGCGCTTCTACCACCCTCGGCTGACTTCCATCTTTGGCGCCACCCAGGACGCAAGAGTACAACACCGGAGATGGACTGCTTGTGGACACCTAATGTCCGGTCTTTTCTAAGGCTCCTCTTCGCCAGGGCTGTTCTAAGCTCTGCCCACCCGCTTCCTTCAGGCCACAGTCTTTGGGTAAAGTTCTGCTCCATCTGATCTGGGTCTCCGCTGGTCCACGACATAATCGTAGGTAACTTCCTAGCGGCCAGGCACTTCTAGGTCAGCTCTTCTGTTAATGCTGGTCCTGTCGCTCCTCAACCCACAGACCACAGCAAGGGCTTCTACATCTTTTCCAAACAGTAATCTCAAGATCTCCAGTTGTACTGCTTTCCCTCAGTCACTATACAGCCTCTTTTATCCTCCCCAGGGTCACCCACTCACTTCCTCTTCCAGGTCAAACCCCAGCAACCCCACACCCTTACAACTCAGGGTGTCCATTCAGTTGGTGGGCCAATTTCCCGGGTCCGGCTGTTGCTGGCCAGAGGTAGTTTAACCGTGACAGAGTGATTTTGTAAAGAAAACTCCTGCCAGAGCTGACAGGGTCAAGTAAAGTTCAACTCCATAGACCTCTGTGGGTCTATGGAGTTGAACTATGGAGCTCAGGAGCATCCAGAACTATGGAGTTCAGGAGCATCCAGAACTTTATTACCGATAGAATCTAGTGAAAGTAGGGTTGCTAATCCCAGGGAATTTGGCCTCAAAATTGCCGGGATTTCAATCCCGGGATTTTGGGAATAGGCTGCACATTAGGGCGGAGTGAAAAAACTGAAATTGAGAAACTCAAAATCAGCTAGTGTGGGAAAGTTGTGACTTGACCTGAATAAAGCTTTTTAATCTGAGGCAACATATTCTGTTCTGGCAAGAGGCCTGATGTTTCACTTTTTTGGGGAAAATTACGAAAACTGTGAAGATGCTCCATTTTCATGGTTTCAATTAAGAATATGGTGTTTTCTCCAGAACGTGTTTTTTGTTTGGGGGGGGGGGGGGGGTGAGAGAGGATGATCTGTAATTGATGTGATCAGGAAAAGAAACGGTGAAAAAAAAAACAGGGTAAATCCCTTTTGTTTGCCTTTAATAGAATAGTGCACCTACAGATGGGGCAGGTCCCATCTTTGCAGGGGATGGCGATGGCGACGCCAGCCGCTATCCCCCGCCAGCACCATCTGTATAGCGAGAAGGGGACGCGCACGCACGAGAGTCCCCTTCCGATGGCGCTTCCATCGCTTCCCCCGGGTCACCCGGGGTCCCCGCTGCCTGCCCGCACCCCTCCCTAACCCTGTCCGTCTCCCTGAAGCGGAGACAGACATGGTTCCCGTCGCCCCGCCGATTGAGATTGAGACGCGCGTGAGCCAGGCTGCTGGCAGATCGCCAGCGCTGATGTTCTGGCGATTCGCCAGCAAAGAAGAGGCCTGCCCCATCTGTATGTGTCTTCTAATGTCCAACAAACTCTTTACTGAATGCTCCAGTAAGTTCAGTAACAATGCATTACACTCTGTTCTTTAGGTGCAGGATTTAAAACACTTCTGTTTAATGTCTTTACTTGTAGCAGTCTGAAAAAACAGTTTGCATCCCCTATGCTGGGAACATGAAAGGGCTGCATTACGGCATATAGTTATGCCATAAATAAGCCAATATATTAACAGTTAAATACATTGAAGTGTATTATGATGTAATAAACAAATACATCTAATGTTTAGTGATATTTTGTGTCCCCTCCTGGAGATAGCGCATCAGTTTACACTGATGCGCTGTCTCCTGTCCCCCGTCCCCCGGCCGGCTCGACTGGGCATGCGCGGGATCTCTCTGCTCATGCGAGATCCCCAGCGCAGCCCTGAGCTAACAGCAGGGACAGCGCTGTCCCTGCTGTTTAGATAGGGCTTTGCCAGCCTGTTGCTGGTGAAGCCAAAAGCGGCATCATGCGGAATGGTCAGCGATGCTGACCGTTCATACATTCGGCCTGCTATCATTTAGATAGCAGCACCGATATGGACAGGGGCGCCCCAGTCCTTTACCGCACGCTGGCTCCATCATACATGGGGGAGAAGCTGCATCAGTGCACATAACGTGCGCTGATACCCCTTCTCCCCCATAACGATCTTTCATACATCTGCCCCATTGTGTCTTATCAATAAGAGTGTCTGTTTGTCAGATCTTGCTAATAAGAAATAACTGTTGCAGTCTGTTATTGAAAAACAGTAACTGTTACAATAAGTATTACAAGTAACAGTGTAAAATGTTTAATGTATCATTTTTAATATCACTAAACATTAGATGTATTTGTTTATTACATCATAATACACTTCAACGTATTTAACTGTTAATATATTGGCTTTTCTTTGGCATAACTATATGCCGTAATGCAGCCCATTCATGTTCCCAGCATAGGGGATGCAAACTGTTTTTCAGGCCAATTCATGTTTAAAATAAACTGCCACAAGTAAAGACAATACACAGAAGTGTTTTAAATCCTGCACCTAAAGAACAGAGTGTAATGCATTGTTACTGAACTTACTGGAGCATTCAGTAAAGAGTTTGTTGGACGTTAGAAGACACAGAGGTGCACTATTCTATTAAAGGCAAACAAAAGGGATTTACTCTGTTTTTATTTCACCAAGTTTTTTTTCTTGATCACATCAATTACAGAGCACCCCCCCCCCCCAAAAAAAAAAAAACACGTTCCGGAGAAAACACCATATTCACAATTGAAACCATGAAAATGGGTCATTTATCTGGGATTTTTTCTCCCGCCAAAGTCAGTCACTTTGCACTAGGACAAGCTCGTACTCGTACTTTTACTAAGCTAAAGTATATTAATATTTTACAGAACGAGATTGACAGGTGATACGTGGCGCACTGCTGCCTCAATTCACAATCCCCAGAAGTAACACCAATACTTCACAAACCATACAACAAGACAAGAGGGGGAGATAGAAAAGTGGCGCAGAGGAATCTTTGATGCTTATATGTTACCGGCTTCTCCTTAATCGAAATGGAGATGTTCTCACGTGGGAGTGGGTACCCGGATCAAAAGAAGTTCGGTGAAAAGAAAATTGAATAAATAATAAATCAATTAAAGACTTATTTTCAGAATGTGTGTGTGTCACTTAATATAAACCAATAAGGTGAAAGATGTTAAGTTCCATTGGCGTACCAAGACTCACGTTGTTATACGGAATTCTCCCTCTCGTAAAGGTATCTTTGGCACGTCCAGGGAACTTATATATTCAGCGATGAGAGATCCTTTTTCTTTTTCGCTGTGTGTAGTTCGATTATTTTCACTTGTGCTCAAAAAGAAAAAAGTATAAAAGGTGTCTGAGCTTTCCGTGTATGCAAAGGATTATATTTCAGTGTTAAAGGCAAGTGGGGAGGCTGGTAAAGGATGGTAGACCTATAACAGCGTACCTCACTTACGTGATTAAAGAGGAGGGAAACACATGTAAAGGTTTCTTTTAATAGCGAAGGAGGGCGTACCCCTACTCACGATGTGTTAGGATGTTTTCAAACCTACAAAGGTTTCTTTACACGGGTTTCTCTCCAGGTGCAGATCATTACGTGATTACTTCTATACTTCAAAAATTGAAAGATTCTTTCTCCACTATGGGGTGTTCAATATTTTCCACGTTTGCTCGAAAAGGGAAATATAGGAAGTGTCTAAGCATTCAATGCGTTCAAAAAATACTTATCAAGTGATATAGGTGAGTGGGGAGGCTCATCAAGGATAGTGAACCTATGACAGCGTACCTCACTTACGTGGTAAAAGAGGGGGGGAACACTTGTAAAGGTTTCTTTTTTATTATAGAGAAGGAAGGCGTACCCCTACTCACGATGTATTATGGTTTTTTCAAACCTACAAAGGTTTCTTTACGCTGGCTTCTCCCCTGGTACACCACGTTTGTGTGGTTATGTGGATTCGGGATATATCAGTCAGACCCAATGCTTCCCCGGTATGAGTTCCATGAAATAAAAATTTTTTTGGCAGAATGTAACCAAATATTCTTTATTTAATCGCTATTATAGGTACCGGATATAATGGCGTACCTTACTCACCCCTGTTTATGGGGGAAACCCGCTCGTAGCGGTTTCTTTTTCCACTATGGTGGTAGATGGTATAAGGAGATGCCAGATAAAGCCAGGAGACAGATCGTAAAAATCTTACTGTATATTTTAATTCAAAAAAGTTCTTTGTACAAATCCCATATGATGGATTATGTGGGCCAATCCACAACCAATCCAGAAAAATTCCAATACAAAATTCACGAGATGCAAAAATTTCACAAAAATACACAGGATGCAAAAAATTCACAAAAATACAAAAAGATTAAAAACAGGATAAAAACCAATACGTACATCCAAAGGGTGTGTGGCTGTTCACTCTCCTCTGACAGGATCAACGCGTTTCGGTCTGGGTGACCTTTATCACATCTTGATAAAGGGGAGAAGCCAGCGTAAAGAAACCTTTGTAGGTTTGAAAAAAACATAATACATCGTGAGTAGGGGTACGCCTTCCTTCTCTATAATAAAAAAGAAACCTTTACAAGTGTTCCCCCCCTCTTTTACCACGTAAGTGAGGTACGCTGTCATAGGTTCACTATCCTTGATCAGCCTCCCCACTCACCTATATCACTTGATAAGTATTTTTTGAACGCATTGAATGCTTAGACACTTCCTATATTTCCCTTTTCGAGCAAACGTGGAAAATATTGAACACCCCATAGTGGAGAAAGAATCTTTCAATTTTTGAAGTATAGAAGTAATCACGTAATGATCTGCACCTGGAGAGAAACCCGTGTAAAGAAACCTTTGTAGGTTTGAAAACATCCTAACACATCGTGAGTAGGGGTACGCCCTCCTTCGCTATTAAAAGAAACCTTTACATGTGTTTCCCTCCTCTTTAATCACGTAAGTGAGGTACGCTGTTATAGGTCTACCATCCTTTACCAGCCTCCCCACTTGCCTTTAACACTGAAATATAATCCTTTGCATACACGGAAAGCTCAGACACCTTTTATACTTTTTTCTTTTTGAGCACAAGTGAAAATAATCGAACTACACACAGCGAAAAAGAAAAAGGATCTCTCATCGCTGAATATATAAGTTCCCTGGACGTGCCAAAGATACCTTTACGAGAGGGAGAATTCCGTATAACAACGTGAGTCTTGGTACGCCAATGGAACTTAACATCTTTCACCTTATTGGTTTATATTAAGTGACACACACACATTCTGAAAATAAGTCTTTAATTGATTTATTAAAGTATATTAATAAACCACTCTAAGGCATCATGACATCATTTGAACTAGATCGGAGCATCTTCACAGTTTTCGACATTTTCACCAAAAAAGTGAAACTTCAGGCCTCTTGCCAGAACAGAAGATGTTGACTTAGATCAAAAAGCTTTTGCACGTTTCTTATTCAGGTCAAGTCACAACTTTCCCACACTAGCCGATTTAGAATTTCTCAATTTCAGTTTTTTCACTCCGCCCTACTGCACATGCACAGTCCAATGCCGGGCAGCATCTGACGCTCAGGCACTGTCCAACTTCAACCATCCATGGCTGTGTGGCTCGGCGCAGTGTGACGTTTGAGATATCATGATGCGCAGGCTGATCTGACACCTGGCTGCACCACCTCCTCGCTGTCAGCTACTCCCCCATCCCCCCGCCCACACCACCGCCCTTCTCACTGTCAGTTGCATGACCCATCGCCCCGCCCACACAACCCACCCTCCTCACTGTCAGTTGCACCACCTGTCCCCCCAACCACCCTTACTGTCAGCCACACTGCTAGCCCCCCCATCCCGCACTGCCCGGCTCCTGGAACTCGGCAGCACCCAATGTAAGTAAATATGCAGGGTGTTTTTTAACTGAGCATTTTTAATACCAAATTGCTGCATTGAGAAATGCCCGGGATCAGCTTCCATAAGTGAAAGGCATCTCTTGTGGTGAGACATTACACAGACACCCAGTGGCATAACTAGAAATTTTGCTCCTCCTGCCTCCCAAAAATTTGGCGCCTTCTCCTACCAATTTTGGTAAAACTACACAATGACACTTGTAAAATATTTTAAAAGGGACCAGACACCACTGCTTGCTTCCCCCCCTCCCCCACAGACAGACACCCAGAATGAACAGTGCCTGCGCTACTTTAATCTGTCAGTTGGGTCTGGGAGTAGTTCATCCTGAAATGTGTCACAGGTGGAGGATCGGATGGAATCGTGTGAGTTACTGGGACCACAGATGATCAGGAGAGGTAGGGTTAAAACGAGTAGGTTTAATAAATGACTTGTTCATAAATGTAGAACACTCAATTACTTTGTTGCGGAGAATGGAAGAACAACATAAATAGGAAGCAATAAGTTCTTGCGGAGGAAATAATATGAAGCAATAAGTTATTACGTAAATTAATATGAAGCAATAAGTTCTTGTGTAAATAATATGAAGCAATAAGTTCTTGCTTAAATAATAACGTTGATGATGGGATACAGAGAGAACTGTAACCATGGAGGAGACCAGTGGGAAGATCTGCAGTTGAACTGAGAGATTTGTGGCTTGAATGAGGCTGGAGTAAGGAACGGACCCGATAGTGTTGGTCGGAGTGGAGCAGCGAGCTAGATTGGACTGGATCAGCGACCAGAGGTACCGGGCTTCGGCCACGGAGCACGGGGCTAGGTTGGGAATACCAAGGCACTAGGACAGTCAGGAGGTCTCCCAAAGGTGCAGCTGGCTCAAGAGACTTTTTGTTCTAACACAGGTTTGCCTAGGCAGCCTCCCTAAGTACTCAGGAAGTGGCTGCCATTGGCTGGAATGTCAGGGAAGCCACGGAAACTTCCCAACCTGGCCAATAGTCGTTTGCCCATACTTTTACCCTCAACAAAGATGGCAGCGCCGGACTCCCGGCATCGCCTGAGCATACTCCAGCTTCCCACCGCGCTCTCGGCTCTCCCTGCCGCCATACACAGCCCCAGACCCCCGCCACCTGCTGCAAACCCCAGGGGACCTCTGCACACAGGACAGCCGCCGACGGGCACAGACGGGTGAGTAAACCACCCGCTGTGTCCCGCGGCGGCAACCTGTGACAGTACCCTCCCCTTTTTGGGTGACCACCGGGCACAACAGTGACTTGTGAGGATTTCTGAAGAGAAACTGCTTGATGAGGTGGGGAGCATGAAGAACAGTCACTTCTACCCATGAGTTCTCCTCGGGACCATATCCAGACCACTCCACCAAATACTGTGAGAATTGCGATGACGACAGTCCAGGATTCTTTTCACTTCAAATTCTGCATCCTTTTCTGCTTTAACCACAGGAGGTTTAGGCACTTCCTCTGAAAAGTGTTCAATCTCAATGGCTTGAGGAGTGAAATGTGAAAAGAATTTGCAATTTTCATGGAAGCAGGAAGACGTAGTCTATAGGCCACAGTGTTAATTACTTGAATAATAGGGTAGGGACCAATAAAGCGTCTTCATGGATGGTAAATGAAGGCGTAAATTACGAGTTGAGAGCCACACACAGTCCCCAAACTTGAGAAGAGGAACGGCTCTTCTTCTTTTATCGGCACACTTCTTGTATTGAGCGGACGTCTTCAAGAGGGAGTTGTGCACATCAGACCAAATCTTGGAGAAATGCCATATAGTGGACGTCACTGCTGGCACATCGGGAGTTTGTAATCTTGAGAAGTCTGGAGATCGTGGATGTCTGCCAAAAACGGTGAAGAACAGGGTGGTACCAGAAGAGGAGTGAAAATAATTTTTTGTGGGCATATTCGGCCCATGGCAACAAGTCTACCCAGTCGTCCTGTGAAGAGGAGATAAAAAGTCTTAGGAACGCCTCTAAGTCTTGGTTGACCCGCTCGGTTTGTCCGTTCGTCTGCGGACAGTAGGCGGTGGAATACATAAGCTTAACTTGGACCATGGAACATAGAGACTTCCAGAATCTGGCTATGAATTGAACTCCTCTATCCGACACTATCTCGGTTGGAAGCCCATGAAGTTTGAAGATCGTGTTGATGAAGAGATGTGCCCAAGCTGAAGCTGATGGGAGAGATTTTAATGGAACGAAGTGCGCCATCTTTGAGAATCTGTCCACCACAACCCAGATTACTGTATGTCCCTTTGAGGGAGGTAGCTCTGATATTAAGTCCATGGACAAATGTGTCCAAGGTTGGGTAGGAACGGGAAGTGGCAGAAGGGTTCCAGCGGGTGCTGCCCTGGATGTTTTATGTTGGGCGCATTTAACACATGACGAGACGAAGTTGACCATGTCAGTCCACATGGAAGGCCACCAGTAGGACCTTTGAAGGAACATTAGAGTCTTTTGTGCTCCTGGGTATCCTGCGAAGCGAGAGGAGTGAGTCCACAACAGGTCCGGTGGAATGAATGTTCCCCGAGGAGGAGGGACAGGCTGAGTATGAACTTGAGCGAAGACGAGAGGATTGAGAATGGGCTGGGACTGAGATGGCTCCTCTGTTACAGAGTCGAATGAGCGAGACAAGGCATCCGCTTTACAGTTCTGAGACCTGGAGCAATACGTGATCTGAAAGTTAAAATGCTCAAAGAACATCACCCACCGGGCTTGGCGAGCGGTGAGACACTGGATCTTCTGGAGAAATGAGAGGTTCTTGTGATTGGAATAAACTGTAATTTTATGAAAAGCCCCTTCCAAAAGATAACGCCACTCCTCGAAGGCCAAATTAACCGCTAAAAGTTCCTGTTCCCCAATGGAGTAATTCTTCTCAGCCGGTAGAAATTTCTTGGAGAAATAGGCACAGGGAAGTAGACACTGATTCTTTTTGGGACAGGATGGCTCCCACTCCTACTGAAGACGCATTAACCTCTAGATAGAATGGTTTGTGGACATCTGGTTGGAGGAGAATGGGTGCAGACACAATGGCTTGTTTAAGCTGTTGGAAGACCGAGACAGCCGCCGAGGACCAGTTTGATGGATCAGACCCCTTTTGAGTGAGCACGGTGAGAGGAGCGGCTATGGTAGAGAAATTGCGTATGAACCGTCAGTAGTAATTTGAGAATCCAAGGAATCTCTGGATTCCTTTTTTGCGTAAATAATATGAAGCAATAAGTTCTTGCGTAAATAATAATGTTGATGACGGGATACGGAGAGGACTGTAACCGTGGAGGAGACCAGTTGGAAGATTTGCAGTTGAACGGAGAGATCTGTGGCTTGTATAAGGCTGGATTAGGGGGCGTGGCTTGACTGGACTCGTGAGCAGACGTGCCTGGGGAGAGCTCCGCAAGTATCCTGTTTCAAACTCCTGCCCCAGGGACTGTTGTGCCCTTACACCTCTCTGCTTACCCTCTGATGCCTGTCCTGCGTTCCTGGTGCTGCCCGCTGCCTTCTGGCGGATCCTCCTGGTGCTTCTGGGCTTTGCTGGGCCTGCTGTGTGTGGAGGTCCCCGGCGCTATCTTGTCTCCTATCCTCCCCCACACCTCTCCTGCATAGCTGTCTCCCGGCTGCGGCATTGGGGGTGACCACGGGTGAGGCTGCTGCTGAGGATCTTCTTTTCATCCTGACGAATCCTGCTGCGGCTGGTGCCCTGGTCGGGGTGAGCGGCGTTCATTGCTGCTGCGGTGGCTGGCTCATACCGGGCGCCATCTTAATTTCAGAGACACTCCTGTATGCTCCTGGGCTCTGACCTCCAATAAAGTAAGTGGGGACAGTTTAATTTAACTTTCCAGAGGCTGCATAATTAACTCCTGGCTCAGAGAGCTGTATCTCATACCTCTGACCAGAGCCTGTTTTATGCTAACTACCACTAATACTATGGCTGATCCTACAGTATATGGCTGCTGCTTGAGGCAATTGAAGCTTCTACTCAGAAGAAGTAGAAAACTCTTGATAGTGTACTCTCTGTGCTTATACATCCTGTGCCTATGCCTTGTACACAGCCTGAGTCTCCAATTTTCTCGATATATACTGCCAGAAGGAGAAGTCTTTTGTAAATCCAGATACCGGTACCGTTACTCCTTTTGCCTCATCCTGTCATATTGGAATGTAGCCTACTGTCCCTGATGGTATTCTGCTTCCCATTGAATGGCCCCGTCTAGTCATTTACTATGTGAATCGTCCAGAACATTTTCCCTACCTGACTCTTGGAATCCTGTTCTTAAATGCTCGCATAAAGCTGCGCTACAACCTCCTCAATTTTTCCTGCCTGCAGCTGTATGGCCCTTATTTTGTTTTATTTTTATTTTCCTGGATATGCTTCTGCGTACCTCCGTGTGATTGGATCTACGGATTCATCCCGCCATATGGAGATCTCTCCTGATAATTATGCCACTGTTTCGCCTCCTGTCATTGAGGTCTATCCACGACCACACTGTTTTACAGATCCGGTTCCAGTATTGAAGCTTCAAAACTCCCTGCTCTTACGATCGTTCTACCTATTTATTCATTCCTGGTTGACGGGATACTCCTGGAACTTTTGCCACAATTCTGGCAGATCATCCATGTCTGTTTTGGGATTTACAGGGGAGGGACTGTTATTTATGTATATGTGACTCTACAGGCTGGACAGGCTTAGCCAGATTAATGCTTTTGCGCACATATCCTCTGTTCTAGCTCCCTGTATATTACTAATCTCTTGGTCATTTCGATATTGCCTAATTGTCTTCTGTTTATGTTGTAACGCTATAGCCTTGATATCTGGCCGGTTTAATAGATAAAGGTGAATATGTATAGTCAGAATAAGGATAATGCTGTTTATTGTTTCTAGTCAGGGACTGATTTCCCTATGTTTGAGGTCTGTATGTTTTTATGGGGGAAGAGACAATAATTTTATATTCCTGTTTTCCTTTATATTGTTACGTACACTTGTACTTTTCTATATCCGGCTTATGGAAGCCTTACTTTTATATGTAGGCCTATGCAGTATTATTTGGTGCAATGTCTGTCTTTCCTTTTATGTTGGTGGGGAAGAGATGGTAGCATTGTTTGACCTTTGTGTATTCTATCTTTAATACATTGCCCCAGTCGGTCCATGTGGTAGATATGCTCCAGTTTATGGATGGGGTAATTCTCGATATAGTATAGTGTAGTGTAGTTTGTTAGTGGGTTAGCTGGGTGGGTGGGTTTTTGGGTAAAATGGGAGAGGTAGGTTAGCTTTTGGTTTTGGATAGATTAGCTACTTAGCTAAGGTCCACTAACTTGCCTTCCCCTATAATCCATAGTAGTTAGAGGGGTAGGGGTAGTTTTTTCTGGGATCCAGGTACGCCTAAAGTTGGGGGTGGGTTGTACAGGCAGGGCCGCCGACAGGGGGGTGCCCTGGGTACAGCTGTCCTGGGCCCCAGCCTCTGGAAGGGCCCAGGCAGCTGCCCCCAGCCCCCTCGCACCCGCATTCCCCCACCCGGCGCTGGCGGCCAGGCACGCACAATACACAGTGCAGCCTGCAGAGCGCCGAGCCTAAGATACAGAGGGGCTCGGCGCTCTGCAGGTGTGCGCGCTGGACCTCTCACCTGACCGTGGAGGACACTGAAGGAGCCGGACGATGCGCGATGGTAAGTAATGGGGACGGGGTAGGGGGAGGTGGGGTACTTTCATGCGGGGGCGGGCGTGCTTGCGGGGGGCGGCGGCCGGAGGTATGGGGCTGTGCCGCTGGGGGCCCAGACTGTAGGTCAGTCCCAGGCCCCAACATTTCTAGTGGCTGTGTACAGGGTCGGGGGTTCTGTGGTAGGGTTGCTTTGGGGTTTATGGGGAGGTATTTTGTTTTATGTTAGATACGCCGATACTAATAGCCAGTCTGGTATTTCACTCTACTCATTATACGTCCATTTTGCTGGGAATTTATGTTAAGTGTTTCTAAATATCCTATTACGGTAAGACATCATGTGCATTCCTGTCTCAATATGCTGGACACCTACCCACATGGCACCTGCGGGTATTTTTGCTCTACAACTCCTGCAGGAAATGTGGTCCTTGAAATATACTTACTTTTCATTACTTATGCTGTATTGTTGTTACTTGATGCACAATGTTTATGTGTCGACGTGCCTGCCTGTTTGGGCACTTCGTTTTTTTTTTAAATCAAAATCAAGAAACGGACCCGATAGTGTCGTTCAGAGTGGAGCAGCGAGCTGGATCGGACTGGATCAGCGACCAGAGGTGCCGGGCTTGGATGGGAATACCAAGGCACTAGGACAGTCAGGAGATATCCCAAAGGTAGACAAAGGTTAGGGGGACACCGTATGGGAGTGTCCACCAGGGGGCGCATAATATGAGTTGGGGCAGCTGCACTGGCGGGTTAGTTAGACCCGATAAAGACAAAGAGAAAAAATGGGGGTCAGAACACAAGTTCTGTGGCAGCGCTGGGGTTAAATGGTTTAAAAAATAATTGGGTACTTGTGAGTTAACTGGGCGCCCGATTTCTAAATCGGGTCGGATCGGGCACATCGCATCGCATGCGACCATCGGATGTGATGCGATGACCCGATTTTTCCATAGGAATCAATGTTAAAATGGACTGAGTCCATTTTAACATGGAATTCAATGGGAAAAGGGGTCCTTTTCATACCCCTACTATCCAAGTGGGCATGGAGTTGGATATAAACCTGTGGCGAGCGTAGCGAGCCACCGAGCCCGAAGCGTGGCGAGCGTAGCGAGCCCCGCGAGGGGACACAGAATACCGTCCCCTCGCGGGGCTCGCTTCGCTCGCCACGCTTCGGGCTCGGTGGCTCGCTACGCTCGCCACAGGTTTATATCCAACTCCATGCCCACTTGGATAGTAGGGGTATGAAAAGGACCCCTTTTTCCCATTGAATTCCATGTTAAAATGGACTCAGTCCATTTTAACATTGATTCCTATGGAAAAATCGGGTCATCGCATCCGATGGTCGCATGCGATGCGATGCGATGCGATGCGATATCGCATCGCATCGCATCTGATTGTATGCCTTAACTTAAGGCATACAATCAAAAAATCGGGCGCCCAGATAACTCATAAGTACCAATAATTGATATTGAAAGATTGGATGATCTTTACAAACAATTTGAATATATTATTAAACAACCTGTATATACAGTATTCTGTTAAAAATTATATAGAATAGTACATGATATACGCATAAACAATAAAATAAATGATATATACATAATATACCACTCTGTCTGCTGGGCCTGTTTCTATAATTATGAATAAATCAGTATTAATATGCACAGTTAGTACTTGGTATAGTTACCACTGCTAGGACGTTGGTGTACGGCAAAAAGGTTTGTGATCGTCCTGCCGTTGGTAGGTTGGAACGGGCAATGTCCAATATACTGGGTGGGCCTCCCACTTGTCAGGAGAACAATGTCAAGCCCCGATGGGCTGATGGAAGAAAAGGAGCACCCAGCCAATAAGTGATGGATCCTCTCTAGTGTGTGGCCTGGAGAAGATGGTGTGAGTTCCATGGCCACTGGAGGAGTTTCCAGGAGATTCTTCCCCACTTGTGGACGGATAGCGCGCGGGGGGGGGGGGGCAGTGATAGGGGGATGTGGGGAGCTCCCAATGTCGGGGTGTCCAATGATTAGCCCGTGTGGGCTGGGGAAATGAGTGACTCCCAATTGCTGAGGGGAGTGAGTCCTTTCTAGTAGGTGGCTGTTTGGGACAGATGGCGTGAAGTCTACAGTCACTGGAGGCAATGGGGTATTTTCTGCTGTTTGAAGGGACAGCAATGAATGATGATCAGTCCAGGGATAAACAGTGTCCAGCAGAGTAGAGATCAGGGTAATGGTGGGGTCTCCAACGCGTTTCGCTGCTTTCCCACAATGCAGCTTTATCAAAGCTGAGCAGCTTTGATATCATGTACTATTCTACATCATTTTTAACAGAATACTGTATATACAGGTTGTTTAATAATATATTACAATTGTTTGTAAAGATCATCCAATCCTTTAATATCCATTATTTTTTAAACCATTTAACCCCAGCGCTGCCACAGAACTTGTGTTCTGACCCCCATTTGATCTCCCAAAGGTGCAGCTGGCTCAAGAGACTTTTTGTTCTGACATAGGTTTGCCTAGGCAGCCTCCCTGGTACTCAGGGAGTGGCTGCCATTGGCTGGAATGTCAGGGAAACCAGGGAAACCTCCCAACCTGGCCAATAGTAGTTTGCCCATACTTTTTCCCTCAACAAAGATGGCGGCGCCGGACTCCCGGCTCCGCCTGAGCATACTCCGGCTCCCCACAGCGCTCTCAGCTTTCCCTGCCACCGGACACAGCCCCAGGCCCCCGTCGCCTGCTGCAAACCCCAGGGGACCTCTGCACACAGGACAGCCACAGACAGGTGAGTAAAACCACCCGCTGTGTCCCACGGCGGCGACCTGTGACAGAAATGTAGCAGACAACGGAATTCTGCTGCAGGCACCGCACCATTCATACAGGTTAATCCCTGTATGCTTGGAGGGGAGTGTGGAAGTGGGAGTGACATGCAAGGTGGAAGGGGGAGCAGCGGGCACAGTGGAAGGGTGGTAGGCAGGCTGCTACAGCTCACACAGGACTCTTGGCTCTGGCTCCGTGAGAGCACTGTGACCAGAGGCGGAACTAGCGAGTTGTGGGCCCAGGTGCAAAAATCAGCTTTGCCCCCCCCCCCCCCCCCAAACACAAACAAAAAAACACATTGTTTATTTTTGTTTTTATACTTAAGATTTCAAAATCCCGGGCCCGACCTGGGATATCGATCTGAAAGATCCCCTTAGACACACTGCACCTGGATTATGCACACCATAATGCCCATTACACATTATCCCACACACATAATGCTTTTTACACATTATGCCACACTTGTTATGCCCATTACACATTATGCCACACATGTAATGCCCATTACACATTATTCCACACATGTAATGCCCATTACACATTATGCCACACATGTATTATGAACGCAGTAATGACCCTTACACATAATTCCTCCAGTAGTGCCCATTACACATTACCCACATTGGTGCCCCTTACAGAATTCCAACATTAGTGCATGAGAGGAGAGGAGAGAAGAGGAAAGTGCTCACCCCTACCACCCTGTGTGGTGTGCGCTCAGCTCCTATACCAGTACTGATGGACAATTGAAATATAGCACTGGCTCATGAGCCAATCACTGATTCTGGTTGGCAGTCAGTGAATTTTGTTAGGCTGGTGTACAGGCGCCATATTCCAAATGTTCGTTGGTACTAGTGTGAGATGCTCAGGAGTCAAGGAGCTGAGCGGACACTACACAGGGCAATGGGGGTGGCAGGTGGAGAGTAGCCATAAGCTCTGCCCTCCATAGTATTCTGCACTTTAGGCTGATGCATGTTAATAATATTGATTTTATCACGCCCTTCCCCCCTCCCTGTAGTTTTATCAGCATTCAAGAGCCCCCTCGTGCAGTTTTATTATTAAAAGTTGGGCAGCCTTGGCAGCCTACAATCACCCCCCCCCCCCCCACACACACACACACACACACTCCACCCCATAGATATTCTATTACTTCTGTTATATTTTTTATTATTTCTCTGACCCCTCTGAAATTAGTTAACCACACCTGTGGCTTGGACATGCTGCTCCCGCATACCTGTATGCTCCTGGCATCACTCCGGAGGGTCCTCGCTGCTCAGATTAAGATATGACTCTGAGCAGTGTCTTCAGGCCCCCATTCAGCAACATGCTGTCTCTCGATTGGCTGCCTGTTACTATGCTGGTTGCATACCCCCCCCCCCCCCCCCCCCGGCATGGATGCAGTAATCTGGGGTCAGGGCTGCATCCATGTGAGCCACGTCCCGCCAGCCGCGTTAGTGACCCTGCGCCCAGGCGTGCATGGTGGAAGGGGGAGCGGCATGCATGGTGGAAGGGTGGCAGTCAAACTGCCCAGCTTACAGCCTCCGGCTCCATAAAAGTGCCATAACCCTGTGTCCCTTGTGGCACAAGCTCCCTCCCCACCACCACCACCGCAAGGGCTGCATTGCCATAGTTACACCACTGCAGACAGCATATCATCCTCAGGCAAGATACCACTTCAGTGATAGCCGCTGCACAATTACTAATTAAATAAATTACTATTTAAATAAATTAAGTTAATTATAAAAGAAATGTATAATTATTAGAATAAAATAACGTAAATTGGAGAATTTTGGAGACAAATACAGTTGTACATTGCAATATTGCTCATCATCTTGAATTCTCTCCACAAGAGAGTAATAGTAACTTCTCTTCGCTCATGAATCTTTAGCCAAATACTAATTCAGCAACTGCAACAGTATTTAAAGGAGTGATATGTGCACCTTGGAAGACTGGCCAGTGAAGGTTCACAGGATTAGACTGGGAGATAGTACAGATGTCCCCGCCCATCTGCCAGAATGGGGCATGGGGCATGAATGTTAAGGTGTGCATTCCCCCTGGCTTTGACTCCTTTCAGTTTGCTTATAAAGCAAATAGATCTACGGATGATGCAATGCTCATGTTAGTTCATGAGCTTTCTGCCCACCTAGAATCCAACGGTTCGTCTGCCCGGATTTTGTTTGTCGATTATAGCTCGGCGTTTAACACCGTGCCGCCATTACTATTGGTAAAAAAACTTTCTGGTATAGGTCTTAATGGGTCCATCTGTGGCTGGATTCTGGATTTCCTGTCGGATAGGCCTCAGGCCGTCAAGATAGGTAATCAGGTCTCCACTACACTTGTAGTTAATACTGTAGTCCCTCAAGGATGCGTTTTGAGTCCTCTATTGTATTCATTATTTACGTTTGACTGTTTTTCCAGCTCAGATTCTGTCCGTCTTATTAAATTTGCAGACGACATCGCCATTGTGGGTCTTATCACCAATGAGGATGAGTCGGCTTATAGATCAGAAGTTTCGAAATTAGAGTCCTGGACAGGGCCGGTGCAAGGTTTCTTGGCACCCTAGGCAAAACTTTTGCTTAACGCCCCCCCCCCCCCCGCCCCCCCCCACACACAATTTCCCAGTTAGTCAGGTGAAAGTGTTGTCTCATACATTTTCCTACCCCATTTGAGTGACACAGAAGGATGTTGTGGGTGCGGGAGTTATTAGTAGGGACTGTGTGGGGAAGTTGTAGTGACACATGGCAGCAGTGGGAGGTGGTGGGGTGATAGTAGTAGTAGCAACTGGGTAGGTGTAGTTATATTGGCACATGGCATCTGTGGGAGATGGTGGGTGAGGGTGGTAGTAGTAAAGACATTGTGGCACTTGGCAGGGGTGAGGGAGGTGATAAGGACTGTAGTGGCACATGGTAGCTGGGTGAGGGTAGTAGTAGGGACTGGGTGGAGGGTAGTTATAGTGGCACAGGGTATCTGGGGGAGCTGGTGAGGTAAGGGTGGGAGTAGTAGGGACTGGGTGGGGGTAGTTATAGTGGCACATGGTAGCTGGGGGAGCTGGTGAGGTAAGGGTGGGAGTAGTAGAAGGTACTGGATAGGAGTAGTAGTGGGGACACAGATCATCTGGATTTAGCATAGGCACACTCACACAGGATGATAGAGAAACCCACCTAAATCCACAACTCCCCATACAGCTGAGCACATTCATCATTCTTATTTTGCTGTCTTGCACTGGGCAGCTCTTCTGCTTTCTCCCAGTCTGAGATGTCTCACGAACTCTGGGAGTAAGGGGTAGTCTGCAAATTACATGCCACTATTCAAGTGTATTCAACACTATTTGGATACACTTGGAAAGGGATATATAGTTTACATACCTTCCCTGGCTCCCAGCGTGAGATCTGAATGTAACCTGTCTGACCGACTGCAGCATGAGGGGGAGGGAGACACGCTGATGACTCCTGTTCCTGCCTGCCTAATACTGGGGCATGCTGAACATACAGTATGTATTTCTATAGGGAATAATAGGAGGATCAGCACTAAAATGAAGAGGGGGGTGCCCTGTGTCCTCTTTACCCTGAAAGTTTCTAAAGCTTAGTCAATGGCCACAGCATTTTGCCTGACAGCCGTGGAGTCAGCAGAGGAGCTTACCCAGCTGTCAGGATCAGCATACAGGACCTTGTCCCCGCGCTGCTGCTGCTGCTGCTGCCCAGCCCACCACACCACAAGAAAAACAAATAGCATTTTACCGATGACCAGGATGTAGTGGGGGGTTACTTACTGCTCCCTGCTGCTACCATCTATTTATATCTTCTGGTTACTGTTCCCCAGCCGCCTTGCGTGGTCCTGCCGCTGAGAGACTTCTGCTGGCAAGGACTCAGGTACCGCTCCATGTAGCTGCCGTCAGCTGTATAGTGCTGCTCCAGGTGAGGCATGGGCTTCTTGCCGCCCCACAGAAAACCCGCAAAAATTTATAAAAAAAAATATATAAAACCAGTGGTCAAGGGACCGGCTGCTGTTTTGGTGGTACACCAATTAAATGTTGGACTGAACAAGGGGCGCCCTCTAGCGGCCAGCGCCCTAGGCAGCTGCCTAAGCCTGCCTAGTGGTAGCTCCGGCCCTGGTCCTGGAGCAGAGGGAATTGTTTGGTCCTTAACGTGAGCAAGACAAAAGAAATGATTTTAGATTTTAGGAGGTATAAAAAGACTGTGTGTTGTCCGTTGGTTTTAAATGGTCAACAGGTGGAGATTGTTGATACTTTCAAGTTTTTGGGTATCAATATTGCTAATGACCTTTCATGGAATACCCATATTAACATCATTATTAAGAAGGCCAACCAGCGCATGTATTTCCTGAGGAAACTGCGACTGGCTGGTCTGAGTGAGAAGACCCTGATTCATATTTATTCTTGTGTAATTGAGAGTATCCTCACTTATGGGTTATTGGCTTGGTTTGGTCCCTGCTCGGTTACGGATCGAAAGTCCCTTCAGAGGGTTGTGTCAACGGCGGGTAAGGCAGTGTATGTTGTTCTGCCGAACCTGCATGACATCTTTTTGAGTCGACTTTCTTTGAAGACAAAATGTATTCTGAGTGACTTAACCCACCCATATAATGATTTTTCTCCTTACTTCCATCTCATAGGCGTTATCGATCAGTTTTATGTAAGACAAAGAGATTTAGAGAGAGCTTTTTTCCAACAGCTGTTCGGATTTTAAATAATTGTAAATCCTAGGGTTAAATAATGTAGGCATGAACGATTTGGCTGTCGGTTATCACTGTCTTTTTATGCTTTTGCTGTATATATGTGCTGTATGCTATTTATTTTCATTTAATGTTCACTGCGTGTGGCCATTTCATGACAAATAAAGATTCTGATTCTGATGCACGCACACGAGGTGCTCGCGTGCCCTATTCTCTACAATGGGACACACATGCACGTGTGACGCATGCATCTCCCCGTCCGCTCCTGTATTGATTGAGAGTGGCTCCATCTGTATATATAGGTTTGATGAATTATAGTTATATATGTTCTGTATATTTGTAGTTGTTTATTTTTTGCAAGACGTTGCTTATTTTCTGTTCTTAGCAAAAGGTTTTTCAGCTGTATCCTTACTACAGTAATGTAATTTTGTTAGCAATATAAGTAATTACATAGAAACATAGAAACATACAATTTGACGGCAGATAAGAACCACTTGGCCCATCTAGTCTGCCCTCTTTTTAAACATGTTACCTCAAACCATATTTGATCCTTATTGTTTTGTAAGGATATCAATATGCTTATCCCAAGCATGTTTAAATTGTACTACTGTATTTGCGTCTACCACCTCTGATGGGAGGCTATTCCACTTATCTACTACTCTTTCTGTGAAAAAATTCTTCCTCACATTTCCCCTAAATCTTCCTCCCTCTAGTGTCAGTGCATGTCCTTGTGTTCTGTTGCTCCTCTTCCTGTTAAGAATGTCTCCCACCTGTACCTTGTTAAAACCCTTGATATATTTGAAAGTTTCTATCATGTCCCCCCTTTCCCTTCTCTGCTCTAAAGTATACATATTAAGATCTTTTAGTCTTTCCTGGTACGTTTTGTGATGTAGGCCATGCACCATTTTAGTTGCTCTTCTTTGTACAGTCTCTAATGTATTTATATCCTTCTGGGGATACGGCCTCCAGAACTGAACACAATACTCTAGGTGAGGTCATACCAAGGACCTATACAGTGGCATTATTACTTCTTTCTTTCTACTGCTGATACCTCTCCCTATGCAACCAAGCATCTGACTTGCCTTCTTCATTGCTTTGTTACATTCCCTACCTGCTTTTAAGTCCCCTGAAATAGTGACACCTAGATCCCTCTCTTCCTCAGTAGTTTCCATTATAGTGCCATTTATACTATATTGAGTCTTTGGATTTCTGAGACCCAAGTTCATGATTTTGCATTTTTTGGCATTAAACTGTAGTTGCCATTCTCTTGACATTTCTCTAATCTACCTAGATCCTCAATCATTTGTTTTACCCCTCCTGGTGTGTCTACCCTGTTGCATACCTTTGTGTCATCTGCAAAAAGGCACATTTTACCCTCAATTCCATTTGCAATATCACCAATAAAGATATTAAAAAGCACCGGTCCAAGTACAGATCCCTGGGGTACTCCACTTGTAACCTTTCACTCCTTTGACTGTACTTCGTTTACTACAACTCTCTGTTTTGTGTCCTGCAACCACGCTCTTATCCATTCAACTATTTTAGAATCCAATCCCAAGCTTTCAAGTTTATTTAACAGTCTGCGATGTATGACAGTGTCAAAAGCTTTACTAAAGTCTAGATAAGCTACATCTACAGCCCCACCTTGATCTATTACTTTAGTCACCCAGTCAAAAAAGTCAATAAGATTTGTTTGACATGATCTTCCCCCAGTAAACCCATGCTGTTTTGGATCCTGTAAATTACTGGTTTTGAGATATTCTACAACTCTTTGTTTTAAGAGTGTTTCCCAGGGCCGGCGCCACCACTAGGCAAACCTAGGCATTTGCCTAGGGCGCCGGCCACTGGAGGGCGGAAAATGCCGCCCGGGTACCTGTCCTACCGGCGCTGTCTATTTCAATCTGGCGGCGGAGGCAGCGGGGTCCCTGCAGTCTATTAAAAATCACGAGCGCTATCCGCCGGGCTATGCGGAAGCGCTTCTAGTGTGAAAACTCTGGCAGCACGGCGCACGCTGATCTCAGCCAATCAGCGTGCTGCCAGAGTTTTCACACTAGAAGCGCTTCCGCATAGCCCGGCGGATAGCGCTCGTGATTTTTAATAGACTGCAGGGACCCCCGCTGCCTCCGCCGCCAGATTGAAATAGACAGCGCCGGTAGGACAGGTACCACACCTCACACACACCACCCACCCCCCCTCCCCCCCCGGCACCGGGGCGCCCCCAGCCCGACTCGCCTGGGGCGCTCCGGTGCCTTGCACCGGCCCTGGTGTTTCCATCAATTTCCTACTACTGATGTGAGGCTCACTGGTCGATAGTTGCTTACCTCTTCCTTGCTTCCACTTTTGTGCAGTGGGACTACATTTGCTGTATTCCAGTCCTCTGGGATTACTCCAGTAGCTAGTGACTGGTTGAATAATTCTGTTATTGGTTTTACCAGCTCCCCTTTAAGCTCTTTTAGTATCCTTGGGTGTATCCCATCTGGCCCCATTGATTTATCCACTTTCAGTTTTGAGAGTTCTGTGAGGACTTTCTCCTCTGTAAATGTACTTGTCTCTCCCTCAGTTTTCTGACTATACTTGCAACTTAACTGTGGCCCCTTCCCCTCTCTTTCGGCAGTGAATACTGAGCAGAAATAATTATTAATATTATCTGCTATTACATTGTCCCCCTGAAGAAAACTTCCACTCTCTGTCTTCAGTCTAATTATTCCACTTTTTGTTTTTCTCCTTTCACTTATATACCTAAAAAAAGTTTTCCCCCCTTTACCCACTGACTGGGCCATTTTCTCTTCAGCCTGTGCTTTTGCACATCTGATTACCTTCTTAGCCTCCTTCTGTCTAACAAGATACACCTCTTTGTCCTTTCTTCTGCGTCTGCTTAAATTTCTTAAAGGCCAACTTTTTTGCTTTCACGATACTTGCTACTTCTTTTGCAAACCACAATGGCTTTCTTTTTCTTGTGTTTTTCCTAACTCTTTTGACTTAATTGGTTATCACATTGGTTTTCTTTCACATTGTAAGAGTCATATACTGAGTTGGATCTTTTTTGTTAACCACTGCCTCTCTGCTGTGGGCCGGTGAAATCCCAAAGAAATAATTGTGAATGATCAGAACAGGCGAGCAATCTCTCCATCCGCATACACCAATTTGCAATATGTAAGTGGATGGCCAAGTATGGGGTCGGGGAGATGCAGGAGGCTTGTCCACTTCTCTGAGGGGCCTGGAGGGCCACCCAATATTTCTGAGCATCCTGTCCATTCCGGGAGGGTAGGCAAGTATGCTGTAAAGGAAGGAGGAGTATGACAAGATAATATATAGTCACGATACTATATACTTGCTGCACCCATTCAGTGATCAATATGCCAAGTTCCATTAGTGCAATGTGAAGATTTAGTAGATCTCACCTTTGACAAAAAATGTTGATGTTTGGGTGTTATGCACCCTGATGTCTTATTACAATGCACACACAATGTAACCCGGTAAAGCTGTACATTAAAAGGGGAATGTCACAAAAACCAATTGTGTCTTACAGGGTGCGCACTGTGTCCTAGTAACTGGCTGCTGTATGGGGACAACTGTTATTACTATTCAGATGCTACACGGAGGACATGGAACCAGAGCCAGGAGCTGTGTGAGGTGATGGGAGCTCATCTACTAGTGATAGAGGACCAGGGACAGGAGGTGAGTGGTCTTTGCTCTACTTTGAGGCTCAGTAATCATCTAATATATCATATTATTTTCATTATTAATCAATCACCGTGTTATATCACTGTGTTCTAGGCATTTATAATACACAATCTCGAAACGCAGGCATGGGATAAGATTTTGAATGAACTATACCAGGCTGGAGATGGGTTGAGATGGGTGAGCGGCCGGCACTATAACACCAGCCTGTAAGTGACTGATATTACACATGGTTGTGGTATTTTGGTTTAGTCATAAGGTCGAACACTATAGGTTGACAGGGTCAAAAGGTCGACAGGGTCAAACGGTTGACAATCAAAACGTTGACAGGGTCAAAAGTCGACAGGGTCAAAAGATTGACATGAGTTTTTCATTTTTTTGTGTCTATGTCGACATAAGTCGGTGTGGACACCGTCTAAGTGTACCGTGTACTGTGCTCGGCACACTATTTTATTCTCTCTCCATGCCGTAGTGGATGTTAGGGCATGAAAGACCGACTGTAGGCACATGTCGGCTCAAATAAAAAAAAGAAAAAATCTTCATTCAACCTTTTCCATGTCGCCCTTTTGACCAATAGTGGTCGACCTTATGACTGTCGACCTACAGTCAATCTATCGTGAGTCCAGATAAGTTACACACAGCCATTGTTCTAGCAATAATCTGTAATACAAGCCATGTACATTTACATAGGTGTGATATGACGCTCCGAGAGTGGGGATTCCAACTGTCCGTATACCGACATCGGCATCCCGACTGCCAGTACTCCAACAGGGGGGGGGGGACCGCAATGAAGCTCCTTGCGGGCTCCCTTCTTTTACCATGCAACGGGCTCAGTGGCTCGCCCCACTTGCCACACGTTCTATTCTCCCTCTATGCCGGTCATGGACTCCACTTAACAGTCAGTATTCCGATGTCGGTATACTGACATCTGAATCCCAACTGTCTGAGCATCATCCGGCACCCCATGAACATCCGCTTCTGTCAATTCAGTTACCATTGTATAATTATTTATTCTTAGAACCTCCAACACATTCTAATGTGATTTTTTTTTCTTACACAGGTTCCAGATAGGGGATAATGGATGGAGCTGTGTATTAATGAGTATTAATGGTTATTATCTCAGTGTGTGTAATTCTACATACAATTTCATATGTCAGAGGAAAGCTGTGATGGTGTGACATTGCTGCAATAGGAGAATACTGTATGCTGATGGATCATTTGACTAAAGATAAATATCTGATGCATGTTCCATATAGGGCTTAAAAAAAAAAAAAAGCTGCATATTAAACATGTTTTGCTTGCAAACCTCATCTGCAGAACATGTGTCTCACTGATTGAAAGCTGGCCATACACTACTGAGATGTGTCTCAGCAATGTATGGCCATCCGATACCTCGCTAGCCGTTTAGGACCTTCCCGGGTGGCAGGATCGCATGCGACATATTGCATGCGTTCCTTTCACATGTAATGTATTGCATGCTACCCCTGTTCCATGCCGCCTGAAGGGGGTCTAAGTGGGAGATTGGACCTGCATGCAGGTCCAACCTTTGGATCAGTTCGGATGTGCGTCAGACTCAATGGCATCAGACCTGATGGGATGTCATACACACCCTAACAGGGTACTGATTTGTTGGCCCGATCTTTCTGAAATGGGACATCAGACAGCCGCATAAAATAAGCAACGACAACAGTTATTTAATTAATTTTCTATAACAACATTCAAACCATACTTGCCTACTTTTGAAAACTAGTTTCATGGAGATTATAGTTGGTAATACAATTTTGCACAGTGCCCCATTGAGGGGTGTGTCATGCTCCACCCAAAGGGCGTGGCTAGATCCATATATGGAGATATTGTAAAAAGAGAACGTGGCACCTAGAAGCGTGGGTGTGTACTGCTACATCTGAGGAATCTTTTAAAATAACTTATATCCAAATGTAGCTGAGCCTTAAAGCAGTTAGTAAGAGTAAAGGCCCATACACACATCAGCTTTTAGCTCAAAGTAGCACAGTGTGTATGGCCCGGCGATGAGCAGTGATGCGAGCTCCTACATCGCCAGGAAAGCCGCTCATCTGCTGGCATTAACAGCAGATGAGCTTCTTTGTGGATGGCTTTGCATAGTGCTGTGCTATGCAAAGCCGTCCACCCCCCGCTGACCATGCCGGGCAGGGGAAAAGCGGTCATCACTGTCCATACATGCTGAGCATAATCACCCAGTGTGCATAGACCTTTACTATACTTTCTAAAGAAAAGTATTGTTCATATAAATGAAAACACGTGGTTCCATATAAATGGCCACAAAGTGACATGGGGGAGATTGCTAGACTAATGAGGGAGAGAGTGAGATTGCTGCTATGTCAGGGAGTCTCCTGCAGAATGCAGGAGGGGAGGTAACTATGATGTAACAGTGTAATTTGGTGTAGGTGAAATGAAGGAGATTACTAGACTGAGGGAGAGAGGGAGATTGATGTTATGTCAGGGAGTCTCCTGCAGAATGCTTGAGGGGAAGTAACTATGATGTAACAGTGTAATGTGGGCTAGGTGACATGAGGGAGATTGGTAGACTAATGAGGGAGAGAGAGAGAGAGATTGCTGTTATGTCAGGGAGTCTCCTGCAGAATGCAGGAAGGAAGGTAACTATGATGTAACAGTGTAATGTGGGCTAGGTGACATGAGGGAGATTGCTAGACTAATGAGGGAGATAGGGAGATTGCTGCTATGTCAGGAAGTCTCCTGCAGAATGCGGGAGGGGAGGTAACTATGATCGGTTACTATGAGCGCAGGGAATCGCTCGGCGGGGGGGGGGTATATTCCATAGGTTATCTAGGGACATGAGGGAGATTGTTAGACTAATGAGGGAGAGAGGGAGATTGCTGCTATGTCAGGGAGTCTCCTGCCGAATCCAGGAGGGGAGGTAACTATGATGTAACAGTGTATTGTGGGCTAGGTGACATGAGGGAGATTGCTAGACTACTATTGAGGGGGAGAGGGAGATTGCTGTTATGTCAGGCAGCAGACACGAGTTGCACCCATGAGAACGTCCACTGTTACATGACGCTGGGCGTTCCCATGACGCTGGGCGTTCCCATGGTAATCTGCCCTTAAAGCGGGTACTGGGGGTGGGCAGCTGACATCACTGGATGTCAGCTGCCCACCCTCTTCTCGTACCAGGGAGCCGCATACTGTATCTACTGTAAGTCACCAGAGAGTGACTTAGATTTCCAAACGCCTTAGAAATAATTTAATGGTTGCCGAAAATCGAATAATTTCGTCCACGCACGCAAGCTGCGAATGGATGTTTGTGCAAAACATCCATGTAGGGGAAATCAGCGTGCATGCAGTGGGGGGGGGGGGGGGGGGGGCGTTCTTGCAGGCAGCATTTAGTTGACTTGCAAAGCTTCATATTTTGCAGCTTTGCAAGAACTTTGCAGCTTTGACCTCCAAAATAAAAAAAAGGCAAATGCGCTGTACATTGGGGTAAATGTATTATCCCCCGCTATGGGAGAGATGTGATATCAGTGTGCATTATGCACTGACACAGCTTCTTACCCATGTATTACTGCCATTATCGGCACTACTATCTGTAAGGAAGGTCAGTGGCACTGCAGGTGTCCTCGCCCCTTTAACAGTCACTCCTGGATCCATGGGAGAAATTGCGTGAGTAACGAGATCTCATGCATACTCAATGAGCTGCCGGGGGAGAGACACAATGCGCCAGCACTAAGCTAATGCACTTGAAGGGTCTGGCTGCGGTCGCCTGACGAGGGAGTTTTCAATCCCCCACTTCAGCATCCGAGAAGGTAATACATCTGCTGCCTCGGCTTAATAAAGAGGTGAAGCAGGAGGAGTTATACCCGCATGTAACCTGAGGGTACTGTATAATACATTGACACCGAAATATATACTGCATGAATGGTCTCTGAGCAAACTTACTAAGGTTTAGATCAGCAAATAATATAAGTATAAGTAATATCACTATGGGCCTTATTTTGGTTCATTCTTTCTGACAAAATCCTTCTTAGATGGGCAAAACCATGTGCACTGCAGGGGGGCAGATGTAACATGTGCAGAGAGAATTAGATTTGGGTGGGGTTTTACTTCAAAGTGAGATCTATATTGCAGTGTAATAATAAAGCAGTCAGTATTTTCCCTGCACAGAAACAAAATTAATCACCCAAATCTAATTCTCTCTGCACATGTTACATCTGCCCCCCCCTGCAGTGCACATGGTTTTGTCCATCTAAGAAGGATTTTGTCAGAAAGAATGAACCAAAATAAGGCCCTATACATTTATAATATAAGTTGTACTTTTCTGTGTGTGTGTTTTTTTTTAACATTCTTTTTGCAGGTGGACTACAAGTACCAGCAGGCCCATTAATACCAAGGTGGTTTGCCAATTCCCAGCATGCGGGGGAGGCCTGCTCTCACTGCTAGTTCACCTGTATAAAGCAATGTTATGTATGAATGATTTAACCCTGTCAGGCCGGCGTCCACTGGCCACGGACGCTGGTGACAGCCCTGGGCTCTAGCCCTGGAAGGATGAAGCCTTGGGGGGGGACCCCTTTAATGGGGGGTCCCCACTCCCCCGGGTACCCTGTCCAAGGCTGACCAGCCACGGTGCTCATGTTATGGCCTTGGGGCCTTATTTTAAAAGTGTCCCCTGGCTGTGGCATGACACCACGGGCTGTTGGAGCCCAGTTCTGGTTTCAAAATATGAGGTACCCCCAGATTTTTGTCCCCCATATCTGTGGAACCAGAACCGGTCCAAGAGTCCGGGGCTGGTTTCAGAAATAGGGAGACCCCTATGCTTTTTCTACCCTGTATTTTTGGCACCAGGTCCGGCTCAATGAGCCCGTGGCTGGTTAAGCTCAGGACGTTGGACCCCACACCATTTTTTTTTTTTTCACGTAAAAAAAAAAAAAAATCGCACATGTTCTCAAATTCGCACATTTTCATGATTAAAAATCGCACATTTTCATGACTAAAAATCGCACCATATCGCACTTTTTTTCTGAAAATTCGCATCTCATTCATCAAAGCGTACCCTTCCACTGCATAAACTAGCTGGTTCTCTGACCCATTGCCTGTTTACATCCTGCTATCTAAACACCACCCCCTCGCTTGCACCTCTTGTAATCTGTCTGTCTCCCCTTCCTACTAGATTGTAAACTCCTCCGAGCAGGGCCCTTTTCCCTCTTGTCGTCTAAGCCCTCTTCTCTTCACATTTCACTCACAGCTCTCCTATACTCCAACACTCAGTGACCATCTTCGTCTGCATACTCATCTCCATCATTGGCATCAAGCCTCTAGTTGTATGTTGATTGAGTCTTCACTACTTACATTTAAGCTGTAATGTGTACTGATCTGTGGCGCTCTGTATTTGTACTGTATTTTTGTTATTTATTCAAAGTTATGCCAAGTTTTGTCTCCCTGTATTGTTCCTTTGTACGGCGCTGCGAAACACTTGTGGCGCCTTATAAATAAAATTATAATAATAATAATCTCATTAAAAATGCAAAATGCGATTTTGAGAAGTGTGATTTGGTGTGATTTTGGGACATGCGATAAAATCGCCCCCTATTACATTGATATTCGAGAAAATAATTTATACTGATCCTTCCTTGGACTCCGGACTGTCCGTCCTTATTCCCTCAACACGTTTTTGCACACCAAAAAATCTCTCATCCCCTCACATATTCTTTTTCATCTTTTATTTCATAACACATATTTCAACTGGATTAGACTGCATAAAAAGTTAGCTAGCGAACACTTTGCCACAAGTGATGTATCTATATGGGGCAACCCCTCTTTTCCTCCCTCTCTCTCAAATTCTTTCTTTCTCAGTTGTAAGGCTAAGGGACTATGGGGGTTGTTCTGCTTGGTGCGGTGGGACCGTACGCGGTCGGTTCGGGTTTTTTTTTGCATCTGCGCATGCGTAGCTTTCGCTATGCGCATGTGCGGCGACCACACACCGCTCACGGACGGGTCTCTCCGTGCAAAAAAACCTGTCCGCAAGAGCACGGTCATTGTGGGCGGCATGTGGGCGTTTTTATGGGAGCAACCGGACTAATGAGGAAAACTGGGCATAAACATGGGCGTACACGGGGGTGTGCACACAAAATGCACAGTGCCACAACCGCCTCGATCGGCGAACGCACCGTGCATTTTGGGCCAAAAACAGGCAGACGCCAAAGAGTGCTCCTGACCACTCTTAGAGCTACCGCATGAGAGCGGACACCTAGGTCTGCTAATTAATGCCGAGTACAAGTAAATTACATACACCTGAATGCAATAAGCAATGCTGCAATAACCATCTCACCCATTCAGAAAGTGTTTCTGTATACTTTAAAAAGCAGGACACTCAATTCACAGAAGTCGACATGTGTCAACTTTTTCACTGTAACACAAACATACCAGTTTTTTATTAGGAAAAAGACCACATCTAAGAGCAACAAGGATGTTTTTGGACTCAATTTCTACTTGCACTTTGGCGTACGCTCAGATATACGGAAGGTGTCGGTGTGAAAACGGACGAGACCCGTCCGTATACGGTTTCGTACGCTCTGATGTACGCCAGGTATCGGTGGCTAAGAGGGAGATCTGTCCGTGCATGGTGGCGTACGCTCACGTGAACGCCACTCCCCATTGTCGGCGTTTGTGACCGTCCGTGTGTGGCTGTTCTGTGGGCGGACTTACGCTCACCGTGAGCGTACGGGAAACGTATGGTGTGATGGACCTTACGCACGTTTCACCGATCCGATCAGAATAAGGCCCTATGTGCGGCAGACCAAATGTTCGACCCGGGTGGGACCATTCTCCCTTTTTCCTCATTAAAGGAAACCTTTGATCTCCCATATTTTCATTTTATATGTTTCTCCAATCACATCATTATATCTCTTCCCTCCAGTTGCAGACGTATCTGCCGTCCCCTTCCTCCCTGATTGCGAGACTACTCCAGTGATGGCAAAAACAACCTTGCAAATTGAAACATGTCTATAATTTCATAATAAATCCCCCATCAAAATTGTTTCTCAATACATTACTCCATTCATGGCAGACTGATATTCCTACTATTACATCTGCAGGCATGTTCTTACACCAATTCACATCTATACAAAAAACTAGGACCAGCTTTTTTGCAAGAAGTCCATTTTAGAGTGATACACAGAGCGTATATACCTCCATCTACACGTGCTCACTTTGATCCATCTGTGTATGCGGCATTGCCTCTGGTGCAGGAGATTGAGTGCTGATTTTTATCGCTGCTTTTGGGACTGCCCCAAAATCAGACATTTATGGAATAAGGTATACCTTTTTATTTATTCTAATTTCTCCCTGTCGCCCTTCAGCAAGTCTATGTCTTAACTATTCAGAAATAGTCAAATGTTCCGGTCACAAAACCTTTATTCCCCATGTTTACAATAATATTTACAATAGCCAAGAATTTTGAAATATTGGACAGTCAAGACGATCCCCTCCATGCTCCAACTCCACAACATGATGGTACAACATCAATATTTTGATCGAAAGTCTTGGTTATTATCACGCCCACCAAATTCTTCCTGTACTTTTGAATCCAATTGGAACCATATCCACTCTCAATTTAGAGCTTAGACACAAGGTCCAACTGGTATAAAATAACCATGGGATAACTCATTGTTTTTCATTATTTTTGTAATGACAAGGACCATAATATTTTCCCCTCTTAATCACATTTGTAATCTTTATTGTGCTGTTTTCAATGTCCTACAATGTTGCTATGGCTAGGTTATCTATTTTATTATGATGTACTTCTCAAATGTACTCCTTCCAATCATACAAATTGTTTATAATTATGGCTATCCGCATACTAATATTTATTTATGCATTATTCTGATTCCGTCATGCTTTTTTTTTTAAATTTGTGTTCCTTTAGTCCCCCCTTCCATACTATACTTATCAGTTTTTTATTTCTTTACATGGCTCGGATGGCAATCTGATATTTGTACTGTATTTTAAACTTTACTGAACTTGGAAAACCCTTATATTTAACCCTTACACACATGCAATATGTTTATCTAAGCCTGTTCTTTCCTGCTGTACGCTATGTTTATGTTTGCTAGTCATTTATAAAATCAATAAAATTGTTCTTTGAAAAAAAAAAAAAAAAACATAATTTAAGGGGCCATTTAATAAGGTGGAAATGGCCCCTTTTTATATTTAAGTTTCCAATATTTTGGGGACTTTAATCCCCAAGTGAGGAATAAAGTCAGTACTCCCAGAGGCGTAACTAATATTGTGGCGCCCCCCCCCGCCAAAAAATTACCTCACCCCTCCGCATTAGAGATGGCCAAATCCGGGTCACTGATCGGATCCGGGTCCCACCGGGTCGGTCAGTGAAAAGATACGTATCATTTGGGCAAATCAACGGCTCTGTTTGTGTAAAAAAAGACAGTTATTTATGGTTTGCGTCAGTGTACCATACCTCTCAACATGACCCTTTCCAGGAGGGACACAATGCTCTGTTTCTGGACTTCCCTCTTAATGTTTGATTGTTATTACCTGTGTGGAAATACCTTTCTTACCCATTTACCTGTTTAGAACAGGTAATAGCAATCATTCGTTAAGAGGGAAGTCCAGAAACAGAGCAAAGTCGTAGGGAACCTTTGGCCCTCCAGCTGTTGTTGGACTACACATCCCAGCATGCCCTGCTACAATTTGCTCTTTGGCCATGATAAAACTGTTGCAGGGAATGCTGGGATGTGTAGTCCAGCAACAGCTGGGGCCAAAGGTTCTCTAACCCTGACCTAGGTGGTGCACTTAACATAGATTGTTCTCCGCAGTATTAGCCCATAGAATCTACAGTATGGTTTTACACACAGGGGAAATTGACTAATAATTGAATAGCCCTGCGTGGTAAACACAGTAGATAAATGAATATTGAATACGTTGGGTTTGCCCCCCTTATATATCTCAGGGTCTCTTCCTGTGGGGCTACCGGTCTCTGTACTACTACAATTAGCCTGTAGCCCCTCCCCTTGAATATCTCCCCAATAGGCCCTCAGCATTTCAGGCATACACGCCCCCGGATACGGCAGTAGGGGGAGGTGGAGTCTGACATTCTGTGGCTCACTGTACAAATCAGGCCTCCCTCTTGAAGACCCCTTTTCATTGCCAGTTTCGGGAGGGAGGAGGGGGTCCCTATGATATAAAAATAAAAGTGTCTACTCACCCATTAAATACAACCATTTCCCTCATGCCTACCTATATACTTGTACAATGACAAATACAGGGAATAATCCTTTGTGAGAAGGTGGTGTCCTGGGGTATTGATCATATCGGGGCAATTTATCAATTTTGAGGGCGCAGGGACAGGGCTCCGAAAGGAGCCCGTCCCTGCGAAGCCCTAACCCGGAAGCCGGGGGGTCAGACCCCCGCTGACCCCTCTCATCCGAGCCGGGCAGTGCGATGTGTAGGCATAGACTACAATGGGCTATCGCCATCTCAGAATGGTGGTAGCCCAGGGGTGCGAAGCCGGGCTGCCCGATGTTGATACATCCCCAAACCTATGGGGATGCGGCCGGCGGTGCTGAAAGGGGGATCGCAGCAGGGATCGGAGATTTCTGCTGCGGTTCCCCGATGATACATTTAGGGGATACTTAATGTTTGCTGCTAAACCCCGAAAACATGTGTTTTCAGGGATTTAGCCGCAAATATGGTTTGATAAATGTACTAGTACTGGCTTACTAGAGTAGAAGATACCCTGTCTCTGGTACATGTACAGCTGCTAACCAGGGAGTACACGGAGGGTGTCAGAAGGAGAAGAGGAGCTTACAGCGGAATGCGGCTCCTTAAAGCGTTCTGTACATTGCACATTTTAGAGAAATGTAATGACATCATCTCCAAGCGCCAGGCCCGCGGTGATCCCCGCCGGGACCACCGATCGCCGTACTGGGGACAGGCCAGCACCAAGGTAAGCTGCTGGGCTGCCCCCAGCCCCCAGCCCCCGTGCACCCCTCCAGCCATCGTCCGGGAGGTGAATGGATGCCGCACACCAGCATCCATTCACCTCCTCCGCTGCTGTCTGCTGATTATAGCAGACAGCAGCGCAGGCTGTCTGTGCCCCCTGTCCAACCTGCGGATGCTGTGGTCCCCCATTGATGTAAATGGGAGCCGGGTCGGATGACCCAGTGTACCCATTTACACCGCCCTCTACCCAGGTCATAGTCATGTTCTACCCAGGTCAGGACCTGGGGAAACGGTCGTTTGGTTGACTGAACTAAGTCAACAAGACTAGGTCGACATGCTGAAAGGTCGACATGGTTTTAGGTCGACGTGGTTTTAGGTTGACATGGAACAAGGTCGACATGGTTATAGGTCGATGTGGTTTTACGTCGACATGGAACAAGGTCGACATGGTTATAGGTCAACATGAGGAAGGTCGACAGGTCATAATGTCGACATGGGGATTTTCACTGTTTTTTGAGCCGACATGTGCCGACAGGCGGCATTTCATGCCCTACCATCCACTAGGGCATGTAGTGAGATTATAATAGGGTGGCGAGCGAAGTGAGCCACTGTGCCGAAGCATTGCGAGCGATGCGAGGGTCCGATTCTCACTTCCAACTGTGTCCATGTCAACTGTGTTGACATTCGGGTCAAAAACAGCGAAAACCCCATGTCGACCTTATGACCTTTTGACCTTCCTCCTGTAATCCAAAGTCCATGTCGACCTAAAACCATGTCGACCTTGTTCCATGTCGACCTTTTTCCATGTCGACCTAGTGACTGTCTGACCAACGCTTGTCTGACGAACAATCCAGTTCCCAGGACCTGGGTCGAAGTCCCGTGTAAAGGGACACGGCGTGTCCCATTTACACTGCCGCTGACCGGGGTCTGACCCGCTGAAGACCCGGGGTTTTGCGGCGGTGTTAAAGGGGTATTAATTTGCTCGTTGCCAAGGGAGACTAAATTTGCTTATTGCCAAGGGGGATTAAATTTGCTCATTGCCAAGCCCCCCCCCCCCCAATGAAAGTTAAAAGAAGGCCCCCTCCCCCTCCAAATTAAAGTTAAAAGTACTACACAGCCCAGCAAACACAGATCTAGTAAAAAAAAAAAAAAAACATGTGCACTGCCTAACCAAAGTCTGTGTGTCTGTGAGAATGTATGTTCATACTTCTACACACCTTTCTGTGATACTGTACTAGTAGAAGATGGTTAAGCAATCTTGCAATGCCTCTGCTGAGTCTGCTGTTGACCTCCTTCAGGGCTTCAAGAAGAATCTAGATCTGCACATGACACAGCAGCAGCAGCAGCACAAGCAGGCTTGTTTCTCTATTCACTCACAGTCTCCAATTAGAAGAAAATATCTCAGCTGCCAAAGGTGGCAGTGCTGAGCTCAAGCAATGCATTGTATTGTATTGTATGCAATGCAAAACGAAACTGATCTGGTTCACCATTTTGGGATCGTCGGCTCCCTCGTTCTTTGCTGGGAACCGTTCAAAAGAACCGGATCGTTCGCGAACGACCCATCTCTACTCTGCATGCCGCCGCGGGGCGCCGCCGGTGCCCTGGCACTCTGGTCAGACCCCCCCTTACCCCTCCGCATTCCGCCGTCACCGCATTCAGTCCGTCACTGCAGATAGCCTCTGGGCTCCGTCTCCTGCAGTAATGAAAAATGACACGACAAAATGGCTGCCCCCGTACAGCAGACAGTTTTTTTAGGGATGTTAGAGGAGGCGGCGGCCTCCTCTAGCATCCTTAAAAACTGTCTGCTATTAGGGGGCAGCCATGACCTCAGTGCTGTGAGGCAGTAATGCTAACCATTACACCATCCGTACTGCCCCGTATATATTACACATGGTGGGAATAGAACCCATGACCTCAGTGCTGTGAGGCAGTAGTGCTAACCATTACACCAACCGTACTGCCCCGTATATGTTACACATGGTGGGAATAGAACCCATGAACTCAGTGCTGTGAGGCAGTAGTGCTAACCATTACACCATCTGTACTGCCCGTATATATTACACATGGTGGGAATAGAACCCATGACCTCAGTGCTGTGAGGTAGTAATGCTAACCATTACACCATCCGTACTGCCCCGTATATATAACACATGGTGGGGATAGAACCCATTACCTCAGTGCTGTGAGGCAGTAATGCTAACCATTACACCATCCGTACTGCCGTATATATTACACATGCTGGGAATAGAACCCATGACCTCAGTGCTGTGAGGCAGTAGTGCTAACCATTACACCATCCGTACTGCCTGTATATATTACACATGGTGGGAATAGAACCCATGACCTCAGTGCCGTGAGGCAGTAATGTAACCATTACACCATCCGTACTGCCCGTATATATTACACATGGTGGGAATAGAATCCATGACCTCTGCGCTGTGAGGCAGTAGTGCTAACCATTACACCATCCGTACTGCCCCGTATATATAACACATGGTGGGGATAGAACCCATGACCTCAGTGCTGTGAGGCAGTAATGCTAACCATTACACCATCTGTACTGCCCCGTATATATTACACATGGTGGGAATAGAACCCATCTACTCAGTGCTGTGAGGCAGTAGTGCTAACCATTACACCATCCGTACTGCCGTATATATTACACATGGTGGGAATAGAACCCATGACCTCAATGCTGTGAGTCAGTAGTGCTAACCATTACACCACTATCCGTACTGCCCGTATATATTACACATGGTGGGAATAGAACCCATGACCTCAGTGCTGTGAGGCAGTAGTGCTAACCATTACGCCATCCGTACTGCCGTATATATTACACATGGTGGGAATAGAACCCATGACCTCAGTGCTGTGAGGCAGTAATGCTAACTAATTACACCATCCGTACTGCTCGTATATATAACACATGGTGGGGATAGAACCCATGACCTCAGTGCTGTGAGGTAGTAATGCTAACCATTACACCGTCCGTACTGCCCCGTATATATAACATATGGTGGGGATAGAACCCATGACATCAGCGCTGTGAGGCAGTAGTGCTAACCATTACGCCATCCGTACTGCCGTATATATTACACATGGTGGGAATAGAACCCATGACCTCAGCGCTGTGAGGCAGTAGTGCTAACCATTACGCCATCCGTACTGCCGTATATATTACACATGGTGGGAATAGAACCCATGACCTCAGTGCTGTGAGGCAGTAATGCTAACCATTACACCATCCGTACTGCTCGTATATATAACACATGGTGGGGATAGAACCCATGACCTCAGCGCTGTGAGGCAGTAGTGCTAACCATTACGCCATCCGTACTGCCGTATATATTACACATGGTGGGAATAGAACCCATGACCTCAGTGCTGTGAGGCTGTAATGCTAACCATTACACCATCCGTACTGCTCGTATATATAACACATGGTGGGGATAGAACCCATGACCTCAGTGCTGTGAGGTAGTAATGCTAACCATTACACCATCCGTACTGCCCGTATATATTACACATGGTGGGAATAGAACCCATGACCTCAGTGCTGTGAGGCAGTAGTGCTAACCATTACACCATCCGTACTGCCGTATATATTACACATGGTGGTGTGGACTGGGAATCTTATATTTTATTAATACCTGGGGTGCCAATTATTGAAAAGGGGACTCTTCAATAATAATAAATTATGTATGCTCTATAATACACGTTTATCCTATATATCTGCAAATATATTGCGTCAGACTTACAACCTAGGCTGCTGATACATACATGCAATTCTCATATATAGGAATTATGAAATTATGATTCCAAAGTGAGTTCAAACTTGGTTTTGCCGCTCTGATCAAAGATATTTTATTTACAGGAAAAACACAAATCATACAGAATAAGTTTTGCACAGTAGTGATATATATGCTAATTATAATTATATTTATACTTCCTTATTAAACATTAAACGTTGAACATAAAACAAATTAACAAACTTTGACAATTACTAACACTAATTGAATACTTGCAAGTTCATTGTTCCATTCCTTAGGTGTAAACATCTCCTTCCTCTCCTGCCCCAATAGTCATTCTGTTCCTCATCCTTCTCTCTCTCCTCCTTGTGCTCCTCTGCTGACTGACTTCTACCCATAAGCTTGCTCCTTTTATCCCATATTTTGCCCATTCAAACTGGCCTATTCCCATTGTGCCCAGTGTGGGAGATAATTATAGGGTTTGCCAGATTCCACAGTGTCATAAAACATACCCTGCTCATTCTGCCCCAAGGTAGTGAGCATGTAGGGTATTTATGATCTCAAGATCATAAATCATAGTATTTCTTTAATCTTCAGAGGCTTCCCCTTGGTTGTGTTGATGTGACAATGATCTGTTTTGCCTAGGGTATTGGCATGAACAATCATAACCTGTTGGTAGTAGTTTGTTATCATGTTGTCATTGCCTCTGGCCTGCACCATAACTGGACAGTACAGTAGGTCAGCTGGCTTCTACACTTCTTAAGGTATGCAGATCTTTGATTGTGATCTGTAACTTTGCATCTGAACATCCTCCTGCACATACCAGGATCTGTTTGCATATTATGTGGCCTAACAACCAGATGACCTGTTGACTTTATTCTTTATTCTACCAGGTTCTAATTATTTATTTGCTGTGAATCAGGCATACAGTAGACCTACATAAAAATCCATAACCTTGCAGTAAGACACAATTGTAGATCTATATACAGACATATTCAAACACTATCCTAAATCATATAAGCATTAACCTAATACATTTATATCTATTCCTCACTATACACTATATCTATCTATCTAGATTATTCACTATGGTTAAAGTCACCTTTCATCAATAATATGTTTAATGAAAACAATATCTCTGATTCTAAGTTATAATTTATGCAAACAATTACCTATCTGGCAACAGTGGGAATAGAACCCATGACCTCAGTGTTGTGAAGCAGTAGTGCTAATCATTACACCAGCCGTACTGCCCCGTATATATTACACATGGTGGGAATAGAACCCATGACCTCAGTGCTGTGAGGCAGTAATGCTAACCATTACACCATCCGTACTGCCCGTATATATTACACATGGTGGGAATAGAACCCATGACCTCAGTGCTGTGAGGCAGTAATGCTAACCATTACACCATCCGTACTGCCCCGTATATATAACACATGGTGGGGATAGAACCCATGACCTCACTGCTGTGAGGCAGTAATGCTAACCATTACACCATCCGTACTGCCCGTATATATTACACATGGTGGGAATAGAATCCATCTACTCAGTGCTGTGAGGCAGTAGTGCTAACCATTACACCATCCGTACTGCCGTATATATTACACATGGTGGGAATAGAACCCATGACCTCAGTGCTGTGAGGCAGTAGTGCTAACCATTACGCCATCCGTACTGCCGTATATATTACACATGGTGGGAATAGAACCCATGACCTCAGTGTTGTGAGGCAGTAGTGCTAACCATTACACCATTCGTACTGCCCGTATATATTACACATGGTGGGAATAGAACCCATGACCTCAGTGCTGTGAGGCAGTAGTGCTAACCATTACACCATCCGTACTGCCCCGTATATATAACACATGGTGGGGATAGAACCCATGACCTCAGTGCTGTGAGGCAGTAGTGCTAACCATTACACCATCCGTACTGCCGTATATATTACACATGGTGGGAATAGAACCCATGACCTCAGTGCTGTGAGGCAGTAATGCTAACCATTACACCATCCGTACTGCCCGTATATATTACACATGGTGGGAATAGAACCCATGACCTCAGCGCTGTGAGACGGTAATACTAACCATTACACCATCCGTACTGCCCCGTATATATAACACATGGTGGGGATAGAACCCATGACCTCAGTGCTGTGAGGCAGTAATGCTATAACCATTACACCATCCGTGCTGCACCGTATATATAACACATGGTGGGGATAGAACCCATGTCCTCAGTGCTGTGAGGCAGTAATACTAACCATTACACCATCCGTACTGCCCCGTATATATAACACATGGTGGGGATAGAACCCATGACCTCAGTGCTGTGAGGCAGTAATGCTATAACCATTACACCATCCGTGCTGCACCGTATATATAACACTTGGTGGGGATAGAACCCATGACCTCAGTGCTGTGAGGCAGTAATACTAACCATTACACCATCCGTACTGCCCCGTTTATATAACACATGGTGGGTATAGAACCCATGACCTCAGTGCTGTGAGGCAGTAATGTAACCATTACACCGTCCGTACTGCTCCGTATATATAACACATGGTGGGGATAGAACCCATGACCTCAGTGCTGTGAGGCAGTAATGCTATAACCATTACACCATCCGTGCTGCACCGTATATATAACACATGGTGGGGATAGAACCCATGACCTCAGTGCTGTGAGGCAGTAATGCTATAACCATTACACCATCCGTGCTGCACCGTATATATAACACATGGTGGGGATAGAACCCATGACCTCAGCGCTGTGAGGCAGTAATGTTAACCATTACACCATCCGTACTGCCCGTATATATTACACATGGTGGGAATAGAACCCATGACCTCAGTGCTGTGAGGCAGTAATGTAACCATTACACCATCCGTACTGCCCGCATATATTACACATGGTGGGAATAGAACCCATGACCTCAGTGCTGTGAGGCAGTAATGCTTAACATACAACATACAAATACAATACATATAAAATTCATAAAAATCTAGGAGGTGGGATTAAAAGGGACAATTACCAGCAGATGTAACAGAACTGGTTTTTAAGCAGTTCTAAAAGTTTTTTGTATATATAGTCACCAGTCCCAGTGGCAAACGCAGGATTTTCAGAAGGGGGTTTCCAGAGGGGCGGAGCAAAGCACGGAGATGGACACTTAGGTGACCCAGTATATGCCGGGTCAGTTAAAGTATTATAGATAGACCAAATGTATAGTATATAAATAATAATGATATATATATATATATATATATATATATATATATACATACATGGGCGTCAACAGTAGAGTAGACCCCTGGGCATAGCAATGTATTGGGGCCCCTACCGATCCTCCAGCGGTAGGGGTGGGGGAAGCTTTGATGTCCCCCAGGTGGAAGGGGGTATTATATCAACCGCTCAGCATGTAGGGCCTGCAATTACCCCTTTACTGCACAGATGGTGGGAGAAGGGGGCATTGGGCTGAACGAAGGGGTCCTGATACATAACTTCCAGGGTGGTAGAGGATGTTTAATACGCAGTGGAGGGGTGTATAGTGGAGTGGGCTTATTATTCATAATTTTCTGGTGGGAGGACAGCTTGCTTGACTGCAGATATCTCCAGTTCGCAGATATAGATTTCTAAGATTTGAAATAGATTTAAAAACTAGATAATCCCACCTACCAAATGGTATTGGGGGCTAGGGGATGAGAGTTCAGGAGGCAGAGCAATCTGCCAACGAGTATACCAGGTGTGTGGAGCTGGAGCAGTAACCAGCTGCTGGAAGGCTGATATCTCTGGTTCTGGGAACAGTAGAGACAAGCTACTAGTGTCCCTCAAAGGGGGAGAGTCCCAGCTTTTGGAATATACCCTCAGAAAAACTCTAAGTCAGACAGGACCTGAAATATCTGACTGGGAAGAGCAATTAACAGGCTTGGATGGGGACCACTGCTTTGAAGTCGGATATCTCTGGTTCCCAAGGGACGATTTTAAAAATTCTTGTACCCATGGAAAGAGGGGACCCTCAACTTTCAGCCTAGGGCCCTTAGACTCCTGGGGGGGTTTCTGGGTACTCAGAAACCCCCCTGCGTGCGCTACTGTGTCCAATGCCCGGGTAAAAGAACTGGTACAAGATATACAGATGCCGTGCAATGTGTCCTTAGGTCCTTCCTCGTCTAGATCACAAGTGACACAAGTCCTGCCCGTATTTGTATGTTATATGTTATATTTATATTAAAACTGGCTTCACCATTATAAGCCTTTCTTTCCTCCTGTATATGCATCACATTTGAGTGGGAGATCCATCCATTTGAAAATAGCAATTATCATGTCTTTGTGAGTCAGTGTATGAATTGGTCAGGAGAGAAGACTTTGATATACAGATGTGTCCTCATAGATCATTGCTGCAGTTGAGTTAAACAGCCTCGCTCAGCCGCCAGGTCCCATGAGACTATGCTAGCATCTAATGTATTTTTGTTGAAATGACTGCACAATACGACTATGATATTTTCGTGCTTATCGTCTAGTGCATTGTTCTCAAACTTGTTTTTGCTCTGGGACGCCGTAAGACAATAAAAATGATTACAGGACCCCAGCAAGTTACCACAGAATGGTCGCCATACATGTGGACTGTCATCAGCACAATGGTCACCAAAATGGAGTGGTGACCCCATGCTGAGAGGGTCGTGACCTGCTTTGAGGTCAGAACCCACAGTTTGAGAACCGCTGGTTTATATCATTAGCGATGCGTGCTCCCTTAGGTTGTTAATGATCCACCTGTTGTCTGCAGTAAAATCCTGATTATGAGGTACGATAGAGCCCCTTTATTCTTTGCTCGATGCTCACCAGAACATCTCCGCTGGCGAGAGCTGGCATACAGGGACTTCATCAGACTGGGACGCACATGTGTCTCACGCACACGTGCTTCCCAGTCTCTTGGCGGCTGGGTGGTGGGACCATGCCCGTCTCCGCTTCAGGGAGACGGGCAGGTTTAGGGGGGAGTTGGGGTGTCGGTGGGGACCAGGGATGGCAGCGGGGTAGGAGGAGTACAGCAGCAGGGAGCTCCGTCAATACGGGGTGTGAGAGCGTCTCATGCGCTCGCGCCCCCTGGCAACGGCTGGCGATGGAATCAAGAGGGCTCCATCTGTATATTCAATGCCCTGACAGCGAGCTATGACAGCGAGAAGTGCCGATAGCTCGCTGTCAGTGTATTCAACTCCCCCCTTCACTTGATGTTTCCGCCAAACTGTTCCCTGAGGCTAGGTGGAAACGTCCAGTGTGGCCATTAAAACGGTGGGACTCACCACAAAATGCAACGGACTCGCCCTCGCCGTACAAACCCCTTTGCCAGCCGCATTGAGTATCGCCCTATATTGTCAGTGACAGCATGCTCCTGGATGTGGCCACTAAAGATCTCTCTTGTCAAGGAGCTCTGTGGAGTTCAAGGGAAATTGACCATATTGTTCAATTTGTACCCAGCTTCAGTCTCTGAATCTGTACATAATGAAGTTCTGTTCTGTATACCTTTTGACTGCCTATAGTGTTACCTTATATAGGAAATCTAATTTGTTTTACACAACATTTTTTTTAACATATATAAACAACTGTGAGCAACGTTGTCATTGTTAGAGGATATTTTAAACATCTCTTACTGAGATGTTGGCACTCAAAGGGTTAACCAGCACAGTGTCACCCACCGAGGGGTGACACCAAAGTGGGGTGTCCAGCTAAATTAAAGAGTTTAATGCCTAGATCTAGATTTGATCCAGTATCAGTGAATAGTTCAATTAAAACGTTCTCTGAGGTGGGGGCGTGGCTTCACGGGGCATGGAGTAGATGTGCTGGACTGAGCTCTCCGTCCCTAACATCCTGCCAACACATCCTAGCTGCACAACACCCGAGCCCTGGACCCACTGACACCCGCTGGAGTGATCACTGACCTGCGGGAGCAGAAAATTCCTGGTGTCCCCCCACGTATGTACACGCAGTGCCCTGTGAAGCTGGGAGGACTCGCACTGAAGGAAGCCATCGCCATCTTGGTCCCACGAGGGCGTCGCTCCGACACGACCTGCAGAGGAGGCCCCGGCGGGTGAGAACCCAGGCGAGACAAGCAGACAAGGGGGCAGCTGGATCTGATCTTCCGGCGGGTCCGGCACGCCGCCCGACGCCCCTGCTTAGACGAAGGAGGCGACGGGACCTGTGACGCGAGTTGCGGGCGCCATCTTCCCCCGCCCGCTCAGTGCTGCTGCAGGGAGCGTTGTGTGACCGGAGAACAGGAGACAGGTGAGAGAGCCGCTGGTGAGCCGGAGCGTCCAACTATGCTCCTGCGGCGGGCCGCCTAGCCTCCCCCGCTCTGGAAGTGCCGCACTGTCTGCCCAGAGGCGCCGCCAGTCCCCCCTCCTGCCCGACTGACACTGCAGAGGGACTCCTCTATCACCCTGGGAGCAGAACCCTCAGATAAAGCGTCTGTGACTCGCTGCTGTGGCCCTGAGCTGGCTTGGGCTCTCCTGCAAGACACCCCCTGACCTGGCTGGGGGCCCCCACACCACAGGCTACACTAATATACTGTAAGTGAAGGGGGACAAAGCCCAGCAGGATACATTTACAGTGGAGAACATTGCAGCAGCAACTGCCCCTGTGACACTACACCTTGGCTTCCTGCCCATTCCCAGCCTCAATCGAATCTACTCCCTTAAATACCCTGCTCCAAAGCAACACCCCTGAGGCCAAATCTACTCCCTGAACTACCCTGCTCCAAAACAACACTCTTGAGGCCATTAAAAAAAAAAAAAAAAATTCTCACTGGTGCCCACTGATAACGGGGAGACTGAGACCACCAGGTGGAGCGTGCCCGCCGGTTGTACTGTGGTCTCATTGTCGTTTTAACACTAGCCTGCTCTAATATCCTCCACGTGCTTTTGGTATACTAACTGCATAATTTCTCAACATGGGTAAAACGCAGAACGCAAGCGCCGCCTCCAAGCTGGAGCGCTACGCTAGGTCATCCACCCCCAGGGGGCGCTCACCGGAGCGCGATTCGGACTCAAATGCCTCCTCACTGCAAGAGCCCTCCCCTACTGACACACATGCAGATGACGCCTTACAGAAAGTGCTGGAGGCGGTTGTCGCGTGCGAGACCAGGCTGGCGGAGAGAATAGGCCATGTGCAATCTGACCTGTCCATTATCCACCAAGATCTACAAAAGGTCAGAGAAAGGGTTGGAGAGGTGGAAACTCGAACCTCCACCCTTGAAGACAAGTTTGATCCCCTTAGCAATCAAGTACAGACCATGGCTACCCAGCTATCCGCCGTTCAGGACAAGATACTTGACATGGAAGGGCGTCTAAGGCGCTGCAACATACGCCTTGTGGGTCTACCTGAGAAGGAGGAGGGTCAAAACCCTGAGAAATTTCTTGAAAAATTACTGCTGGATACGTATGGAGCTAATTCCTTTTCTCAATTCTTTGCTGTGGAACGTGCCCACCAAGTGCCGACAAGACCTCTACCCCCTGGTGCTCCACCACACACATTCATCACTAAACTCCTTAACTACAGAGATAGAGACACCATCCTGCGTTTGAACCGCACACAGGGCCCACTGACATGGAATGGCAATAGACTCTCTTTATTCCCTGACTTCGCCGTGGAGGTCCAAAAGCATCGAGCGGAGTTCCTTCCGGTGAAGAGGAGACTACGGGAACTTAACATCACCTATGCTATGCTGTTCCCCTCCCACCTTAAAGTAATCGTAGATGGGGACACAAAATTCTTCTCCACGCCTAGGGAGGCGGCCCGCTGGCTAGACACTGCTAGGCCAGCACAAAGACCAATTGCTGCGGAACCGTAATGTATATTACACCACCTGCTAAAATTACTTGTATTTTCTTTTCAGGCTGTAATGACTCACTCCTCGAATATATACAGGACATTCAGTAACAATAGTGATGTATATTATGCATACCTTTTACCTTCCCATCTTGTTTTGGCCCGTTGGATATGTTACCCATTGTAATAATCGTAATAAGGGCCGTAACATGACACACGTCTAATAGACCGCATACACTTGCATGACTACTGATGTGTGTATTGGCATCTGGGATGTAGGTCTCCACTAGGGGAGATGCTCATGACGGTACTAAAGGATATCACATTACCAAATCACCACTTTTGATGCGACTGCTCCAATCCTCTGTGTGAGTGTGTGTGTGTGGGGGGGGCGCAAAAAAAAAAGAGGACACTAAAACCTACTCATACACTAACCACGTTAGCAGCAAACCAGGTACCCGTTTAATTTACCTGATGCAATGTGGGTCTATGTTCACAGTTATCCTAGATGACTGACTCTAGATAAGTGCAGTAATGAGGGACGGACGGCTTGGCCGTGCGCACATGCCCAGAAGCCATTATTCTTTTGCCTCGTATAGTTATTAACCGCTAGGGTTGATTGTTTTTGTTATTGGGTTGGTTATAGGTAAGAGGTGTACTTAGTTACGAAAGTATACAGGGAGGGGGTATGGGTTTTTCTAAAAATTTATGGTTAGCTTTGAGGCTAAGGATAGCCCAATGTTTTGATATTGCTGGAAATGTTGTTCATGCATGTTATATGTCCTACCGATGCTGGTGTAAAACTTTGCTTGCACTCTCATGGTCATACGCACACATTACATTACAAATAGCTAATGACGTCAAATAAAATCAAACTCCTAGGGTGGAACGTTAGAGGCCTAAATGACAGAATCAAGCGCTCACTGGTGCTTCGACAACTTAAACAGTATGACTCCGATGTTGTGTGTCTCCAGGAGACGCACCTAGAGGGTGCTAAGATCCTGGCCCTCAAAAAACCATGGGTGGGTTGGTCTTATCATTCTACTCACACGTCCGCATCGAGAGGAGTGTCCATTCTAATACGTAAAGCCATCCCATTTCAGCTAGAGCAAGTCCAAATTGACCCGTGGGGCAGATCGGTTTTCCTAAAGGGCAGAATCCACTCCATGTCACTATTACTAATGGCTGTATATATCCCACCCCCATACTCACATGATGTGCTCAAGAAGGCCGCTGAATTTATGGCCGCCCATCCTGATACCCCTACTATCATCCTGGGTGATTTTAATAATGTCATGGACCATACACTGGATAGACGCACGACATCTGGGGACCCGCGTGGACGGGGCAATGGCCAATTCTGTGCCCTGGTCGAGGGAATGGGTATGATAGATGCATGGCGACATAAAAACCCAGGTGTAAAGCAGTTCTCCTGCTTCTCGGCAGCCCACATTGCCTTTACTAGAATAGACATGGCCCTAATCACGCCTGACCTCTTGCCCAGAACTAGTTTGATCCAGTATGAGACCAGAGGCATATCGGACCATTCCCCCTTGGCGCTCACGCTAGACGTGGGGGGCCTGAGGGGACAGATACATTGGAAGCTTAACCCCTTTTGGCTTACAAGGTTGGGCGAGGGGCGGGAACTAGAAAGCCTCTGGCAAGAATTCTTTGAAACAAACATGGGCTCAGCGCCTCCCACGGTGGTGTGGGATGCGTTTAAATCCTTCTTGAGAGGAACAATGATACAATCCATCTCCACCCTTAAAAAGTCATACAAGCAAAAGGAACAGACTTTAGAGGCCTCCTGTCGATCACTGGAGATAGCATATCTGGCTGATGTCTGACCACATCTAGGGAAAATTGGCTGGGGGCCCAAAAGAAGTGGACCGATTGCATTAAAGACAAAACATGCACCAAACTACTATTCAACAAAAGTACCCAGTACCACACAGGGGACAGACCCGGAAGTTTTATGGCGAGACTGGCTAGGACAGATAACCTTAACAATACTATATCTGAAATAATAGACAACAATGGGACTAAATACGACAGCACACCAGACATAGCACAGCAGTTCCAGACATACTATAGCCAACTATACAGCACCAGGCTGCAGCACACAGATAGGGCAATTGAGGAGTATCTGGCCCACATACCCATGCCCACCCTGACCCCTGACGCAAGAGATCGCCTCAACTCTCCTCTCCGGATTGACGAAATAGAGGCAGTGGTTAAGTCATTCCCAAGTAACAAGGCCCCGGGCTTGGATGGCATTCCTCTGGAGGTGTACAAAAAACATATTACCTTTTACGCGCCCAAACTGCTTGAAACCTTTAATGGGATATATGATTCTGGCACCCTCCCCCGCTCTATGTCGGTAGCACTCATCATAGTACTATTGAAACCTGACAAAGACCCACATAAAGTTGAATCATATAGACCCATCTCCCTCCTTACCACTGACATAAAAATACTGGCCAAAGTCCTCGCCATGAGACTCAACTCAGTCATCTGCCAACTTGTGCATGGCGACCAGACCGGATTTATGCCGGGCAAATCCACACTCAGAAATCTCCGTAGACTGTTTGCCCTTCTACAATTTCCCCGTGGGGACGCCCCGACATCTATAGTAGTATCGCTCGATGCTGCAAAAGCATTTGATTCAGTGGAGTGGGCGTTCCTATGGGGAACTATGTCTAAGTTTGGCATCGGACCAGGATTCTTAAAATGGGTTCAACTCTTATATTCCTCACCAAGCGCCAGGGTTTCGCCCAACGGGTACATTTCCCCCGCGTTTCCGCTATACAGAGGCACTAGGCAGGGTGCCCCCTTTCTCCTGCTTTGTTCGCCCTGGCGGTGGAGCCACTGGCTTGCCTCCTCAGACACAAACAGGCAGTGAAGGGCTTCAAGACCGGGTCCAGGTCAGATAAAATAGCGCTATACGCAGACGATATACTGCTATTCGTCTCGGACTACCCAACTACCATGCCCATAGTATTGGACACTGTGGACGCCTTCGGCAAATACTCTGGTTTGCTGATAAACTGGCATAAGTCTTGTATTATGCCCCATACTGGTCCGTGCCCGAGCAGCGTGCCCATTCTCCTCCCACTTAAATGGGTAGACAAATTCAAATACCTGGGGATATGGATATCCAACAACCCCTCCAACTATATACCATATAACATCCAGCCCCAGCTGGAATACCTACAGACCAGGATCGCAGTATGGGGAAAATTGCCCCTTACCGTTACAGGCAGGATTGGACTCATTAAAATGATTGCAAAGCCTAAAGTACTCTATGCCCTACAGCACTCCCCAGTCTATATTCCCCAGTCTATATTTAAAAGAATTGATGGACTTTTGTCATCTATTGTATGGTCCGCTAAAAGGGTCAGAATCAGCCTTAACACCTTAACCCGCACGAGAGACATGGGGGGCATGGCAGTGCCAAACTTTCGTCTTTATTATCTGGCTTCACAACTATCCCACATACACACATGGATAAACGAGGTGTCTGACAGGGCCTTGCCCACACAAATAATATCTACCCTGGTTCCGGGACTCACACCGCTACAGCTTCTTCTCTCAGGAAATACTGCATTGATCAGGCTACCCCTGGTCAAACAAGCTATTCTGGTCTGGAAGAGGGCAAACAGCGTAATGGGAGCTGTGGGGTGGGACCCTGACACTCCGATAGATGGTCTTAATGTGCTTCCGAGTTTGAGGACACGATGGGAAGAAGACTTGGGGCCCCTGTCCTCTGAAGCCTGGGAGTTGGCCTTGGCTAGCTCGCGTGTAGCAACCTCCTGTGCACGCTTCCAACAAATTCAATTATACATCCTACACAGGGTGTACCTCACCCCAGCTCGTCTTTTCCGTATGGGAGGGAGGGCTGACTCCAGGTGCCCCAAGTGCGCTCATATGGATGCTGACTACTGGCACCTAATTTGGGCCTGCCCCGTGGTAAAAGCTTTCTGGCAACAGATCATCCATACTATTGCATCCACTGGTGTATCCCTGGATGCACTTACACCCACGGTGTGCCTGCTGGCAGCCGCTGGAGACGATACACTTGACCGAGACGCCCAGGGTTACATAAACATCCTTTGTACGCTGGCCAAGGTCTGTATAGCGCGGGCATGGTTAGCCTCCAGTGGACCATTTCTTGAAGTATGGGTGTCACTCACCAACGACACGGCCTGTCATGAGAGGTTTGTGCATATGGCTAGACGCACTGAGCCCAAGTATCTGAGAATCTGGGGCGGGTGGTTGTCCTCCCCCCTATATGTGCGACCTTAACTGGGCTGAGCCTGGACATATATCCTCTGCATGTGCCGAGGACGGAATTAGACGCGATAAAGATACACAGGGGGACGTACTCAGTTTACTGAACATATCCAACACACAGATACTGTATAAGATCAGGGACGTGCTTGTTAATCTTATAACTCTGGTAGGAAGCAAGACAAAACACACTTTATGCAAAATAACTGGTAAAATACCTTTATTGTATAGGTAAATCCAGCCTATAATGTTTACAGTGCATGCAGATCACTCAAGAAATCCAATGTATCAGCAATAATGTTAAAGCAGGAATGTTGACTGCTTGTTAATATGCGAGACTATTGAAATCTCGCTTTTGTATGTATGTATGTATGTAATTGTTTTCTCTTTGTTCTTCTCTTTGTCGCAAGACAAAAAAAAACACCAATAAAAACTATTGAATTTAAAAAAAAAAAATTTCTCTGAGGTAGTACATATGGAAGTGACTAATGATATATTGCGTGTTTTTCCCAATTTGTCTTTTTCTGAGAGAAAATCATTGTCAAACTGAAGAATTGTGAGCAGATTGTGATAGGTCCATCTGATAAATGTGGCTCTATTATCTAAGATACTATAAATCTGAAATTTATGAACAATTATCAGATTCTGACACTTACTCCAGGCTACAATGCAATCCCACAACAGAGTTTAAAATAGAGCTTAATAAACTTAAAAATGATACCTGCATGGAGGATGTTATACATAAAGATGTGAAAGATGCCCTCACCGTGCTTTTTCCTATAGTCCCTCTTTTGTATACTTTGCTGAAAGTACATAAGTCATTGCAGAATCCCCTTTGCAGACCCATCATCTCTGCCAGGAGGTCTCTGTATCAACCTATTGCCATTTATCTGTGTAGCTTCCTTCAGCCGGTTATCCAGCATGAAGATACATTTTTAAAAGACACGACAACCTAACTTAATGCTCTCCATGGTTTACCTGGTCTTCCTAGTGATTGTTTGCTCTGCACGGCCGATGTTAAGAGCCTTTATACCAGTATACCCCCGGGCGCAAATATTATCAATCAATTATAAATTAATTCTAAATTGGAATTAATAATTCATTTAGATTGATTGGATGAAATCTAATGGTAGCTGCTCCCAATGGCAGACTGGAAACTGCTCAGTAAACACTAAAAATACAATTTGGATATAAATACATAGAGATTTTACCCCTATGTATATATCTCAGAGAGTGCCACACAATTGGCTGAATGAATAGTATAAAATTAATCAATTAACTTATATGAATAAAATAACTCACATAAAAGATAATACACATACATGCGGTGAAACCCCGCACGGCCAAGAAGCCGTGCTGCACTGAGAAGTTTACAATGGTGGGGATGGCCACAGCCCGGCAGCCGTCCCTTCCGGTGGTGGGATCCGGCAGCAACCGGGCGGCCGGGCCGTGGCATGTGGATGGACACAATTGTATCCATTATTAACTACTGTGTGCGGCACGGCTTTTGGCCGTGCAGGGTTTCGCCACCTGGCAGGAGCAGAGGGTGTGAATTGGCCTTCGGTAGTAGAATTAAATAGATGCAAATAGACCTGAAACTTGTAGAGAATTGTGTCTGTGCGGGCACAACAAAAAAACTGTACCTGCAGACAGTCCATGCTACCACGCTAGGCGCTCCCCGTCTGTTGACGAGTCCGCCGATGTCAGAGTGGGCAGGGAGCGAGCCATCCGCCGCACGCCATCGGCGATGCTCACTCTGTGCAGACTTGTTCCCAGCTGTGTAAAAATAATGCAGCCAGTATTTACCCTGCAGAGAAACAAAATAACGCCTCCAAAATCGAATTATCTCTGCACGTTTTACATCTGCCCCCCTGCAGTGCACATGGTTTTTGTTAGAAAGAGTGAACCAAAATAACCCCCTTAGTTATTTTCTCTAGTCGCTGTAATGAATACCAAATATCTTTAAGGTTATACTATATTTCTAATTGCATGATTTTGCTTTAGTTAAGGTGGTGTTTAGGTATCGGTATTTAATGCTTCTCTGCAATAATGAAGAACTTATCGCACCATATTTGCCCCTGCAACCATGGTGGCATACACATCTGAAAGAGGACAGTCCCCTATGTAGAACAATGTGGCCAACTTGCTGGTGACCACCAGACACATTTACCCCAGGTTAGGATAAAATATTGTTTTCCTCTGATGTGCACACCCAGCGGTTTTGTGGGTACATCCAGGATATGATAGATTTCCCCATGCACCAATCCCCTACACGCTTCGATCTGCCCCCCCCCCCCCCCCATATGCGAATATGAGCATCGCTAAATCATTGGTCCCTGGTGAAAGCACTCCGGGGACCAAATGAATTAGAATCAGGCCCATTGTTTAAACTTAACTTTGCACTTAGTAGAAAGATATATCTGATCTCCACAGCGCAAACAAACAACTCTGCCCAGGGTGACACCAAGAAAGCTTCCACCAAAAAAGCTTTAAAACATATACAGAAATAACAAAGTTTTTGGTGAAACACCCACTGGCGAGATGTAAATAAACTTACACAAAGTAAGGTATTGTATAGGTCCAGACAGATGGATAAATAATCTAAAGACTCAAAAGACAAGAGCAACAAAAAAAGACCATAGTGTGGTAATGTCATACAATTTCTGAATGATTTTGAATTAAGTAGCACACTCACAAAAGTGGGTCATATATGCGCATATCACCACTCTTTGGCCCTTATTCAGATCTGTGCGGCCGGAGCCGCACACGGTGCTCCGGCCGCACAAACCAATCCCCGCCCACGATACGGATCGCCACGGCCGTCCGTACACGGACGGCTGGCGATCCGCAAGAAAATGGTGGGGCGTACGCCTCCACCATGGTGGGAGCTGCCCCCTGCCTTCGATGGTCGGCGACCATCGAAGGCAGGGCCGCACGCCCCACCAGGTCCCGCAAGCTGAGACCACACGGACAATCGTCCGTGTGATAGCTTGTATGGGGGCTGAGAGCTGACATCCGGCGACGTCAGCTTCCCGCCCCCATCACTGGCGTCATACCCTCATTAGCATGCATACGCCCCGCGTTTGCATGGGAACGCCCATGAAACGCGGGGCGTATGCATAGGGAAATGAGGGTATGAAGCCCCTCACGCCCCTATACGCCCCCTTTGCGGCGGACGAACTACGTCTGCGGCGAATTGGGCTGCACATGCGCAGATTGACCTCTGCGCATGTGCAGACTGAAAACATCGGCGGTACGGCCGCACGCGGGCCGTACCGCACGATTCAGAATAAGGGCCTTTAAGCCACATCTGAATTGTGTTCTCCTCCTCAGATTTTTTACCTATAGGACTAACGGAAGAACTAGTTCTTCCGTTAGTCCTATAGGTAAAAAACCTGAGGAGGAGAACACAATTCAGATGTGGCTTAAAGACTGGTGATATGCGCATATATGACCCACTTTTGTGAGTGTGCTACTTAATTCAAAATCATCCAGAAATTGTATGACATTACCACACTATGGTCTTTTTTTGTTGCTCTTGTCTTTTGAGTCTTTAGATTATTTATCCATCTGTCTGGACCTATACAATACCTTACTTTGTGTAAGTTTATTTACATCTCGCCAGTGGGTGTTTCACCAAAAACTTTGTTATTTCTGTATTAACTTTGCACTTGTGGATTTACCTTTCTGCTGCCAAAGTAGGGATAGTGGCGACAACAGAGGTTTGCCTGGCTTCGCTTTTTACCTATGGGAGCAAGGAGGGAGTGACTGTCATGTACTGGGAATCTCGGCAGCATGACACCACTGCAGTATATCCACCTGCACATTATGCTTCCTATATGGAAGCCAGCAATGTACAAAGCAAATCCAACCTAATAGCACCTTGTAAATTATTGCAGCTTTAAAAAAAATACCAGGGACCGGTGGGTATCCAGAACCTGCAATGGATTTGGACCCATTACATACGCCCCATAGATTGTGTGCGCACTGTATAGCACCAGTCAGGAATAAGGTTACAATGTGATGTGAGCAAACATTGACAAATGGTCTCAGCAGAGGAGTGAGAAACCCCTCAGCAATAATGGAGATAATACAGGGAATGTTAGTCACACGCACTGGAATAATAACTCAAACGTAAATCAGATTTTTATCCCATTAAAGCCAAAGGGACCAATGTGGAATCATTCTACAAAACCACGTTGGAAGACTTTAAGAATCTTTGTCTTTCTAACAATAAGAAAAAAAGAAAATCCCAAATGGCCCTCACCAAAAGACAACAGAAAAAAAACATAAAAATAGAGACAACCTGAGCAAATGGGAGCAAATGGCTCTAAAGAACCTTGTTAAAGACAATTAAATTGTTTTCAAGGAAGCAGACAAAGGCGGGGGCCTCGTGATCCAAAATCGGACGGACTATGTCAACGAGGCTGCCCGCCAACTGTCCAATGAAAAATTCTATACTTAAATATTTAACAACCCAACACAGAAATTTGCCTCTGAGCTCAGGCTGCTTCAAGACCAGGCAGTTGTGGATCTTGTCATCACCAAGGAAGAACACCAATTTTTAATTAATCCCCACCCTAACACACCCATCTACTATCACCTCCCCAAAATTCACAAAAATCTCACTTCCCCACCAGGTCGCCCTATTATTTCAGGTATCCACTCCCTCACTTCTAACCTTTCACAATTTGTTGATTTTTATTTACAACCCCGTGTTTCCACTCTGACCTCACATATCAAAGACACTACCCACTTCCTAAATTTATTACAGAATGTTGTTTGGAAGGACTCTTACTCATTTCTCACTTTAGACGTAGAAAGTCTCTACTCGAATATCCCACACGATCTGGGTATTCAGTGCATTCAGAGGAGACTACAAAATGATGGTGATCTCAGTGTGGAAATGCAACAATTCCTTATTAACTCTATCACATTTATTTTAAAGCACAATTATATTTTGTTTTTGGACACTTTTTACCTGCAAGTCATGGGGACAGCCATGGGGACCAGATTCGCGCCCAGTTACGCCAATTTGTATATGGGGGACCTAGAAGATCAATTAATATGGGGATCAAGCTTCGGCGCGAACCTGGTCCTCTATGGCCGTTACATAGACGATTTATTTTTCATTTGGGATCGGGACATCACGTCTATTCACTCCTTTGTTTCCCACCTCAACTCCAACACATTTAATTTATCTTTCACCTTCAACCATCACCCATCCACTATAGATTTTTTAGACGTCACAGTGGAAGTTGTTGATGGCAAGATCCACACCTCCAATTATCAAAAATCAGTTAATACAAACTCATACCTTAATTTTAAAAGCTCCCATCATCCGATGTGGATTAAAAACATTCCTAAGGGTCAAATGCTCCGACTTAGACAGAACTGTTCCCATCTGGAGACATTTGATACCCAAGCCGCAGGGATGATGGAAGCATTTCAAAACTGTGGATACCCCAAACAACTAATAGAGGGGGCATACGATTCAACCAGAAAAAGAGACAGAGTATCTCTCCTCCAAAATAATAACAAAAAAGACAAAACCCTCAGAGAAGATAGGAACATCTCATTCATATCCACATTCAATAGCCAATACCAGGACATACAAAAAAATCATTCGCAAAAATGACTGTATCTTAAAACAGGACAAAATACTCAAAGACATAATACCTGAAGACCCTTGCTTTATATTTTGTAAAAACAAATGTATAAAAAACATTCTTGCTCCCAGTTTTCTAAAAACCATTAAAAATGAGAATACACCCAACTGTGCCTCTAATTGGTTAGACCAGAGGGATGTGGGGTGCTTTAACCCCTTCCTGACACAGCCAGTTTTTGCCTTCCTGACAGAGCCCTTTTTTTCAAATCTGACATGTATCACTTAAGTGGGGATAACTTTTTTTTGCTTTTACTTATCCCAGTGATTTTGAGATTGTTTTCTCATGACACATTGTACTTCAAATTAGTGGTAAATTTGGGTCGATACAGTCTGTGTTTTTTTGTGAAAAATACCAAAATGTCGTAAAAAAAATGGAAAATTTAGCAATTTGCAAAATGTTAAATTTTCTGCTTGTGAGACAAATAATCATACCACTCAAAATAGTTAATAACTAACATAGACCATATGTCTACTTTATGTTTCCATCATTATTTCAACTTCCTTTTAATTTTTTTGGACACTAGGAGGCTTACAATATGAATAGCAAATTCTTAAATTTTCAAGAAAATTTCAAACACTGATTTTTTTAGGGACCAGTTCAGTTCTGATGTGACTTTGAGGGACTTGTATGTGAGACACCCCCATAAATGATGCCATTTCAAAAACTGCACCCCTCACAGTATTCAAAACAGCATTTTGGAAGTTTGTTAACCCTTTAGGTGTTTCACAGGAATTAAAACAAAGTGTAGGTGAAATTTCAAAATTTCATTTTTTTTGCAGATTTGCAATTTTAATAAATTTTTCTAAGGAACACAGTAAATTTTACTAAAGAAATGTGACTAAAAATTGATTCCCCCAATTCTTTTGTTTTCATAAATATCCTATATGTGGCCCTAGTGTGCACGTTGACCAAACCACAGGCTTCATAATAGAAGGAGCACCTACTTGATTTTGGAGCCTCCTTTTTATGAGATTATTTTTTAGGCACCATGTAGGTTTCTAGGCACCATAAGATGCTAAAATTTAGGAACCCCCCCACAAGTGACCCCATTTTGCAAACTACACCCCTCAGGGAATTCATCTAGGGGTATAGTGTACATTTCAAACCCCCAGGGTTTCACCAATTGTGGTACAACTGGGCAGTGAAAATGAAAAATTAAATTTTTTACACAAAAATGCAGTTCTGGCTCAAAATTTTTCATTTTCACAAGGAATGAAGGAGACAAAGCACCCCAAAATCTGTGCCCCAATTTCTCCCGAGTACGGCAATGCCTCACATGTGACCAAAAAATACAATTTGGGTGCATGGCAGGACTCAGAAGGGAAGGAGTGATTTTTGGATTTTGCAGCTCAGATTCTGGTGGAATGTTGGTGGGTGCTATGTCGCATTAGCAAGACCCCCGAAGCACCAATACAGTGGAACCCCCCCACAAGTGACCCCATTTTGCAAACTACACCCCTCAGGGAATTCATCTAGGGGTATAGTGTACATTTCAAACCCCCAGGGGTTTCGCCAATTGTGGTACAACTGGGCAGTGAAAATGAAAAATAAAATTTTTTTACACAAAAATGCAGTTCTGGCTCAAAATTTTTCATTTTCAGAAGGTATGAAGGAGAAAAAGCACCCCAAAATCTGTGCCCCAATTTCTCCCGAGTACAGCAATGCCTCACATGTGACCAAAAAATACCATTTGGGTGCATGGCAGGACTCAGAAGGGAAGGAGTGATTTTTGGATTTTGCAGCTCAGATTCTGGTGGAATGTTGGTGGGTGCTATGTCGCATTAGCAAGACCCCCCAAGCACCAATACAGTGGAACCCCCCCACAAGTGACCCCATTTTGCAAACTACACCCCTCAGGGAATTCATCTAGGGGTATAGTGTACATTTCAAACCCCCAGGGGTTTCACCAATTTTGATACAACTGGGCTGTGCAAATGAAAAATTACATTTTTTACACAAAAATGCAGTTCTGGCTCAAAATTTTTCATTTTCAGAAGGTATGAAGGAGAAAAAGCACCCCGAAATCTGTGCCCCAATTTCTCCCGAGTATGGCAATGCCTCATGTGTGACCAAAAAGTGGCAGGACTCAGAAGGGAAGGAGTGATATTTGGATTTTGCAGCACAGATTCTGGTGGAATGTTGGTGGGTGCTATGTCGCATTAGCAAGACCCCCAAAGCACCAATACAGTGGAACCCCCCCACAAGTGACCCCATTTTGCAAACTACACCCCTCAGGGAATTCATCTAGGGGTATAGTGTACATTTCAAACCCCCAGGGGTTTCACCAATTTTGATACAACTGGGCAGTGAAAATGAAAAATTACATTTTTTTACACAAAAATGCAGTTCTGGCTCAAAATTTTTCATTTTCAGAAGGTATGAAGGAGAAAAAGCACCCCAAAATATGTGCCCCAATTTCTCCCGAGTATGGCAATGCATCACATGTGACCAAAAAATACCAGTTGGGTGCATGGCAGGACTCAGAAGGGAAGGAGTGATTTTTGGATTTTGCGGCTCAGATTCTGGTGGAATGAATGGTGGGTGCTATGTGGCATTAGCAAGAACCCCGAAGCACGGTGAAATGATGAACCTAATAATCCATAGATGTGTGGTATATTTTAAAACACTCCTTTATACATAGGCCGGGTTTGTCGGGGCAAGTGTCACACTGGAAAATAGTTTGCTTTCTTATTCCTTTTTTATAGCAAACTTTGCACCTTTTTTGTGTCCTGCCCTTTTTTCCAGTGGAGGGGATTTCATCAGGAAAATGCTGCCCTGGTACAATACGGGGGCCAGTACTAGAAGTGCTGGGGCCCTCTGCCTGCTGGTTCCCAAATATTAGGCCCTTTATGACTTCCTCTTGAAAGTGCATAAATGTCCCCCTCTGGCTGGTAGAACGGAATAGCACGTAAGCGTTATACAGTGCCATCTGGATGATATACACGGCCAGCTTCTTGTACCAGATTTTTGTTTTCCGCAGGGCACTGTACGGCTTCAGTACCTGATCTGAAAGATCCACTTCGCCCATGTACCTATTGTAATCTAGGATACAATTAGGTTTTGAAGTGTGGGTACTGGTACCTCGTACAGGGATGGAGGTGGTACTGTCTCCATGAATTGTTGTCAGTATAAGGACATCCCTCTTGTCCTTATATTTGACCAACAACATATTTTCGGTGCATATTCCCCTGCTTTCACCCCTTCTCATTACTTGGGCAATGTGCGTTTTTGGGAGGCCTCTTTGGTTCTTGCGCACAGTACCGCAAGCTGCTGTACCTCTTGAACCAAGGGCCTTAAACAGGGGGATGCTAGTGTAAAAGTTATCCACATAGAGGTGATAACCTTTATCCAGGAAGGGGTGCACTAAATCCCAGACAATTTTTCCACTAACACCTACGAGGGAGGGGGGGCATTCTGGCGGTTCAATTCTTGAATCCTTCCCTTCATATACCCTAAACCTGTGGGTGTACCCTGAGGTGCTTTCACACAGCTTATACATTTTTATGCCATACCTTGCCCTCTTACTGGGAAGGTACTGGCGGAATTTAACCCTTCCTTTAAAATGTATAAGGGACTCGTCTATGCAAATGAATTTATCTGGGATGTACATCTCAGCAAATTTGGCGCTGAAATGATCAATGACCGGCCTGACTTTAAATAGCCGGTCAAAGGTGGGATCATCTCTGGGTGGGCACAGTGTATTATCGGTGTAATGTAAAAATTTAAGGATTATCTCAAAACGAGTCCGGGTCATGGCCATACGGTAAAGTGGGGTGCTGTACAGAACATCTGTACTCCAATATTGCCTAATTTCTGGCTTTTTTACTATGCCCATATGAAACACCAGACCCCAAAACGTCATCATCTCTACTGCATCTACAGGGGTCCACCTAGCAAATGATGACGTGGGGTTTTGAGCAATAAACTGCTGGGCATATAAATTAGTTTGGTCCACCATTAAATTTATAAAATCATCAGAGAAAAATAATTTGAAAAAGTCAATTTCTCTGAGACCTGTGGAATCAAATTGGATTCCTGGGATGGCAAAAAATCAGGAACCTGGGGCTCAAAATTGTCTGGTGGTGGGGTCCATACAAGATCAATTATTGGGGGGGGTCTCAGCTGCTCTACGGGGGCGTCTTTGAGGGAGTCCCTCATCACTAGAGGAGGAAGAGGAGCTTAAGATGAATCCTTCAAATTCCCTGCTTGCCTCACTGGCTGTGTCAGAGTCAGAGGCAAGCATGGCATATGCCTCCTCCGCTGAATACATTCTTCTGGATGACTGGGATGACATTTGGGATGACATTTGGGATGCCATTTTTATTTTTGTGTTTCTGGTAGTGAAATGTTTCAACACGTGTATAGTGTAGGGGGGGTACAAACTTTATTTCAACACGGCGGGTATGTAGTGTGTAGTGTGTATGTAGTGCAGAAAAAAAAATACTTTATACAGGAATTAGATCCCAATAAAAAAAAAATTGAAGGGGTTAAAAAAAAAAAAAAAAAAGGTCCTGCGCCAAAAATTGAGCACAGATGTTGGTCAGTAACGTCCGTCACTGAACAGCGCTCAAAGGCAACAGGAATTTGATAAAAAAATAGATCAACCCTGTGCCGAAAAAGCTGATCAGTGATGTACGTCACTGATCAGCGCACAGTGGCCACAGGACACCCACAAAATCACAGTGTGTGCAAAAAAAAAAATTAAAAAAAGACCCCACAGCACCCTCAAAAAAAAAAAAAAGGTGATCAGTGATGCGACACTGATTACCAGTGAGGGGCAGCAGGTGCACAACCTTTGGTGCAACTGACAGTGCAACTGGCAGCAACTGACAGGTATACAGTATATAAAAAATAAACCCCTGCACCCCTAAAAAGTTGCTGATCAGCACATATATATTGATCAGCACAAAAGGGGGGGTAGCAGACACAAAATATAGCTCTCTCTATCACTCTCTGTCACTATCTCTCTCTATCTCTCTATCTCTCACTATCTATCACTATCTATCACTCTATGACACTGCAGCAGCAGCACTGACAGTTATATATATAAAAAAAAAACCTGCACCCCCAAAAAGGGGGGGTTGCAGACACAAAATATAGCACTCTCTATCACTCTCTGTCACTATCTCTCTCTATCTCTCACTATCTATCACTATCTATCACTCTATGACACTGCAGCAGCAGCACTGACAGTTATATATATAAAAAAAAAAAAACCTGCACCCCCAAAAAGGGGGGGTAGCAGACACAAAATATAGCACTCTCTATCACTCTCTGTCACTATCTCTCTCTATCTCTCACTATCTATCACTATCTATCACTCTATGACACTGCAGCAGCAGCACTGACAGTTATATATATAAAAAAAACCCTGCACCCCCAAAAAGGGGGGGTAGCAGACACAAAATATAGCACTCTCTGTCACTATCTCTCTCTATCTCTCTATCACACTGCAGCAGCAGCAGGAAGTCACAAGAAGTCAGATCCAGGAAGCATCCAGCACGCTACAAGCAGTGATCAGGTGATCAGGTGATCAAGTAAGTATTTTGCAAGGATCAGGTCAGTATATCTTGGCAGATAGGTACGGTGACCGCACTGCATGCAATTCCAGACCGGAATGGCGTCTGCAGTGCAGTCACCGTTAGTTTAAATCACCCTCCATGGCTGTGATTGGTCCGTCGGTCCGGCGAACCAATCACGGCATTTGGGGGCGGGTGGGGTGAGGTGGGGTGACACCAGTGTCACCCTTACACCCCGTGGTGATTGGTGCTGTACTTTACAGCACCAATCACCACCGATCCCTGTGTCACCGGCGAACGTTATTCGCCGGTACACAGAAAACGCTGTAATTGGCTGTTCACATTTGAACAGCCAATCACAGCGATCGCCGACGGGGGGGAGGCATCGCCACCCCCCCTGGGCATGCAGGGACATGTCTGCTGTCAGGGACAGCAGACATGTTTAAACTGTCACCGCGTCTATAGACGCGGTGACAGTTAAATGGCATGACGTACATTTATGCCATGTGTCGGGAAGTACATCCCGGCCATGACGTAAATGTACGTCAAATGTCGGGAAGGGGTTAAATGTGGCAAAGTAAGATGCATTACCTGCAACCACATAACAAATAGACTAACTAATATTGAACTAGCCAATGAGTCACTTAACATCAGGGGCTTTATTAACTGTGAAACGACCTACGTCATATACATGCTATCCTGCAGCTGTAATTTGAGATACGTAGGCAGGGCCACCAGGTCCCTCAAAAATCGGTTCCTGGAACACCGCATTTTGAGGGGCTATCAAATGCACAGTGTATCCAGACACTTTGGTGAATCACACAACAACGACCCGAGGTGCCTACAAATAACTGGTTTGGAAACCATACCTCGCACCAAACGAGGGGGAGATAGATACCGCACTCTCTGCAAACAGGAAATATATTGGACCTTCAAGGTCGATTGTCTATATCCCAGAGGCCTCAACGAGGCAATGGAATTAAATGTAGTCTTGTAGATCCATATACTCCTGTTGAAACCCTATCAGAATAACTTTCTAAAATTATTAGTCATTAGTCATTATTTCTATCTTTATCTATGTTCTGGATTTGTATTTAGAACAATATATGCTAATACCTCAAGAGGGCGCAATTGCGCTGGACTTCTATATGTTAACTATGTAAGAATAAATAAAGCTGATTGATATGTCTGCAATTACAGACTGGAGCATACTTCCTGGTTCCGCCTCGCTCTTACAAACATCTCTGAAACCATGGAGATGAACCTGATATTCCCGGAAGTGCTATAGAGTGTATAGATACAAAGAGGGTAGCGTGACGCGGTCACGCAGCGCCACCCGGTCACTCACATCATGGCCAATAGAAAAACAGCACTTCCGGCAAAATCAGGAAGTGACCAGGAAGTGGCTACCGGCAGGTGGAACGCATATGCGTTCCACCTGCGTAGCTTATTGTTTATATGGATTTCCAGTACTCATTTCTTCCTTCTCCATATAACCTCATCAACAGACTAATGATATTATCCAGGTAACGTCGAATAGAGTTAGATAAATGACTAAATATGTCCTCATAATGAATCTAAGATCGGACATATGACCTCCGACCCGGAAGCATTAAAACATGTTTTATTGTTTTTTCTTTCAATTTCTGCATTTGCCATGTGTATATTAATGAAATAAGAATACCATATAGTGTGTATATAGATTTACCTGTCTCCTGTTCAAAGTAAATAATAAAACTGTGAATTTTAGAGCTAATTACACTAATTGAATGCCAATTGGCCACCAACTACTGGGGGTATTTATACTGCCACCCACCACACCAGAAGGCACCTTTGAAAAAGCCACAAGCTAGTGGCGAAACGCGTCAGTTGCAGCCCCTCATCTCTGTGTTATTGGATCGCATATTGACTACCATCATCTGCCGTTTGGGAACATCACCTTCTTTCCCTTCTGGGACCCTTCACCAATACAGAACTCCAGGTGAGCCCTGCCATTCCCAGCCACCTGTGGAGACTGTGTCCCTTCCCCAACAGGACCGACAATTGGGTCCCAAAATCCTCTCCATCCACCAGAGTGACCAGGGTGAACAGCCATCCACACCTCCAGGCGAGCCACCAACATCACAGCCACCTGTCTGAGGTCCAGGATCCCCATACAAGTGTCACATTTGGAGAACCAACACCCTTCCCTTCCACTCGTGTGTGCTAAAACAGCAGTGACTTTCACCCAAACAAATCACACACAGGGGACTTTCATTGCATGGGTACAGAGTGCCCCAAATTCTCCTCAAATACCCTTGAAAGGCCCAGGATAAAGGGACCAATCCGGAACCCCCCTCACTGACCCCTCCAGCGGCATCAAGCAGACCTCCGCGACATAGTGAGGACCAGTGAACCGGTACCCCACCAACTTCCATCTTGTCCCACTTGGCAGACCACTCATTGATAAGTGCACTTACCAACTGGACAGACAAAACTTGGGCATTAGCCCAGGTGCTTCTCTCGATCCAACCACAGAGTGAGACCAATTTTACTTATTTTTATTTCCATTTTTATTGTATGTTTTCATTGTATATTCATGTCATGTAATTGTGTTAAAAACGTCATTTTAATTGGTATATAAAGGTATTTTACATTCAACCATAATTGTGTTCATTGTAACTCCAGCGCTGCTTTTCTGTATATTACGCACTGGAATAATGCCTGCTAAGCCAACCAACTGCGTCAAAGCCTTCCCTGTCTGGCCATGCACTAAAATGAATAACATGATTATTGCTCTGCTCAGGAAAAACAACTAGCCGTGGAACAAATCCATTTTTTGGGATAATTTCCGTTCTCACTCTTGACCTGGTTCTGATGCAGGAAAACACCTTCAGATTTATCAGCATGTGCGGACAAGCTCTGGATAGAAAATCTGGAAAAACAAAAAGGCAAAAGTGAGTTGTAATTGAAAACATCAGAGGGAGCACTACTACTAATATTTACAACAGCAGGAGTGATATTCCCATAATCCTATTGCACACAAATATACACAGTAAAGACTATACCCATTTTGTAGTAAAATACTGTTATACGCAAGACACTGACTGTAGTCACCAAATCTTTGAACTCTTAAAGTCAAATATTGTATACTGTATACAGTGCTTAAAGTGGTCCTGGTGAGGTGGTGGAACTCAATTACCCCGCCCCCTCTCTCATATGACAGCAAGGGCGGGTGCAGTGGCGTAACTACCTAATATGCCCCCCCCCCCGCAAATTTTTCATCGCCCCTCCCCTTGCCCTCCTCCCCTCTGCGCCCCCCCCCCCTTCATGCCCGTACCTGCCTGGCCGAATCTGCGGTCACAGTCCCGTCACCGGCTCCTGCTGCTATAATGAAAACTGACTCTTAGAAAATGGCTGCCCCATACTGCAGACAGAAAACTGTCTGCATTATGGGGGCAGCCATTTTCTAAGTGACAGTCTTCATTATAGCAGCAGGAGCCGGCGCCGGGAGACGGGACCATGGCGGCAAGACAGTAGCGGGTAACTATAGCCCCGCAGACCCCCGGCGCCCACATGTTCTCTGCGCCTCCCCGCCACCGCGGGGGCTGCGGAGGTATAGCTACACCACTGGGTGGGTGCATGGGTGTTCAGCACCCCCCTGCAAGCTTTAAATTTATGGCCTATCCCACACACAAATTAAGAGAATAATGCAAACGGAACAGTGTGCGCCAAAGGCGCGCAGCAAAAAATTAGGGCATGGCTTGGTGGGACAGGGGATTATTCACACCATTACACATTATGCCCCACACCGTAATGCCCAGTACACAACATGCTACACACTGCAATGTCCATTGTACATTATGCCACACACCATAACGCCCATTACACAATATGCCACACACGGTAATGCCAATTAAATATTATTATAATTTTATTTATAAGGTGCCACAAGTGTTTCGCAGGTCCATACAAAGGAACAGTACAGGGAGACAAAACTTGGCATAACATAGAATAAATAACAAAAATAGAGTACAAATACAGAGCGCCACAGTTCAATACACATTACAGCTTAAATATAAGTAGTGAGGACTCAATCATCATACAACTAGAGGCTTGAGGCCAATGATGGAGATGAGTATGCGGTCGAAGGTGGTCACTGAGTGTTTGAGTATAAGAGACCTGTGAGTGAAATGTGAAGAGAAGAGGGCTTTGACAACAGGAGGGAAGAGGGCCCTCAGAGGAGCTTACAATCTAGTAGGAAGGGGAGACAGACAGATTACAGAGAGGTGCAAGCAAGTGGGTGGTGTCTAGATAGCAGGATGTAAACAGGCAAGGGGTTGGGGAACCAGCTAGTTTATGCAGTGGAAGGGTACGCTTTGATGAATAGGTGAAGTTTCAGTGCCCGTTTGAAGCTTTGCAAGGTCGGGGAGAGTCCAATGGAGTGAGGGAGTGCGTTCCACTGAAGGGGTGCAGCACGGGCAAATTCCTGTACTCTAGCGTGGGAAGCAGTGATCAAGGTACAGGAGAGGTGTACCGTAGAGGGTGGGAGGGTGTGTGAATGAAGATTAGGTTAGAAATATATGGAGCAATGGAATTTCAAACACCACATACTGTATGTGAGTATGTGGTGTTTGAAAAGGATTCTGTAGGGGAATGGGAGCCAGTGCAGATTTTGTTGAAGGGGAGCGGCAGAATTAGAGCGGTGGGAGAGGTAGATAAGCCTGGCTGCAGAGTTGAGGACAGATTGGAGAGGAGCCAGTTGGGATCGAGTGAGGCTGGTGAGGAGAACATTGCAGTAGTCGAGCCGTGAGATGACCAGTGAGTGGATGATAAGCTTAGTTGCACTCTGTGAGAGAAAAGGCCTGATGCGAGCAATCGGCGCTCAAAAGAAAGTGCTAATCAAGTGCTTGCATCAATTTAGTAAATATTTAATAAAAATTTCAAAAACATACAGACATAATACATAAAATATGAAAACTAAAAAATGTATGAATAAATTGAATGATTAATAGCAATGGACCTGTTAGGAGAGAATGTGATTTGTATAGTCACCAGCACTATGTTGATAGGACCTGCACTGATCCAGGGGCTTGTGTCCATATAATGTCCAAAGAGGGTCCGTGTGGATGTGACCGTTTGATGGAAAATCCTAATGGATGCCTTAGAGGTTGGCCCGTTGGCAAAGAGGATGTTATTATAGCCAGCCCGGGGTATCCTTTCAGTTGAAATGGCAATCCAGAAGTCCAAGGTTTCTCACGGTCTCAATGGATCAGGTTAGGACGGGATCAGAAGAAGATGGAGCAGGTGGTCAGCATTTAATTGTTAGGACTTGATTTATATCTCTCTCAAAATGGAGTCCAGCAAACACCAAGTCCTAACAAGGAAATGCTGACCACCAGAAGGGAGAGACACGGAGACGGTCTAAGGGAGAGAAAAGGAGTGACAGAGACAGGCAGACAGATAGGAAGTAAGAGAGATATTAGGGGAAGAGATAGAGATAAATACAGGTGAGACAGAGAGATGGATTGAGATGGATGAGAGAAAGAGGGGCCAGGGGGAAGAGTGAGCAGAGAAGAGAGTGGGTGGAGGGGGGGAGGGGGGAGATATGGAGGGGGATGGGGGATGAGGGTGAAGATGGGGGATGAGAAGTGGGGCTGATGGAGGTTAAGAGCGGAGGACAAGGAGGGGGAATGAGGATGAGTAAGACAAGGGGGTGAGGGAGGATGAAAAGAGGGACAACAAGTGGGAGAACCAGGGAGGGATGAGGGGGATGGAGGATTAAGATGGGGAGGACGAGTAGGATGGCCAATGGAGTGTCGAGGAGGGAGGATGGGGGGGAAATAGTAAGACAAATGGGGGAGTGATGACATGGGTGGATGAGATGGGGGACAAGAAGGATGAGGGGGGCAGGAGGAAGGATGATGATGATGGGTAAGAAAGAAGAACATTTCTCCTAATAATTACACCTCTCCCCCTTCCTGCAGTACAGATGGGACTGTGCTCTGTCACTCTTTCTGCCTTGTCAGTAAAAGTGCTTTTACCTTCAGGACAGTGGAACTGCTGCCACTGCCTCTGCTTCTTCAGCCACCCAGGCGCTGTCTTATCCCAGCGCCAGTTCCCCCGCTGCCTTAGGCCAGCGCTGCCTCTGCCTAGCTCCATGTCCTCCGCTGCTCAGCCCAGCACCGTCTCCTCTGCCCGAATCCCCCGCGGCGTTGCCTCCGCCCAGAGCTGTGTCTTCCACTTCTGGATCCCCCGCTTCTTCTGTGCTTGGTCCTCCGCTGCCTCATGCTGTGCCACAGTGCTGTGTCTTCCGCGACGGGTCCTATCACTCAGTGGCCACCTGCTCTCGCTCCCACCAACGCTGCAAGGGTCCTTTTATTGTCCCAATTTTTTGTATGTGGCCATAACATCAGAACACATGGGAGCTACATCAAGTGTGTACACATACAGTATGATCGGGACAGCAGCACAGCCTTACCTCAGCTGTACCTGTGCTCCAACAGTGGGGTCTCTGCTAGCAGATCTAACCTGCACAGCGTAGATCTGCCGGCTCCCAGCAGCTGTCCCTAGTCATAGATCTGCCACTGATCCCCGCTCCATCTATATCACGTATGATAGCAGTCCGGTGAGTGGAGCACTGACAGGTCCTGTCAGATTCCTGCTACACTTGTTTACAGCAGAGATCCTGGACATCAGCCCGTGCCGGGGGTGACGGAGACAGCCGGACATCCTAGGGCAGCATATTGCTGCAATTTCAAATTAGGGATGGCCATCGACCATGGATGATTCAAAATCATCGATGGTTCATGGCTGATGTCGAATACTTTTGCCATCGATGGGGGAGTACCAGATGGTTTCCCTCCATCGATGGAATAGCAAAACGATGTTTTGCTTCTTTTTTTTTTCCAAAGTGCTGGGACACGGAGCATAGCTCCGCCCTCCGACACCCGCGAAGCCCCGCCTCTGTGTTTTTGATTGGCCCACAGGCCAATCAATCAAAACACAATGGATGACCATCAAGATGTAAAAATATCGATGGTCATCCATTGCATAGTTAAGCACTATCAATGGCCAAGTGCCGAATTGCCATCGATGGCAACCATCGATGGCAACGATGGCCATCCCTATTTCAAATGTAATGCTAGTGCCGCTCGGCCACTTGGCAGCCAATCAGGAGGCACTGCGGCCAGTAAACAAACTCCGATTGGCTCTGCAGCTGGTGCTGTTTGTAGATGGCTGCCCGGCTCGTTCCTCACTTGAGACACTGTACTCATTACTACCGTGCATAATGGTCGGGCCAGCCCTGCAGTCAGCGGACGGAGGCAGAACCGTTCCATCTCCAAAATGGAACTCTGGCTCACTTTATCCCCTGACTGTATATATAGCTCTGTGGTTGACAAACGCGCTTCTCAAGGTAACCCAACAGTCCAGATTTGAAGGATATAAATTAGGCACAGGTGATTACAGTACCTTAAAATTTTATTACACAAATTTGTGCACAAGCAGGGATATCCCTAAAACCTGGACTGCTGAGGTGCCATGAGGATGGCTTTTGGGAACCACTGATATAGACATATATATACCACTGGTGCTGCAGTCAGGACAGAACAGAACACACAGTAGGATTGGTAATGATGCCTAAAATACAGTCACTTACAGCTGCTCATTGTATAATGTTCCATTGGTCCAGGTCCAGTCATTCTGCTCACTGCTCCACCTTACACCAATCCAATGATTGTCTATGCCCTTAAATCTGTACAGAAATCTCTGTTGGGAATAGAAGACATAATATATTAGATGAATATCAGCTGCTCACAGATCTATAACATGTAGTAACGTGATGTAACATGGCAGAGAGGCTTCGTGGTTGTGAATGAATGCACACAGGGCCTGATTCAGTATGTATCACTAATCTGAGAAATGGTAGGTGACTGCAAGTACAAAGCCACCACCCAGGCTGAAATATAAAATGCCTCAGTGATCACAATGTTCACAAATCCCAGAACATGAAAGAGAACCTGTCAAATTGTGAGTCTTAAGGACCCCATACACAGGTCCAAATTGTCCCAGGCACAAATTGGACCTGTGTTTTCTTGAACTCCCCCCGGCATCTCCACGGGATTGCTCTATCTGATTTGGCACTGGATGTGCCCTGAGGAAGCCGACACACTGTTGAAATGCGCATAGGCACGCGATGTAGGCTAGCTCAGAAATGATGAAAAAAAGTCTTTGAGATATTAGGAATGTCTTCATGTACCCCTATATGAGGGACAGACGGTAATAGCAGATAATCCCTCTTTGTGCTGACATGCCGCACACCAGTATCAGGTGAAGCGGTCAGTGCGCTCAGGCTGCACGAGGTGAGGCATAAGACGCCAACTGCGGCGTGAAGCGGTGTACAACCATGTGTACCTGAGTAATGGCGCTGAGACACCACATGCCAATATTCAGTGTGCTCCGGCTGCTCGAGGTGGGACACGGAAGCCAACTGCAGCGTAGAGCATTATACAAAAAGTGCACGCAATTAAAAGCGCAAAAAACACTGAATAATTTACATATAAACTGTACTTGGTGACACAAGCATATTAATATTAAACAAAAATGCTGAAAGCCCAGAGATTGGTTTATATGTAAAAAACGGAGTACTGCAATAAATGTGTTAATGTGTGATAAAGCTACATATTAAATATCGGATATTATCAAGGCGATATCAATGAGAGTATGATTCACACCTGGCTATATGTAATATTGAAGCAGTATTTGGGAGTACACTACCTATCAAACCCAATATAAGGGACACAGTATTCAGACCACTCAGTGGTGGTAAGAACTGTATTGAATTATAATAATAATAATAATCATAGTGTGAAAAATTACTGTATTTCACTACAAACTTAACAGACCATAAATAACTAATTGTATTCATCTGTTTTTAACAGTGTTGCCCAAGAAATAGTGTGACATTGTATCTAAAGAATAGAGTTTTGAAACAACACAAATACTAGCAAATATAATAGTGTTGCACCATTGTAGAGACTTATGCTGCTTTCACACCACAAAACCTGCTTAGACCAGGTATTTAAAACTTCGAAAAAATGGGATATCAAACCAGTGGCGCAATAAATAATACTTAAAGTTTGTGTGTCCGGACTCTTCCCGGTGTGACAATGATGATGCTCCGGTAGGTCGGGTTTATCCAGGTGAAGGTGATGAACGTGGAAAAAATATAATAAACAAAAATTAGAATACTGTGTGTGTGTCTATTTATTATAAACGCTCAGTGGCGTAGTGTTAATTATATATATGGAGAGCGTTTAGATGCCCCTTAGACGTACCAGAACTCACGTGGGTTCAAGATGGTACTCCTCTTATAAAGGTTTCTTTACTTGGTTAACCGAAGGGGGATGTAACTTCTCCAGATCAATATGTGCATAAACCGTGATGATTCCGTGGTAACTCGGAAAAATAGAAAAGTGTCTGAGGTCTAGAGTCTCAAATATATATAGGTACAGTAGATAGTGTGAGAGCTGTGTAAGTACAAAAACCTAAACAGCGTACCTCACTTACTAGAAGAAAAGAGGAGATACATATGTAAAGGTATCTTTATGTAGTGGGGGAAAGCGTACCCCTACTCACGATGTTTCGCGGGATTTTCAAACCTATAGAGGTTTCTTTTCTTGTGCAGTATCTCACTGAATAGGTATTATCGATAGACGGATGGATCCCAGTGTTTTCACAGTTGCTCAGGGAAAAAGGAAAATTTGTCTGAGAACTATGGTCTCATCATAAGTGTATATAATAGATGATGTGAGGGCTGTATAAGTACGGCAGAGCTTAAACAGCGTACCTCACTTACTCAAAAGGAAGGAAGGGTACACATATAAAGGTGTCTTTGTAGGCTAAAAGGAAAGCGTACCCCTACTCACGATGTTTTAAGGGGTTTTCAAACCTATAAAGGTTTCTTTTCTAGCACGGTGTCTCACTGGTTTGGTATCATTGATGAGATATGGAACTCACAGATTTTCAAATTCGTTGTTCCCAGGTGCATAGAATATAAAGAAATTTCACCAATATAAGGAAATATCCTTTTAGATTCAATATAGATGTTTACAACACCATAATATGGTGGCGTACCTTACTCACCCCTTTTGGTAGGGGGCAGAAAGCCCATAAAGGTTTCTTTTATCCAAAGGCCAGTTCAAGGTAAAAAACTCCACAAAATTTAATAGATAAAATAGTACAGAAGTCCCATGGGCAGTTCATAAGGACATACACAGAAGCATAAAATCCAAAGGTTCACAAAAGATGATCCAAAAACAATTTCCCCAAAAATATTTTAAAAAACAAAAAACAAAAAATACTGTTAAAAAGGTTCAATATACATACATCCGGAAGTGTGGCTGCTCACTTATCTCTGGCACGATCAACGCGTTTCGGTCTTGATGACCTTTATCAAGGTATTTAAAACGTTTTTTTTTTTTTTAATTGGTCAGGGCAAGTTTAACCTTTTTCACATCGCATGTGAACTACCTGTTCTAAAGCAGGTTTGCGGTGTGAAAGCAACAGTTCTGTGCTGCTGTGCCCTCCACTGAAGTCTCTCTCTGGTGCTGGGGGATACTGCAGGAGATCTGTGCATCTGGCCGGCGGTAACACGTTACACGGGGAGCCTGATAGGCAGCATGAGAGAGGTTGGTGCACTCACGGAGTGAGCATACTCAGGCCAATAGCAGAGAGAGAGGAATGAGAGATCTGCTGACACTGGCTGGCTGCTGGAGGTAAATGGGGGAGGGATACTACCCCCCTCATACCCCCGTATCCCCCAGTACCTGAGGCAGGGTACACTGAGCATTAGCTGGTCCTCTCTGAGCCAGCGCAGTGCATTTTTAATGAGTCGACCGCTCATTACATATGTGCATATGTAATGAGTGGCCGGCTCATTAATATGCACGGTGCTGGGGACCAATAGTGCTCACTGCTGCCTGGGTACCGTTTCAGACCCGTTCAGATAGCAAAAAAACAGGTCTGAAACGGGTAGGACCCTGCTTTTTTACTGTAAATTCGCTCTGGACCTTTTAGAATGCACATACAGTATTACCGTTTTGAAACGGTAAAAAATGGCAATATACCGGTTAATATGTGCGGTCTGAAAGGGGCAAAAGAAAACCTGACTAAAGACCCATACATACAATACGATGTCTTCTTATGATGATGAACGACCCCATTATAAATCACCTCCTGAACAACCCAGAATGACTTTGTTCAGGGTCATTTAGGAGGTGAATCTTTTAACATCGTCACCTAACACAACACCTGACTTAGAATTAAAGGTGCAGCTGTCACAGGTTACAGATAAATTCTAAGTCAGGTGTTGTGTTAGGTGACTGCCTCGTCTTTAAAAGCCATAAGGCACTTGGCAGGTGAGCTTTAAACCAGGAAAAAAACACATGTCCACTTTAGCTATGATGTGTCCGCAGTTGGCAGGCTCTTGAGAGACTATTGTTAGTGTATGACTTGCAGTGAAATGGGGTCCCTTGGCGATGGGCTGCAAGCTTAAATGCATTGATGAATTCATGAACTAAAACCCCATTATTTATTTGATTAATTGTATACTAAGGTGAGTTAGTTCATTATGGAGAGTGTTGAGTCCCTGTATTTGTATTTATTAGAGCATGTGGTCACAGGCCACTTCACCCCAACCTGGGAATGGCGAGTGCTGTTTGCACCCCATTCGCAGGGATGGCGAGTGTTGTGGTACTCTGTATGTGTATATATATATATATATATCTGACGAATATATATATATATCTGACGAAGTCTGACGACGAAACGAGTTGGGGCGTGGCCAGAGTGACGCTAGACTATCCCCACTGACCGGGCTAGGGAGAAGCCGCCGGGACCCGTGCAAGCACCGACACTGCTGGACACTGTGGTGTGTCGCGCCGAGAGGTTCCGTGAGTCTGTAAAATCCATCTGCTGACGGCAGGCTAACTCTTGTAGCTGATGTGCCAGTGGGCTATTGTTTTGAACCATGTGGTATTAAGTCCACACCTGACGAACTGTCTGGTACGGACGCTCTATTTATTTTAAACGGATTGTTTATTTGTCTTTTTAAAAAATTAAAAAGGTACTACACCATAGGCGCCCCCTTTGCTCTTTTGTTCCAGATTGTTTGCTCTTGTGCCCTGGGATCGGGCATCTGCATTGGGGAGCTGCTGTCCATAACCAAGGATAAGTGTACCAACACCTGAGTCTGGGACAATCAACTCAGAAGAACCCAGTGAAGGGTTAAATTGACTGCAGGTGTCAGCGCACCACAGCTAATCTTTTGTTTGCATATATATATATATATATACATATATATATATATATACATACATATACACACACACAGGTATGTATATATATATATATATATATATACATATACACACACACACACAGGTATATGTATATATATGTTTACATCCTGCTATCTAACCACCACCCACTTGCTTGCACCTCTTGTAATCTGTCTGTCTCCCCTTCCTACTAGATTGTAAGCTCCTCCGAGCAGGGCCCTCTTCCCTCCTGTTGTCAAAGCCCTCTTCTCTTCACATTTCACTCACAGCTCTCCTTTACTCCAACACTCAGTGACCATCTTCATACTCATCTCCATCATTGGCCTCAAGCCTCTAGTTGTATGTTGATTGGGTCCTCACTACTTACATTTAAGCTGTAATGTGTATTGAACTGTGGTGCTCTTTATTTGTACTGTATTTTTGTTATTTATTCAATGTTATGCTAAGTTTTTGTCTCCCTGTATTGTTCCTTTGTACGGCGCTGCGAAACACTTGTGGCGCCTTATAAATAAAATTATAATAATAATAATAATATATATATATATATATATATATATATATATATATAATAAGGGCACGTTCGTGCCCTTATATTAAGGCTGAATCCAACGAACGGATTTTTCCCATAGGGAACTTTTCGGATGGGGGCATGGTGTTTGAGGGACTGCACCTCAAAAGTGACTGGGCGTACTGAGCTGAAATTTGGCATGTACGCATAGAATCGTCAACCGGTGCTGCGTGCCAAATACCAATTGGGAGCGATCTAAACTTCCAACTGTCAGTTTTTTTCTGACACTCGAGAAATGACACTTTGTCACCCATGTTAGTCTATGAGGGTATTTTTGGGAAGGCATAACTCGGTGTAGAGGAACAATTGAGACTTGGGGTTTGTTTTATTAGGTAGATATTGTCCCAGTGGAGTGCCTTTTGGGGTTGAGGATTTTCAGATAGGTGAAGTTTTTTTATAATTTAGTGAAATGTCCCCCATTATAAAGATAGGAGAGCTCAACTTGTTGCGCAGCCGCAGAAGCCACAGCAGGGGGTGTACTCACAGTGGCTTCACTTGGGTGTACCAAGATGGCCGACTCCTGCTCGCAAACTGAAATTCTCATCTGTAAGTGGAAATAGCTGTGTTTAAGTTATAAATGTGGGTGGGTGTGGGGATGGGGATGGGTGCTGAGTGATTATTAGCCCTGACATTGCTTTAATTACAGAGTTTAAGGTCCGTGCTACCGCTGTGTCAGGTGGCTGTAACCAAGCTGACGTCATTTAATTTATTCACTGCACTGCCGGGAAATTCAAAAGTGGTCTGTGCAGCAGCCAGCGGAGCGGGGTGTGTTGGCATGTGGGCAGACAAGTCTCTGTGCCCTGCTGGTGGGAGCTAGCTTACTAGCACACTGTGACAGAGACATATATACAGCCACCAGGAAAAAGAGTTTGCAGCCAATTGGGCACCCTGAGTTTGCAGCAAGATGCACCTTCCATCAGTGCCCCGGGCATCTGCTGCCAGCCCATAAGGAGCATCACAATACTGTGCAGTGCCCCATCTAATGCTGTTATATGGCAGGGCACCCGGGTGAGAGCCGCTTTGATTGCCGAGCACATCCCCCTCCACCGGTGAGCGTTGGGGACATGCTATGTGCGGGCTGCTACTACACTAGGGCTCTCCTCCTCTGCTGCTCTCTCACTCTCCTGCAGGGGTCGCCCGTCCTGACTCCAGCAGAGAGAGATGAGTGGGTCAGTTACATGCCTCAACAGCAGGCACTGGGAGACGGAGGGCTACAGGGCTAACAGCTGGCCATGTCACAGTGCTCTCCGAGTCTCCAGTAAGTACCTGGTATTACTGTGCTGCACTGCAGAATGATCAGGCTTTTAGGGGGCGTGGCCAAGAGGTTCCGTGATTAGGCCATGCCCCCTTTTCGTTGACCTGAACAAACTTAATGCAGTCTGAGTCCAGCCTATACTGCTTCTTCCATGCCTGCCTTGCTGTCTCCTGAGGTTGTTGTTCGACCAGGAGGTAATGTGTGTCACTGTGTGTAATACCCCGTCCCTAATATATATATATATATATATATATATATATATATATATATATATATATATATATATATATATATATATATATGTGTGTCTCGGTACTTGTTTCCTATCTGGGCGCCCACGATTTTAATCGCGGGCATCGGGGGTAAAATCGGGGCCATCGCGGGCATCGCGGCCGATAAAAAATCGGGTGCGATGTGCCAGACGCGATGCCCGCGATTTTCCCATAGAGAACAATGTTAAATGCCTCAATTTACCCGCGATGACCGCGATTTACCATAGGAAACAATGTTAAATGGATCAATTTCCCCAAATTATCATAGGGAACAATGGGAAATGGGGCAAAAACACCCCTGAACATAAAAATGTCCCCCCAAAAGTAGTTGACGCCACCCCGCCATCAACGTGAACCCGAAGCGTGGCGAGCGCAGCGAGCCCGCGAGGGGCGGCGGTACGCGTCCTCCGACCTTTTCATGCCCTACTATCCACTAGGGCGTGGAGTGAGAATAGAATAGTGTGGCGAGCGCAGCGAGCCACCGAGCCCGAAGCGTGGCGAGCGCAGCGAGCCCCGCGAGGGGACGCGGATACCTTCACAGTTATACGCGTCCCCTCGCGGGCTTCCCAGGTGTCCATGGCGACGCGGACACCTGGGAAGTCCGCGAAGGGACGCGTTTACCTGTGAAGGTATCCGCATGCGCTCGCCACGCTTCGGGCTCGGTGGCTCGCTGCGCTCGCCACACTATTCTATTCTCACTCCACGCCCTAGTGGATAGTAGGGCATGAAAAGGTCGGAGGACGCGTACCGCCGCCCCTCGCGGGCTCGCTGCGCTCGCCACGCTTCGGGTTGGCGTGGATCGTGGGGTGCCGTTAAAAATTTGGGGGGACATTTAAGGGTTAATTGTGCCTATTTGGGCTCTGTAGCCCATTTAACATTGATTCCTATGGCCACATCGGGTCCATTGAGGCATTTAACAGTAAAATCGCGTCGGTCGGGCCATTTAACATTGATTCCTATGGGAAATCGGGTGCATCGCGTCGCGGGCATCGCGGGTACATTTATGGCCGGCCGCGACGCGACCGACGCGATTTCCATGTTTAACATGGGTTTCAATGGGAAATCGGGGGCATCGCGTCGGTCGCGTCGCGGCCAGACATAAATGTACCCGCGATCACCACGACGGGCGCCCAGATAGGAAACAAGTACCTGTGTCTCTTTCCAGTGCACTCACAGTAAATCCTTGTAATTGTTGCTGGGGTGCTGCGTGCAGATGCCAGAACGGCTTGTATGAGAGTCCAAGAACAAGGCACTCACCAGACTTTTTCAAATGCAAAGGTGCTTTTTATTCCTTAAAATGACTGCATAATTCCAAAGTTTCGGACCTCCTCAGGGCCCTTAGTCATGGCACAGTCCATCAGTAGAGACCCAGGGTAAAATGTTATAAGCCTGATAAAGATGTGTTTTTTATTAAGTCATACCCTTGGTTTTTTGAAGTACCATATATGTGCATTTATTGTTGGGACATCCCTTATTACTAACAAATGGAATATGCCCACTGGTATGATCTGTGGAGGACTATACTATGATCCCTGCTGTTGGGGGAGAGACTGACGAGTGACTGTGGATGCCCCTATAGTGTTAAATAAAGTTGGGGTGCGCGTGTGCCCAAGAAAGCAGTTGCCCGGTAAAACAGAGTTGATATAAGAGAGGGAGAGAACTTTCTAGAAAGAAAGAGCGTGAGGAGAGAGTTAAGAGTGGATCCAGCGGTTGTGAGAGGCAGAGCAACGCAGTATAAGCGATACGGAGAGAGTGCGGGGAGGCAGCCTAATTAGCCGAGGGTCCGGGGGTGAGTGAAGACGCAGCGGGTACCTGAATCCGACAGGCGGCATCCAGTCTGTTGGGGGGACGGAGCTCTGAACCCTGCCGGGAAGTCCCAAAGCATTGCGTCATCCATGGGCGGCGCTGAAATGGTCGCGTAACTGCCTGCAAGCCGGAGAGAGGGGCGGGTGCCGCAGCAAGTTGGACGGATGTGGTGAGTCCAGCCCCCGTCATCCCCACAAATAGAGGAACAGGGGGAGCGGCCATCAGAAAGATAGTCCATGGTGACTAGGGACGCTGGTGGAGGCACTGCATAACAATATCTGCTGGTCTAGCGAAGAAAACAGTGTTACATATGGAGGCACTGCTGAGATCCAATCATAACAATATGGAGAGTTTAAATAACCAAGATATACATGAGTGGATTCAGACACATGGGGTGGATATAGACTGCAGTTTTGGGATTGAAGGAAAGTTTGACAACTTGTCCGATGAGGAAATTATGAAGGAAGTGGACAAATTATATGGAATAAATAGCCCCAAGTTAATTGATAAGAGGACCCGAGCTGGGGGAGAAGAAGTGTGATTAGATTCTAACTTAATTTCCGCTCAGATTATCATTTCCCGGTCACCCACTCAAAGATGGAAACTGGTCTGACCTGAACTTCCTCCAGAGGATCAGAGAGCAAACCCCATAGAACCTCAACGAACAAACGCCGGTGATGGGAAAACTGACCATGAACCAATCCCCATCAATACTTCTGGAACAGATACTAATCGGGAGTCAGTGCCCGATCCCTCAATGGATAACGTAATGGATCGGGTGGTCAGGCAATTCGAGAGGTGGCACTATGAGGGGGGTTACCGAAGGTTGCGCATCTTTTCTGGTATAATTCCTGTACCAACAGGAGAAGAGGGTTATGAGGCCTGGAGAGAAGCGGCCTCACAGCATTCTGAAGAATGGAGATGTCCCGAGCATGTGAAGAAGCAACGAATTGTTGAATGTCTTCGGGGCCGGCAATGGGCATCATTCAAGCTACAAGGAGAAGCAATAGTAATGCCACTCTAAAAGACTATTGCGATGCATTAGACTACTCATTTGGAACATTGGAAGACGTAGGAGATATCCTATCCCGGTTAAACCATACTTATCAGGAACCAAGCGAAACGTTGACCACCTATATTTATCGCATTGACAAAATTCTTTACAAGTTGTTGGAAAAAGGGGGAATTCAAGGATCGGAGATAGATGGTAAACGGATGAAGTATGTGCTGAGGGGAGCATTGACCACGAATCCAGTGGCACAGCGGCTGCGGTGCAGTATGTCCAAATTGCCAGCTCCCACTCTTAGTGAACTGATCAAAGAGGTGAAGCTGGAAGAAGTCCAAATTGAGAATCGAGACAAATGTTTAAAGAGAGTAAAAGTAATTTTACCATCCCCTGAAGTACCACTTCCTAATGATAAACTCTACAAGTTAATGGAAGAACAAAGGGGCAGATGTATCATAGCAGCGCTTATCGCGCCGCTATGATACTTCCTGCTTCGCCTCAATAGCGAGGCGAAGCAGGAAGGGACATCGACAAGATGTATTAACATCTTGTCTGCCGAAGCGGGGGAGCGTTAACTCCCCCCTTCGGCGATGTCCCTTTCTGGATATAGCGCATCAGCCATCCCCTGGCCGGCCGCACTGGGCATGCGCGGGATCTCGCTGTTCACGCGAGATCCCCAGCGCAGCCCAGATCTAACAGCAGGGACAGCGCTGTCCCTGCTGTTTAGATAGGGCTTCGCCAGCCTGATGCTGGCGAAGCCAAACCCGGCTTCGTGCGGAACGGTCAGCGATGCTGACCGCTCATACATTCGGCCTGCTATCATTTTGATAGCAGCGCCGATATGGACAGGGGAGCATAGCGCCCCTGTCCATTACCGCATCCCGGCTCGATCATACATGGGGGAGAAGCGGTATCAGTGCACATAACGTGCGCTGATACCCTTCTCCCCCATAACGACGGATAATACATCTGCCCCATTATAAGAAATTAGATCAGCTTATTGCCATACAATCTACTAGCCCCCAAGGAACTTCCAGAGTACCACCTATGACTCGGGGAAGAGGTTATAATCGAAGATCGGATGATAGAGGGAACTATACCTGTTATAGTTGTGGTCAAATGGGCCATCAAAGTTTTGAATGCCCTCAACGTGGAGGATACAGCCGGCGAGTAAATAATCCTGACTCTAGGGAATCTTCTCTGTCGGGAAACTCCCAAGGGACGCCGATGAACCCCGCATCGACTCCCGACTCATCGATGTAAATTCAATGGGGAGCACCCAGTGGTCTGGTTTGATGCCCCATGGCATCGTTGGAGACGCCCCAATGGTTCCAGCGCTGATAAATGGCCAGTATTGTAATGTACTGTTGGACAGTGGGTCACAAGTTTCAATAATGTTTGAGAGCTGGTACCATCAACATCTGGCGAATGTACCGTTGAACCCCATTGACGGACTGGTGATATGGGGATTGAGTCATCAAAAATACCCCTATTTGGGATATGTGACTACTCACCTTCAGTTCATAGACAATGCTGACGATTCTCCAACCTCGTTGCCATTCTTAGCCCTAGTATGTCCTGATCCTCCTTCTGGACAAGAAGTCATCTCTGTAATCGTGGGGACTAACTCAAATGTATTTAAAACATTGTCTTAGTGGTGCCAACACCAGGATCATCTAACCTCACATTACCCTGACAAAGAGGCAAAGTCGCTAAATTCCTTTGCCTCCCCGAAAAATATGGCCAATGATAGAAACGATGAGAGTGACCTTTCTTCCTTCAAAACAAGGATACTTGAATGTTTTATGGGCAGCGATATCTCCAATGACGATCGAGATCAGCTAATTATGGAAATGAAAGAAATTTAATCCGTATATTCGTTAAGTGATTGGGATTTAGGGACTGCCACTGGAGTGGAACACCGAATTCGAATGACTGATGACACTCCTTTCAGAGAGAGGTCAGGAAGATTGGCTCCAGCTGATTTCGACGATGTGCGCCTTCATTTAAAATTCCTACTGGAGAACCAAGTTATAGCTGAATCTCAAAGTCCTTATGCGTCCCCCATCGTAGTTGCACGTAAAAAGAACGGAGAAATAAGATTGTGTATAGATTACAGAACCCTTAATAATCGAACGCTGGAAGACCAGTATACCGTACCTAAAGTGGAAGAAGGGCTGGACTGTCTTCAGGGGAGCCAATGGTTCTCTGTACTGGATCTAAGATCAGGATATTATCAAATACCCATGCATCCAGATTATTGTGCAAAGACTGCCTTTATTATTCCAATCGGGTTCTTTGAGTTTCTAAAAATGCCACAGGGTATAAATGGGGCCCCGGCCACTTTTCAGCGAACCATGGAGAAAGGAATTGGGGACATGTGCTATCGTGAAGTACTAGTATACCTTAGTGTTCGGAAAGACATTAGAGTAACACAACCGTCGGTTAATGAAAGTACTGGAAAGGTTACACAAAAAGGGATTGAAGCTGTCCATTGATAAATGTCGGCTATGTCAGACCACCGTCAAATACTTGGGTCATGTGGTCAGCAGGGATGGAGTATCTATGGACCCTGACAAGATATCAGCTGTAAAAGAGTGGCCTAAACCCCTGAAATTGAAAGAGTTACGGTCATTTTTGGGATTCTGTGGTTACTACAGACGATTTGTACCGCAATATTCCAAATTGCGAGACCCCTCACTGAACTTACCAAAGGGTATCCCCCGGTGGGGACTCCTCGACCTACTATGGGAAAATATTATAAGCCACAAGAAGAATTTGGGCAACGTTGGACGGATGAGTGTGACAACGCTTTTCAAAAACTAAAGCATCTTTTGACGCACACCCCTGTGTTAGCCTATGCCAACCCAGAGTTACCCTATGAAGTCCATATCGATGCCTCCATGGATGGTATAGGAGGGGTTCTTTACCAATGGCAGGAGAAGGCTCTACGCCCTATAGCCTATATTAGTCGAAGCCTGTCCCACAGTGAAAAGAACTATGCAGTCCATAAATTGGAATTCCTGGCTCTCAAGTGGGCGGTGGTGGACAAGTTCCATGATTATCTATATGGAGTTAGTTTCACCGTCCATACTGACAACAATCCCCTAACTTACATCCATTCTACTGCAAAACTGGATGCTACCGGGCACCGATGGTTGGCGGCTCTTTCCAACTACAACTTTACTTTGAAATATAAGCCAGGAATCAATAATACTGATGCCGATGCCTTGTCTCGAATACCTCATTCCAGCAACAGTAGTGAAAATGATGACTGGATAGAGGTACCAGCACCTGATCTACAAGGGTTATGTCATCAAGTGGCTGTCCTACAGCATCAAATGCCTGAAAGGGTTAGTGCACTGGGAGCTTCTGGAACATCCTTACCTTTGATGTATTGTTGGATTACAAACGATGAAATGAGAAATTTACCTAAATGGTCCAAGGAACAGTTACGTAAAGCCCAAAAAGATGACCTTGAGATAGGCGCTATACTGCAGCAATTGCAACATCCCTTCAAGACTATAATATCCGATCCAGTGACTTTAAGGTATAGGATATTGTGTCGTCAAAGAAAGAATTTGGTGGTAAAACAAGGACTGTTGTATCGAAGAACTAAACCTCCAAATGGTATAACCAAAGAACAGTTAGTACTCCCTGCTGATCTAAGACCTGTGGTATTGAGTGCTCTCCATGATCAACATGGACACCTAGGATATGACAAAACTCAACATTTAATAACTGAACGAGTGTATTGGCCCTTGATGAATCGAGACATTGAGGAGTATTGTCGTATGTGCCGAAACTGCATTCTAAGGAAGACGTTACCCCAGCATGCTGCAAATCTAGTCAGTCTCCAAAGTTCTGGGCCTATGGACTTAGTCTGTATAGATTTTCTTTCATTCGAGAGTCCTAATGGAAAAGACACTAACATTCTGGTAGTAACCGACCATTTTACTAGATATGCCCAAGCATTCGTGACACCAGACCAGAGGTTGATCACGGTGGCCAGGACCCTTTGGGAGAAATTCTTTGTACATTATGGCTTACCCGCTCGCATTCACACCGATCAGGGACCAGATTTCGAGAGTCATCTCATCAAAGAGCTATGCGAACTGTGTGGAATAAGAAAATCCCGCACCACTCCCTATCATCCCCAAGGAGACCCTCAGCCGGTGCGGTTCAACCGAACTCTACTTAACATGTTGGGAACATTAGATCAAAAACAGAAAATCCAGTGGAACAAATACATTTGTCACCTAGTACATGCATACAACTGTACACGAAATGAAGCAACAGGTTTTTCCCCCTATTTACTGATGTTTGGTCGAGAGGCAAGACTCCCTATTGACATTAGCTTGGGCACCTCTCCTACTACTGTCCAGGCTCCTTCTCATTCCAAGTATGTTGCCAAATTGAGAAAACAATTTAATAATGCCTACTCATTAGCCCAAGACTCGGCCTGAAAACAAAATGAAAAGAATCAAGCCCTGTATAACCGAAAAGTAAAAGAACATGTATTACTACCAGGAGATCGTGTGCTTCTCAAGAGGCTGGGTTGTCCTCGCAAGCAGAAACTTGCTAATCGATAGAAAGACCTTCCCTATCTAGTGTTAAAGAAGTTGCCTGATATACCGGTGTACCAGATTGTCCCTGAAAATGATACAGGACCTATACTTACCTATCATAGCCAACATTTATTACCCATTACTCAGGACATTGTGTTTCCATCCAGAGATAATAAGGAGAGTAATGAATTGGATACAACTCTAGTATCAACTAAAAAGAAACTTCCCGCTTCTGAGTGCCCTGTCGTTGAAGAAGTTAAAGAGGATGAGATTGAAAATGAAATGGGGTATTTCTACCATGATGGGAATACCGAACCAGCTGTCCAGTGGGAATTGGACGTTAACCAATTGACAGATGCCGAAATATCTTTGGGAATACCCGATGATCCAGAAGTCACTGAGCACCATGGTTGGGGGAGTGAAAATGCTTTCAATGAGTATCCAAGTGAACCTCCTTTACCAGATAGAGTGCGTAGACCGCCCAGAATGTTAACTTATGATCAAATAGGGTGTCCTACAGTGGTGAATAGAGTGGTACACCCGAGCATTGTATACTCATGGCCCTATTTTGGAAGTCTTGCTGTAAACTGTTGTTAAATAAAAGCTGGTGAAGGTTCTAATATGTTATAAGTCATAGGACGAATACTTGGTAATGGAGATCAAGTGGCAATTTGTGCTTAACATTGCCAACTTGATCGCCAGGGGGAGAAATGTAATACCCGGTCCCAAATATATATATATATATATATATATATATATATATATATATATATATATATATAGGATGTATCAGCCTGGCACTCCCGGGGTGCTAGTGCAGCTGCCGTGGGTGCCCTCTGGCAAGGGGGAATGTAGGTCTCTGCTATAGTACAATCAGCGGCACTCCGACGGACTTGTGTGAAGACAATTTATTGCACAATGGTGACCGACGTTTCGGGGACAACGCTCCCCATTTTCAAGGTGTACAAGACAATATGATAAGGAAAATAGGTACCTTAAGTAGTGTGTGAAGAAAACGTGAGCCCTCCTCTCAGCGTCCATCTACGGCGTTCAACCCGGCTTCCGCCGACTTCCGCTGACGTCACCGGGGGTGGGGGGATTGTTTCCCTGCGTCCGTGCCCTGGTGACGCTTCTGGCGTCTGCTGGTTGTCTAGGTGATCCGGCAGGCGGCATCTGCATGAGAGAGTGTGAACATGATTAAGAAAAATACAGATGATGCGTGAAATAATTATTGAAATATGACATGGACCATGTCAGATTTCAATAATTATTTCACGCATCATCTGTATTTTTCTTAATCATGTTCACACTCTCTCATGCAGATGCCGCCTGCCGGATCACCTAGGCAACCAGCAGACGCCAGAAGCGTCACCAGGGCACGGACGCAGGGAAACAATCCCCCCACCCCCGGTGACGTCAGCGGAAGTCGGCGGAAGCCGGGTTGAACGCCGGAGACGGACGCTGAGAGGAGGGCTCACGTTTTCTTCACACACTACTTAAGGTACCTAGTTTCCTTATCATATTGTCTTGTACACCTTGAAAACGGGGAGCGTTGTCCCCGAAACGTCGGTCACCATTGTGCAATAAATTGTCTTCACACAAGTCCATCGGAGTGCCGCTGATTGTACTATAGCAGAGACCTATATATATATATATATATATATATATATATATATATATATATATATATATAAGACGTTAAAACAGGGTAAAATGTTATAACCCTGATAAAGATGTGTTTTTTATTAAGTCATACCCTTGGTTTTTTGAAGTACCATATATGTGCATTTATTGTTGGGACATCCCTTATTACTAACAAATGGAATATGTTCACTGGTATGATCTGTGGAGGACTATACTATGATCCCTGCTGTTGGGGGAGAGACTGACGAGTGACTGTGGATGCCCCTATAGTGTTAAATAAAGTTGGGGTGCGCGTGTGCCCAAGAAAGCAGTTGCCCGGTAAAACAGAGTTGATATAAGAGAGGGAGAGAACTTTCTAGAAAGAAAGAGCGTGAGGAGAGAGTTAAGAGTGGATCCAGCGGTTGTGAGAGGCAGAGCAACGCAGTATAATGGATACGGAGAGAGTGCGGGGAGGCAGCCTAATTAGCCGAGGGTCCGGGGGTGAGTGAAGACGCAGCGGGTACCTGAATCCGAAAGGCGGCATTCCAGTCTGTTGGGGGGACGGAGCTCTGAACCCTGCCTGGAAGTCCCAAAGCATCGCGTCATCCATGGGCGGCGCTAAAATTGTCGCGTAACTGCCTGCAAGCCAGAGAGAGGGGCGGGTGACGCAACAAGTTGGACGGAGGTGGTGAGTCCAGCCCCCGTCATCCCCACAAATAGAGGAACAGGGGGAGCGGCCATCAGAAAGATAGTCCATGGTGACTAGGGACGCTGGTGAAGGCACTGCATAACAATATCTGCTGGTCTAGCGAAGAAAACAGTGTTACATGTGTGTGCAGGGACTGGGGGAGTGTGGGGATGTGCCTGCTTGTGATATAAAGTGAGAGAATCGACTGTGAGTGCCTGTGTGTGTGTAGGTCCCGAGGGTAAATAGGTATTGTGTGTTGGTGCTGACATGAGGTAGAGCTGACATGAGGCAGTTTTATACATATATATATATGTACGCTGTGACCCCCCCGTGTGTGTGCTGTGACCCCCCCGTGTGTGTGCTGTGACCCCCCTCCGTGTGTGTGCTGTGCGCGCCCCCGTGTGTGTGCTGTGCGCGCCCCCCGTGTGTACGCTGTGCCCCCTTCCGTGTTTGAGCTGCCCCCCCAGTGCCCCCGTGTGTGTGCGCTGTCCCCCCCAGTGCCCCCGTGTGTACGCTGACCCCCAGTGCTTCTGTGTGTACAGTGCCCCCGTGTGTACGCTGTTCCCCCCGCAGTGCCCCCATGTGTACGCTGTCCCCCCCACAGTGCCCCCGTGTGAACGCTGTCCCCCCCGCAGTGCCCCCGTGTGAACGCTGTCCCCCCCCAGTGCCCCCATGTGTATGCTGTGCTCCCCCCCAGTGCCCCCGTGTGTACGCTGTCCCCATTGTCCCCCCACGTGTAAGCTGTGCCCCCCTGCGTGTAAGCTGTGCCCCCCGCATGTAAGCTGTGCCCTCCAAGTGTAAGCTGTGCCCCCCACGTGTAAGCTGTGCCCCCCGCGTGTAAACTGTGCCCCCCGCGTGTAAACTGTGCCCCCCGCGTGTAAGCTGTGCCCCCCGCGTCTACGCTGTCCCCCCCGCGTCTACGCTGTCCCCCCGTGTCTACGCTGTCCCCCCGTGTCTACGCTGCCCCGTGTCTATGCTGTCCCCCCGTGTCTCTACGCTGTCCCCCCGTGTCTACGCTGTCCCCCGTGTCTACGCTGTTCCCCCTGTGTCTACGCTGTCCCCCCGTGTCTACGCTGTCCCCCCTGTGTCTACACTGTCCCCCCGTGTGCACGCTGCGCCCCCCGTGTGCACGCTGCCCCCCAGTGCCCCGTGTGTACGCTGCGCTCCCCCCCTGTGTGTGCGCTGCGCTCCCCCCGTGTGTATGCTGTCCCGCCCCCAGTGCCCCCCATGTGTACGCTGTCCCGCGCCCCAGTGCCTCCTGTGTGTAATCTGCCCCCCCAGTGCCCCCCGTGTGTACGCATTATTATTATTGTAATTATTATATTTCCTGCCTAGACTCACTATCCCTGTGCATACCCTGTCCCCCCTACTATCCCTGTATGTACCCTGTCACCCCCCCCCAGTGCCCCCCGTGTGTACGCTGTCCCCCCCAGTGCTCCCCGTGTGTAGGCTGTCACCCCCTCCAGTGCCCCCCGTGTGTACGCTGTCCCTCCCCCAGTGCCCCACGTGTACGCTGCCCCCCAGTGCCCCCGCGTGTTTGCTGTCCCCTCTCCCGTGCCCCCGCGTGTTTGCTGCCCCCCCCGTGCCCCCGCGTGTTCGCTGTCCCCCCCAGTGCTCTCCGTGTACACTGTGCCCCTGTGTGTACGCTGCCCCCCGTGTATACGCTGCCACTCCCAGTGCCCCCCGTGTGTACACTGTCCCCCCCCAGTGCCCCCGTGTGTATGCTGTCCCCCCCGTGTCCCCTGTGTGTACCCTGTCCCCCCGTGTGTATGCTGCCCCCCAGTGCCCCCATGTGTACGCTGCCCCCCCCCCAGTGCCCCCCATGTGTACACTGTTTCCCCTCCCAGTGCCCCCCATGTGTACGCTGCCCCCCAGTGCCCCCCGTGTGTACGCATCCCCCCACACCCCAGTGCCCCCTGTGTGTGCGCTGTGTCCCCCCCAGTGCCCCCGCGTGTACGCTGTGCCCCGCCCACGTGTACGCTGTGCCCCCAGTGCCCCCGTGTGTACGCTGTGCCCCCGTGTGTACGCTGTTGTCCCCTCCCATTTGTGTACGCTGTGCCCCCGTGTGTATGCTGTGCCCCCTGTGTGTACCCTGTCCCCCCACTGTCCCTGTATGTACAATGTCCCCCCAGTGCCCCCGTGTGTATGCTGCCCCCCCAGTGCCCCCATGTGTACTCTGCTCCCCCCCAGTGCCCCCCGTGTGTACGCTGCCACCCCCCAGTGCCCCCCACGTGTACGCTGCCCCCCCATGTGTACGCTGTCCCCCTCAGTGCTGCCCGTGTGTATGCTGTCCCCCCCAGTGTCCCCCGTGTGTACGCTGTCCCCACCAGTGCCCCCCCATGTGAAAGCTTCCCCCCTGCCCCCGTGTGTACGTTGTGCCCCCCGTGTGTACGCTGCCCCCCCAGTAACCCCCCGTGTGTACGCTGCGGTCCCCCCCGTGTGCACGCTGCAGTCCCCCCCCGGTGTATGCTGCGGTTCCCCCACCCGTGTGTATGCTGCGGTTCCCCCACCCGTGTGTATGCTGCTGTCCCCCCCCTTGTGTACGCTGCGGTCCCCCCGTGTGTATGCTGTGGTCCTCCTCCCGTGTGTACGCTGCGGTCCCCCCCCCCCCGTCTGTACCCTGTTTCGTCCCCAGTGCCCCCCGTGTGTATGCTGTTCCCCCCCCAGTGCCCCCGTGTGAAATCTGTCCCCCCCCCCAGTGCCCCCCCGTGTGTACGCATTATTATTATTGTAATTATTATTATTATATTTCCTGCCCAGACTCTGTCCTCCCCATGCTGCCGCCGGGACTCGTCGGGACCAGGTTCAGGCGCTTCCACAGCCTGCGGCCTAACAGTCTGGTGAAGCCCCGGCCTTGAGTTGCTTCCGCCACCCGGAAGACAGAAAGCAGCCACCCGGGCCATCAGGGGAGCAGCTGCACCCAGGTAAATCCATCCCACCACTGTCCCTGTGTGTACCCTGTCCCCCCAACTGTCCCCCACACCACTATCCCTGTGCATACCCTGTCCCCCTTACTATCCCTGTATGTACCCTGTCACACCCCTAGTGCTCCCTGTGTGTAGGCTGTCCCCCCCCAGTGTCCCCCGTGTGTACGCTGTACCTCCCCCAGTAACCCCGCGTGTTTGCTGTCCCCCCCAATGCCCCCGCGTGTTCGCTGTCCCCCCCAGTGCCCCCACATGTACGCTGTCCCCACATGTACGCTGTCCCCCCCAGTGCTCTCCGTGTGTACGCTGTGCCCCAGTGTGTACACTCCCCCCAGTGCCCCCCGTGTGTACACTGTCCCCCCCCAGTGCCCCCCCGTTTGTATGCTGCCCCCCCAGTGTCCCCCGTGTGTACGCTGTCCCCCCCAGTGCCCCCCGTGTGTATGCTGCCCCATCCCCAGTGCCCCCATGTGTACGCTGTTGTCCCCCCAGTGCCCCCTTGTGTATGCTGTGCCCCCCCCATTTGTGTACGCTGTCCCCCCCAGTGCCCCCCGCGTGTATACTGTCCCCCCCCCCAGTGCTCCCCGTGTGTATGCTGCCCCCCCTAGTGCTCCCCGTGTGTACGCTGTTCCCCCTAGTGCTCCCAAGTGTGTACGCTGTCCTCCCTAGTGCTCCCCATGTGTACGCTGTCGCAAATTAATGCTCCCCCGTGTGTACGCTGTCCCCCCTAATGCTCCCCCGTGTGTACACTGTCCCCCCCTAGTGCTCCCCCGTGTGTACGCTGTCCCCCCTAGTGCTCCCCCGTGTGTACGCTGTCCCCCCTAGTGCTCCCCCGTGTGTGCGCTGTGGCCCCCGTGTGTACGCTGTGGCCCCCGTGTGTACGCTGTCACCTTCCCAGTGCCCCCCGTGTGTATGCTGTCCCCCTCCTTAGTGCCCCCACATGTACGCTGCCCCCCCAGTGCTCTCCGTGTGTACGCTGTGCCCCCGTGTGTACGCAGCCCCCCCAGTGCCCCCCGTGTGTACACTCCCCCAGTGCCCCCCGTGTGTACACTGTTCCCCCCCAGTGCCCCCCGTTTGTACGCTGCCCCCCCAGTGTCCCCGTGTGTACGCTGTCCCCCCCAGTGCCCCCCGTGTGTACGCTGCCCCATCCCCAGTGCCCCCATGTGTACGCTGTTGTCCCCCCAGTGCCCCCTTGTGTATGCTGTGCCCCCCCATTTGTGTACGCTGTCCCCCCCCTAGTACTTCCTGTGTGTATGCTGTCCCCCCCAGTGCTCCCCGTGTGTATGCTGTCCCCCATGTGTACGCTGTTCCCCCTAGTGCTCCCAAGTGTGTACGCTGTCCTCCCTAGTGCTCCCCCATGTGTACGCTGTCCCCCATTAATGCTCCCCCGTCTGTACGCTGTCCCCCCCTAATGCTCCCCCGTGTGTACGCTGTCCCCCCCGAGTGCTCCCCCGTGTGTACGCTGTCCCCCCCGAGTGCTCCCCCGTGTGTACGCTGTCCCCCCCTAGTGCTCCCCCGTGTGTACGCTGTCCCCCCCTAGTGCTACCCCGTGTGTATGCTGTCCCCCCTAGTGCTCCCCCGTGTGTATGCTGTGGCCACCGCGTGTACGCTGTCCCCCTCCCAGTGCCCCCCGTGTGTATGCTGTCCCCCTCTCAGTGCCTGTCCTAAGTATGCTGTGGCCCCCCCATTGCCCCCATGTGTACGCTGTCGTCCCCCACAGTGCCCCCGTGTGTATGCTGTGGCCTCCATTTGTGTACGCTGTCCCCCTCCAGTGCCCCCCATGTGTATGCTGCCCCCCCCAGTGCACCCATGTGTACGCTGTCCCCACCATGTGAACGCTGCCCCCCCGTGTGTATGCTGTCCCCCCATGTGTATGCTGTTTCCCCTGTGTGTGTATGCTGTCCCCCCCCAGTGCCCCCGTGTGTATACGCTTTCCCTCCCCCAGTGCCCCATGTGTGTATGCTGTCCCTCCCCCAGTGCCCCCCGTGTGTAAACTGTCCCCCCTCAGTTCCCCCCGTGTGTACGCTGTGCCCCCCAGTGCCCCTCGTGCCTAAGCTGTGCCCCCCTATGTGTACCCCGTGTGTACATTGTCCTCCTTCAATGCCCTACAGTAAAGCTTCTACACTCTGGGTGTCATGCTCATTGCCAGGGGTTTCATGGGATGGATGTCTTGCCTTTTGACAGGGGTTTGCCAGTCATTACCAGGGGTGCGCTATCATTAAACATTTAAAAAATCCAATTTTATTCTAACACTGAAATTTTTAAATTTCAAATAAAAAAAAAAAAATTGAAAAAAGCTATGAAATTCCATTGACAAAAAACCTTACGGTTTCACATGTCCCATTAAGGCTTCATACACATGATCTGGCATTTCAGAAACCTGATGTACTTTAACGCTTCCACTCCAAAAAGCAATGAAATTCCGATCATTAAGGCTGACGCCTTAATGGACGTGTTCCTTGCGCAATACAGATATGGTACGCCATCACAGCCTGTGGGTAAGTGCAGATTCAGCACTCTCACAGAGTGAGATTGCTGTCACTCACACAATGGTGGAGCTGCTAATTCACAGATTTGTGTGCTCATTGGAATACACACATGCAGTTCAGAGTTCATCTTGAAATCTTAAAATCGAATCGCATCGCATGGCATGGCATGCGATTTGTACCATGCGATGCGATTTTCAATTGGAAAGACCCGATTTTTTATTGTATGGTCACCCATGGGTGACTAGTATGTTAAATGGACCTTTTCATACCCCCACTATCCATGTGGGCATGGAGTTGATATAATATAGTGTGGCGAGCGCAGCGAGCCACCAAGCCCGAAGCATGACGTGCGCAGCGAGCCCAGCGAGGGGACGCGATTACGTGTCCACTCACCACGCTTCGGGCTCGGTGGCTCTCTGCCCTCGCCACACTATATAAAATCAACTCCATGCCCACATGGATAGTGGGGGTATGAAAAGGTCAATTTAACATACTAGTCAACCATTAGGGTGCATGTTAAACTAAAAATAGGATGTAATCGCATCGCATCGCATGCAATTTGTAATGGCATGCGATGCAATTTAAAATTGTATGCTTTAGGGTCTTAGGACCCGAAAATCGGGTCCCATCGCATCGCATGCCTTAATTAGTGGCATGCGATGCGATTAATCGGGCGCCCAGATATTACACAAGTACCGATTGTTCTTTACCTAGGTATCAATACGCGTGCATCATTACTAATCATTCTGTCAATGTAGATACTGGGTCACATCAAATATGGTGTTGTGCATGCCAAAACATAAACAAGCATGCGCTGAATTTTTTTTTTTGTATGTAGCGACACACTAGGATCCAGCCTCAGTATCTAGGCAATATAGAAGCTTGTGAGTCACTATCAGGATGTTCAATGCGTTCCAAATACTGGGCTTCTGGGTATGGATACCAGTACTTGAAATAATATATAAAAAACTCTTGTATTCTAAATTTTAATGCTCATTTTGATAGTATCTTAATAAAATTAACAATTGGTTTTCCTTCTAGGTTCACTGCATTTTAAGACGAGTTGTTATTTGAATGTGTATAATTAAGGTGCGGGACTGCCTATTCACACACCTAAGTCTGATTGTTAATTATCTAAGGTATATATACCTGCTCATTTACAACTGCTAGTCACCTTGAAATAGCTGCATTTGACCAGCGATACGCGTCGGTGATGGGGCTCTAGCACACAGCTGGCACCCATTCATCAAATCCAGATGAACTTGGCAAGAATTTCCTATTTAACTGCTAAACCACCAACTTGGAAAAACACAGCATTCTAGTGAGGACGGCTTCGACATCCCAGTACATTTCATTACTCCAGCGGATAACCCAGCTACACCCTTGCTGTAAAAAACTTTGGAGAGGACACTGGGATTGTCATTTGTAAAGAGACTCTAGCGGACAGCAACATCATCCGCAGAATCGAGAGGACTCAAGAATCGAGACACAATAATTGCCCATCACGAATTCCTCCAGCGGTGAGATACCCACTACAGTATATCAACTATAAATGACGTAATTGTTACAACATCTTGCCAATAACTGAGGAACTATTGTGCCCGATTTATGGTGCCATTCCCCCATGCCAATGTGCTGTTTACTTCAGACTTATCTCTGACATATTACTAATTTTTCTTGCTATATTTTAATTGTTCTTTAATGTTTTTTTTTATAAATTATTAATTAATATATAGACAGTCCCGCTTGCATATATATGTGAAAAATTGTAAAAACTAAAGCGCTGCTTTTTTCTCTCTCCTAGAGGTGCTTGACTATACACCGCACTCAAGCAGCAGCTTATTAGAGAAGCCTGAATATACAGATTTGTAAAAAGGAGGTGGTATGCAGGCAGGAGGTGGTATGCAGGCAGGAGGTGGTATGCAGGCAGGGGGTAGGTATGCAGGCAGGGGGTAGGTATGCAGGCAGGGGTGGTATGCAGGCAGGAGGTGCTATGCTGCCAGAGGTGGTATGCAGGCATGGGGTGTTATGAAGGCAGGAGGTGGTATGCAGCCAGAGGAGGTATGCAGGCAGGGGGTGGTATGCAGGTAGGGGTGGTATGCAGGCAGGGGGTAGGTATGCAGGCAGGGGGTAGGTATGCAGGCAGGGGGTGGTATGCAGGCAAGGGGTAGGTATGCAGGCAGGGGGTAGGTATGCAGGCAGGAGGTGGTATGAAGGCAGGGGGTGGTATGAAGGCAGGAGGTGGTATGCAGGCAGGAGGTGGTATGCAGGCAGGGGGTGGTATGCACGCAGGAGGTGGTATGCAGGCAGGGGGTGGTATGAAGGCAGGGGGTGGTATGCAGGAAGGGGGTGGTATGAAGGCAGGAGGTGCTATGCTGCCAGAGGTGGTATGCAGGCATGGGGTGGTATGCAGGAAGGTGGTGGTATGAAGGCAGGAGGTGGTATGCAGCCAGAGGAGGTATTCAGGCAAGGGGTGGTATGCAGACAGGAGGTGGTATGCAGGAAGGGGGTGGTATGCAGGCAGGAGGTGGTATGCAGCCAGAGGAGGTATGCAGGGGGTTGTATGCAGGAAGGGGGTGGTATGAACGCAGGAGGTGGTATGCAGGCAGGGAGTGGTATGCAGGAAGGGGGTGGTATGCAGGAAGGGGGTGGTATGAAGGCAGGAGGTGGTATTCAGGCAGAGGTGGTATGAAGGCAGGAGGTGGTATGCAGGCAAAAGGTGGTATGGAGGCACTGCCATTTTTAGGTGTCACCCGGCCGTTTTCTTGGAGTATCAGAATAACCACAGGCATGCCCAAGCTCAGGACTTAATTAGCCTCATTCTATCCCACACTTTCGGCAGGGTCAGGCTTACAAACAGACTGCACACACTGGAAAAATCATTAGATGGTGAGAGAGTTGTGAATGGAACAGCAGATGGCCACCGTCTGGTGAGACTTTCACAAGCCATTTGCAGGAAACGGGATTTCACTCTATCTGGGCGGTGCCTGCTCTGCAACTTCACCAAGCAGCGATCAGGTCTGAATAGAGGCATAACTAGAATGTGGTGAAACGCATCCCAAGGATTGCTTTAGGAAATCCCGACTCATTGACAACTCGAACCCTCACTGTTGGAGCAGAGCGCCCACCACTCTACCCCGCTGATACTTGCTGATAATTCTATAGCGCACACCAGCATCCCACGGCCAACAACAAGCCCACGGGTGGAGTCACCTTTGCAAGCTTGCAGTGAATGGAACCCACATGCCTGGAGCCCTGTGCAGGTGGGAAGTGCAGCTGCTGTAATCCAGGACTACGAACCGGCAGCCCGCGCTGGGAGCAAAGATGTACTTTAGCCATCCGTCATACAGTGAGTGTTCCCCGCAGCATTCCCTTAGCTGTGCTAGCAATATCCCCCACAAAGGAGGTACAAGTTGGAACACGGCTACACACAGGAACGGGGCATTTCATTAACTGAAACCATCTTAAGGTGCTTATTGTCAAACCCAGTCGTACTAACTCTCCACTTACCACTTTTACATTCTAATGGATATGTGGACTCACACTTAAAGAATACATCCATTTATTTTGGTTTATCCCCTTCCATCCCATTAATGCAAGTTGATGAGCATGTCTGGGTGACAGCTATCAGATTTACATCTGCTCCAGTGATTGCTTTTATGCTTAATTTTTAACACTTTAATATATTATCATATGTTATTTTGATACCCCCGGGTGGTTTTTTGTATGTCATTTATATATGCTGCTTAAAATCAAAATTTATTTTTTTATTAATATTGTTTGTTTTTTACTTTAAGCGCCACTTGATCTACGTGTTTTTGACATATAGGCAGAAAGTCCAGAAATACTGGGCAAACTTGTGGAGCATTATTTGTACAGTATACTAGATAAAAACCCGTCAATATGGCGGCTTAGTCCCTATCTGCTCCTACCTCCAATCTCTGCCTTCACAGCTTCATCTCTCCATATCCAGCAAGTTTGAAACAGATCATTTTGTTTTTACTTTCTGTTAAAGACTAAGGGCTTTATTCTAGTTTGGGCGGCTGGGCCGTACGCGTATGTTCCGGGGGGTTTTTTATCTGCTCATGCGTACCATCTGCAATGCGCAGGCGCGACGACTCCACAACGCTCACGGACGGGTCTTTCCGTGCGAAAAAACCTGTCTGCAAGAGTACGGTCATTGTGGGCGGCATAGGGGCGTGTTGAGGGGAGCGGCCAAAATAATGAGGGAAACTGGGCGTAAACATGGGCGTACACGGGGGAGTGCACAAAAAATGTACGCTGCTACTACCGCTCGGTTGGCGAAAGCACCGTGCATTTCGGACACAAAACAGGCGGCCGCCAACCGCCACCTCAGACCACCCCTACAGATACCGCATGCCAGCGTGCGCCTGGGTCTGCTAATAAACGCTGATTACTACTCAAACACATACACCTGAATGTAATAAGCAATGCTGCAGTCTATTAAGTCCAAACCATGATTTCACTATCTGCAAGCCACACACAGCACTCAAACACATTGGAAGCTTATCTTTCTACACTTCTCTACATGTAAAGGTTGGTTTCATTTAAGGTAAGAATCTTTTTGAGATCAGCTTATATATGCTAAGGTAGGTATTTCTAAAACATTTGTACACAATCACTACGTGTTTTCCTATACTTTACACAGTAGCACACTCAATCTACACACGTCGACATGTGTCAACGTGTTCACTCTAATACAAACATAGGTTTTGTATTTATGATACAAATACATACAAACCCCATCTAACACCTACAAAGGATGTTTCTGCAATGTTTTCAGCCCATGGCCACTATTTTGCACACAATCTTTGTATATCACCCAAAATACATAACTGTACCACTTTCTGATGTGCTATGAATTGGATTTTACTACACTCTGGATGTAAAATGTCACCAATCACATTATTGCAATCACATCTCTCTAAAGGTGCGTACACACAGGGGCGATTGTGCAAAATTGCGGGCAATATGGTCGCTGAGCGACCATATTGCCCGCAATGGGAGTGTGCACCGGCGATATATCGCCGGGTGCGCGCTCCTGTTTTTGCCCCTGTGGCGATCGCTGGTCGCAGGAACATGCTCCTGCGACCAGCTGATTACCACTGCCGGGCTCCCCCCGGCAGTTTCTTTCATCAGCGACCATCTCTGGTCGCTGATGTAAAGTAGAAACTGAGCAATATATTGCTCAGCTATATATTGCTCAGCAATATATGGCTGAGCAATATATCTCCCCCGTGTGTACGCACCTTAACAAAGGATTCCTACATCTGCTTATGACACTGAGAAATCATTTATATGGAAATGTGTTAACATGTTTGTTCACAAGCTCTTTCATCATGTTTGGTCGACTCACACATCTTTAACATACCTGTACCAAGACATACTTTTTTTTTTAGGGAGGACACATATGCATTTCTACACAAATGTACATTTTGATCCCTGTTTGCCTACCTCACCCACTCCATGACGAGATCATTGTTCTGGACCTGCTTTTACCTACTAATGTTGGAGTTCCCTCACCTGCACACAAACTGCTTTCTCACCTATTAAGTTGCTCTGCACATGTGCTGACACAAACTAATTAGCTGGGAAAAGTTGGATATGAACATGTGAATCGCCATGGAAAGGGTTACACATGGGAAACTTCTACAACACTTTAATAAATGCACAAAAATACCCTGGTCAGTAAGTACACATAAATGTATTATTTGTTTCACACAAGAAATTACACATACAACAATTGTGTTTTGATTCTTAAAACAAATTTATTTACTGTTCAGCATCACAGCTTAGTTCACAATTTAATATCATAAAAAAAAAATCTAACATATTGTCAAAAATAACAATCAGCAACAGCAACAGGTTGCATATCTCCAAACATGTGTTACCCTGCAAATGCAATGGTGAGAGAAATGTGGACACCAGAATACGACCTGCAACAACCAGGGAGAATACTAAGCATGATACACACCACCAAAAATAAAACCTGCATTTCTAGAGGTCAAAATAAGGACTTTAATGCCCATGGCACGAAAATGGATAGATGGCCCACTCAAGAAGTGGATGTCCAGTTCAATTTAAAAATTTGGTTTCCAAACACAGAGGAAGTGACCCAGGTGTCATTATTTTGGCCCTTTTTTCCCCTTTTTGGATGGGGCCTTGGGGACAGGGGCCTTTGGCACTGAAGGCTTGCGCCCTCTTCCCCTAGTGGACACAGGAGGGTCAGCAGAGGTGGAAGGTTGGGGAGCAGCTTGGGGTGGGCCAGCAGATGGTAGATTGTCCCTTAGGGACCTGGCGGTGGTCAGCAGCTCCGCCAGAATGGCTGAGTTGTTGGGCAATGCTTTGCATGCCAGCCGCCAGAATGTCATTCTGGCGTTGCATGGCCTCAAACTGCTGGGTGTTGCTCTCCTTCCAATCCCCCATGAATTCCACAAACTGCTGCTGACGACCTGCAGCCTCCAACCCTTGCTGCCTGATCTTGTCCAGCATCTTGATCCACCTGGCATCAGATGTGGCCTGTGGCGGGAGGTGGCGTGTTGGTGGAGGCTTGACCACTTGCTCCACCGGTGGCTCTGAAGAGGAAGATGCTGCCGGTTGATCAGCTGGTTCTGCTTCTTCTAGGATAATAATTTTAAACAATGTCACCATCACATACACAAAAAAATCTCTCTAACCAAATACAATGCATTACTGTGACTTACCATCAAAAGCAGCAGCAAAAACCTCCACCGGGAGCTCACTATCCATATTGGATATCCCCCTGACCTCGGCAACATCAATTACATCCAAGGCCTCCTCCTCCAGGGGGGTATATTCCAAGTTCTCTGGGATATGCCCCCTCCCGGTGGACATTCTGTAGTTGTACCGGTCAGTCATCTTCCTCTTCAGTGTAGTTTTAAAGTCTGACCACCTACAAGTTAAAACATACAAACATCACCATGAGATATGTGCACCACTGTGCTAGTGAACATCATGACTACGTTACATTTCCTAGTGTGGGTGACCTTATGTTTTTTGTGCTTAGGTTTCCCACACACACATTAATGTCTCCATTATGAGGCATTTCAGTGTCTCATCTCATTCATTATGCCACTAAATGCACATACATAGATCACTATGCAGAAATGACATCATCCATGGCCAAATTATGCACCTCCACCTGGTGTGAAACTACACATTCCACCATAGCTTGACAGTGTTGATAATATGGAGTTATTTAACTATGGGAAGACATGCTGGGATGTGTAGTTTCACACCAGCTACATGTGCACAGTTTTGACATCCTTGTTTCAGTAGCATCATCTGGAACTTGTTACTACAACTCTTTTACAACTACACACTTTCTGTTGTCCCATCACATACTTCACATGAGCAGAACTGTGCACATAACCTCACATCACACCAATGGTGCATGTTTCATAGATAAATGTGGGTTATTAGACATGGTTTTGTTCACATTTGTCATTGAAGTGTAGCAATATCTACAAACTCACCTTTCTAATATTCTCAAAACATACATGTAACATATGTACACACATAAGACATTATCAGGGGGAGAAACACACTTGCCTTTTCTTCACTGATGCCACATCTCTTTCCACTTTTGACACCTGGTTCACTTCCTCTGTGATCTTCTCCCAAAGGTTTTTTCTTGCACTGGCACCCGGCTTCCTGGTAGGCAATTCTATCCATTCTCGTGCCCTGGGAACTAAAATACACAATTCCTCTAGAAATGCAGGGTTTCTTTTTTTTGGTGGTGGTATCCTGCTCAGTACTCGTCCTAGATGGTGCAGGTCGTTTTCTGGTGGCAAGCAGGAGGAGCAGTTTGCAGGTGCACACTAAATATATATGCTAGACCTTTTAATATCTTGCTATATTGCATTTGAGGTTATTAGCATAGTAATGGCCATTAGTATGGGCTTGTCCACCGCATCCAGGTTACCTCAATAGGAGGTTTTCTGGTGGCCCCAGTTCTCTCACCATGCACCTGCTTGGTCTCACATGTTTGGAGAGATGCAACCTGTTGTTGTGGCTGGTTGCTTGACCCTTGTGGAGCTGGTGGCGTTGTTAGTGAGGGTCCCCCTTGGTCTTGGGCCCTCCTTCTCCGCTCCTGCTCCCTCTGCCTCAAACTTTCAAGCAGGGATTCTGCTTGTGCTCTTCGTAGGGCGTCCTCAGCTGCGGAATCATCTGAGTCAGACATGTTTGCAGCAATTATGGCCAGAATCTGAATGGATATTTATATGGTAATTTCCCGCCTGGATCAAGAGGGCGTATATTTTTTACCGCAATGTAGTAGCTAATTTTCGCCGATATTTTCCGGTGATATTTCCCGCCGATAATTTCCACGTTTATGACCGCGGAAATTACGCTGGTCTCAACGCACCTGAGCATTCACCTGTACATGCACATACACAGGTTGTTGACCATTGTGTGAAACATGGTGAAATGTGTGCACATGTTTTTCCAATGATGAGTGTTTTCAGGTGGTCTCTGTTGGGAGTACATGTATGCTTTTTTAAACAAATGTATAAACATACCAACATTACAATTCTTTCCTTACATTTGTTATGAGGATACATTTCTCATACACCAACATGCTGTATGTGCCTTGTTAGCGTATGTATTAGTAGATGGTTGCGTGTATTATTTTTCGCACACTGTATATACAGTACGTCTCTCTCTACATTGAAAGCATACTGTATGTTATGGTGTGCATATCGGAACGGTCCGCGAAAGTTTTTATTTGCATACATATTGTTAATGCAAGATGGATCAATAAAGTTAATAATAAAAAAACTCGCTTTTAGACCAATCAGCAACCACCCAAAGTTATATATGTACCTGCAATTAATACCTGCGCCATTGCCAATATGTTTTCCCCAAGGGCTAACCCCTTCAGCAATGTTGAGCTGCTGGCGTTGGTCCAAGTAATGGACCAGCGCCTGGGGCCCATATCTTTCTAATGAAGCTAAGCGGCGGGCGTATAACGCTGCCCGCCGCTTCATCTACCGCCGGACCAGCGTCCGCAGAAGCCTGGGGCAGGTTCAGCGGCGCTGGTCTGAGCTGCAGCGGAGGCAGCCACAGCTACTATGCGCCATTCGGCGCCATATCGCCCAATGTAAGTATATCACTTTCAAATATTTATGCGTTTTATAGCATTGCGTTCTGTAGTTTTAAAACATGTGCATGAGTATGTGGGTGTATAGGGGGTGTATAGGGGGTGTATAGGGGGGGTATATGTAGTCCCTCTGTTTTTGGGTGTAGCAAATCAATCAGTTAGCATGATAAATGTATTCAATATAACTGAAATTATAATTTGTAAGGTTATGAACATGACTAATGTGAATTTTTTTTTTATCCCCCAAATTTATGAAACCCAACCTTCGATTGCTATGCCATCAACATGAACATTTCAGCATGCGCAAGGGCACGCATGGCAGCCCGGGAGGAGGCAGCCCGAGAGGAGGCAGCCCGAGAGGAGGAAGTGGAGTCAGAGGAAGGGCCAGAGGAGGAAGAGGAGGCGGAGGAAGGGCCGGAGGAGGAGGAGGCAGAGGAAGGGCCAAAGGAGAAAGAGGAGGCAGAGGAAGGGCCGGAGGAGGAAGAGGAGGCAGAGGAAGGGCCGGAGGAGGAAGAGGAGGCAGAGGAAGGGCCGGAGGAGGAAGAGGAGGCAGAGGAAGGGCCAGAGGAGGAAGAGGAGGCAGAGGAAGGGCCAGAGGAGGCAGATGAAGTGCCGGAGAAGGAAGATGATGATGATGAGGAGGAAACATTGGGGCCTGCTGGTGCCCACCCCATATCAACCTCCCCTTCCACCAGCAACACCCCTACCCCCACCCACACCCCTACCCCCACCCCATTTCCAACCCCCCTACACCTCCCCACCACTCACACCCAAACCTCTCCAATCCCCACTCCAACCCAATGCCTTTATCCCAAATCCAATCCCATCCCCCTTGCTCCTGACCCCCCCAACCACCAGACACCCAACCAGCGGCGAGCAGGATGAGTCATCTAGTCGTAAGTAAATAATGTGCCTAATGTTTACCTACACATTTCTACACATAAACAATCACAACAACCACATATGTGTATCCAACATCAATATTATTTGCAACATATCACTGCAGGTCGACCATGAGGTGTGGCCTGTTCTTCTCCAGGAACAAGGGTCCCCTTGGTGGTTTTTTTGAGTGTGGCCATGCCTCACCCCTTGAAAAATTGACATAACAGTACATCCAATGACATATCCGACATTAGTGGTGTTGTAGGTATGTGGGTCCAGATGTTGTGTAACTCCACTTCCCAGCATGATGTGCAACATTAATTTATAGATTGTTTTGTTAATAGTGTGTGAGGCCATGCGGATGCATGCTTTACAAACATAGCTTTAGGCCTAGAATTTGTACAGCAATGTCCTAAATTTAAAATAGTAAGGAGTGCTTAAGCCGCAACAATGTCATAACCCTTAAATAGCACAGCCTAATTGTGAGGTTAGAGGTGAGTCCCCCAAAACAAAACTACCAATTGGGATACAGCATACATTCATCCAAGAAGGAGTAATTTAATGTTATTTACTATGTACAGCATGTGTGTGTTAACATATTGGTTTTTAGTACTGTGTTTACATCAGACCCATCTTCAATGTAGTTTAAAAATGTATGTGGCCTTCACACATAACTCACAACTTCTTATTATGTACAAACACAACAAACATTTGTGTATATTATGTATTAATTTTTTTTCCCATCACTACAGACACTGAACAGTACCAGGAGGAGGTGGCAGTCATCATTCAGGAGATATTCCTGACTCTCCTGTACCTCCACATCCTGTTTTACCAGCTGGAGGCCCGCATATAAATTTATTTAAAAAGTTTAAAAGTTTATATGTTAATAATAAAAATTTCTGTACAGAGAGAAGTTGCCTGTGTTGTTAATCAAAAATATGTTTGCAGGTTTGTAAGGGCAGGTACATAGGGATGTGTAATGTAAGTTATACTTTTTAATTTGAGGTGAGGGGTAACGATTGCTGTGTGAATGTGTGTGTTTTTGAGTTAAATAAGACATAGTGAAAAAGCATGAATATTTAATGTTGTTAGAGTAAAACATCACACTTAACATCAGGGTAGGTATACATAGTACAAATTCGGATCACACTAATTATGAACATAATTTAGTACATAAACACAAACACCAACACCAACATAACTTTATTTAAAAGTAAATTGCAATGTGGGGACACATAGATAGTGATAAAAATGCAACATTAGAACATAAAATATTTACATGTAAGGAGGGTTAAAATGTATTATTTTTAGCCTGTTCATTAAGGTAGACAATTGAGGTAATAGAAAACAATAATTGATTAACAAATAGAATAATTCTTTTAATTGTCTTAATCATAGTTGAAAGGGTAGATTATGAGGGCCATATATGTGAAGGGTATGCCAGCGTGAACGGACATACAGTACGCTCACTCTCACGAGCGGTGACATACGCTGAGTTTTCCATTGAAAACAATAGAGACCCGTCCGTGCACGGTGGCGTACGCTCAGATAGCCGCAAGAAGTCGGTGGGAAGACGGATGAGAGATGTCCGTAAACGGTGGCGTACGCTCTGTTGTACGCCAGTTGTCGGAGTCTAAGGGGTGATCCGTCCGTGCACGTTGGTGTAGGCTCAAGTGTACGCCACTCCCCTTTGTCGGTGTTTGTGACCGTCCGTATGCGGCTGTGTTGTGGGTGGTACGCTGATACGGGACGTACGTACGTTTGGCCGCCGCAACCAGAATAGGGTCCTAAGTTAGTCCGTTGAGGGCTTCTAGTGGTCACTGGTGGTACTTCACCTCAAAAAGGTAAGGAGTAGTTACATAAGACCTATCAGGCCCAGTCATTGCCGTTGAGGGGGGGGGGATGTGGTGTTTTCAGGGTGTACCGGTAAAAAATGTATACAGGCACAGGTGTTTATGGGGAGGGTCTCTGATGTCAGTACTGAACACTTCCAGCCTGTCTCAGATTAGTGGAAGCATCTGACCTACTCACATTTCCTCAGATGTCAAACTATCTTCGATGTTCTGGTATTTGTGTATGGATCTGCGAATATGCACAGGGGGATTTCTCTTTCTGTCTGAGCACTGGCTTCCTGCTTGCAGTCAACTGCAATTTCTCAGATTAACGATCATACCTGAATGAGCCCCAATATTGTCAATGACAGCATGCTCAGCATGTGGCCAATAAAGGTATGTTTTGTTCTGGAGCTCAGGGAATTCAAGGAAAACTGCTAAATCTTTGCTAAAAGTGGTACTAATGCATGTAACCAATGATCACAGGACACGCGTCACACTCACCAGTTCCTCTGCAGTATCAATAGCCACCAAGGATGCATTATGTGACCGGCAGAAGCTCTGGCTGTGGGTCCATGTGTCATCAGTCTCAGAGAAAAAGTAACATTTGCCCCGGAACCAGACCCAGTCATCCTCACATGGAGCAGCCATTAGTAAGTAGGTTTGTAGTAATAGAGCTGTAAATAGATAATATTTATACAAATAAATTTTATTACCAATTTGTTCTCTATAATTTGTAATAATCGAGCAAGTGTGACGGATGCTACACTGAATGTAATAGACTATCCAAGATGTGGGGACCCTGGGCCAGTTTCAGACCGGCTCACTGGGCTGCCAATGCTTGGAGCCCAGAGAGCAGGTAGCTGCCAAATGCGCGCCCCCACTCCCGCACCCATGTGCACCGCTGCAAAAACATACGCAGCTCTTCTCCAGGAAAGGGGGGGGGGGGGGAGTGAGCGCTGAGTGAGCCAGGACTCGGAAGAAGGAGGCCGCTGATGATGTCAGCAGCCCTCCCTCCCAACATCCGCAGGATGCCGACGGCACACCCCCAAATGCCTGCAGGCTGTCAATCACCCTGTGAGCAGTGGGCGAATCGAAATTGCTGCTACATTATAATTTAAATCGAGATTGTTGTATTGCATTGTGGTATTAATTGATACAAGTGTCCTATTAATATTTTAACACCGGACGGTGTTTTAATCCATATAGTACAAATTAAATAAACTGTTTTAATTCCAACAGCGCTGTTTGAATACATTTTTATTTTGTTGCTGCACCATCCCTGCCTGCTGTGACCATCTGCTTACAGAGGCTGCCATCCCTGACATTGGGCAGAAGTCCCAGGGACAAAAAAATACAGGGGTGTCTATGGGAGAAGGAATAGCTGCATTGTAGAAGTAGCCCGGTAAGTCCGATCATCTCAGTGTTATTAGTAAGCAGCATTACAGATACAGGTTTATTAAGTGGATCACAAGCTAAAAGAGACAAAGCCAACCATGTGTACATTTATCTTACATAAAGCAGTATCTGGCGTGGGTGTCACCTTAACTTCTCCATGATGGCGTGACTGCTCACCTGGAACCAAAGAAAGAATACAGGTAAATGAGTGTCCTCTGGGCACTGCTGGTCAGTGCTGTCTGTGTATTGCAGATTATGGTGTCTCTGCGCTCAGATGTTGCTGCTTACCTGCCCTGACGAGAACAGCTGTTATAACGATTTGTACAAATAATAGGGAGATCATCAATAGCCCATTAGCAAAGATCAGACGAAGATATCTTCTTGGTTCTAAAACGGATTCCATATTAACAAAAAAAAGATAGAAAGATGAAACTTGATTTTAACACAAACCATTCTAAGACAATATAAAGCGGTCACTCCTATTAGCCACAGTGATCTTCTTCTGGGTGCGAATCATTGTGAGGCACTTTATGCAGGCTAAATTCATCTTGTTGCCCATCCCCCTATGCCCCATAGGTCTCCAAGCTATTTTGTTTTTAAATTCAGCCCACAAAGGGTGCAAGGTTGGGTGCCGTTGCCAGCCTAGAATCTACACTCTGATGACACATCGCACCGTATAAGATTAACCCGAAATTGGAAATAATCAGACAGTAAGGAACAGCAGCTGTACAATAAAAATTAATTATTAATGGTTTAAATTGAAAATATTTTATTTGTGCAAATTAAAATGTAGCCAATCCAGGTGAGGGTACCAGCAACTCCTGATGGCCCAACAGATCATTGGAGTTCATTATAATTAATTTGCTCCCCTGCATGTTCCCACAGGGGAGCAATGTTAAATGGGCCACAGAGCCCTAATAGTCCCCCTGAAGTCTGAAATGGCCCCCAGAATTGTTAACGCCACCCCACGATCAACGTGAACCCGAAGCGTGGCGAGCGCAGCGAGCCCGCGAGGGGACGCGGATACCTGTGAAGCCCGCGAAGGGACGCGTTTACCTGTGAAGGTATCCGCGTCCCCTCGCCACGCTTCGGGCTCGGTGGCTCGCTGCGCTCGCCACACTATTCTATTCTCAACTCCACGCCGACGTGGATAGTGGGGGTATGAAAAGGTCGGAGGACGCGTACCGCCGCCCCTCGCGGGCTCGCTGCGCACGCCACGCTTCGGGTTCACGTTGATCGTGGGGTGGCGTTAACAATTGTGGGGGCCATTTCACACTTCAGGGGGACTATTAGGGCTCTGTGGCCCATTTAACATTGTTTCCTATGGAAAAATCGCAAGCATTGAGGCATTGAACACTAAAATCGCGTCCATTCAGACTTTTAACATTGTTCCCTATGGGAAATCGCGGGCATCACGGGCATCGCGTCGCACCCGTTTTTTTAGTGCATGCGATGGCCGCGATTTTTTACCCCCGATGACCGCGATGCCAATTGCAGGCGCCGTGCTAGGTAAAGAGTACCCATTTCCCTTCCCTATGTAGGCAGAATACCTAATCCTTCCCTGTATAGGGACCAAAGCAATATAGGGAGCTACCTAGGGTTCCACCCACCACTATCTGCAATCTGTACCACCAGGCAAAGGCTTATAGCAGGCCTGGCCAACCTGTGGCTCTCCAACTGTTGTGAAATCAGCCTAGGTTAGGGGCAGATGGAGGAGTTCAGGCTGCAAGGCAAACTTTGTATAAAGTGGCAGCACCAGCCTTCGGGAGCCTGGGCTAGCTGCAGCGCACACCTCTGAAGAACCATTCCTCCCATTAACCCTGCCCTCCCACACAGCCGCAAAGTCTTTGTTGGACAAGTCTAGATGATGTGAGTGACAGCTGACCCCAGGATGCCACCAGTTCTCCAGCAGAGCCACTACCTGACTGGAGGGATAGTCTTTGTAAGAGGGAAAATGGTACAGTTTATACACTGAGTCAGTGGTTCTGTATGGGGGTGCAGCCAGAGACAATGAAATTACAGTCAGAAAGAAAATGGAAAGAATGTCTCCTTCTTGGCGCGCAGAGGTAGGTATTGAAAAATATCCTAAATTTACAAAAACATTTAACGTTTAGGTACTTATGTAATATCTGGGTGCCCGATTTTTTCATTGCATCACATCGCATGCAATATAGTGGCATACAATTCATGCAATGCGATTTTTCACTGTAAAGACCCGATTTTTAATTGTATAGTCACCCATGGGTGATTTCATACCCCCACTTTCAAACTACGCATGGAGTTGATTTTATATAGCGTGGCGAGCGTAGCAAACCACCGCGCCCGAAGCGCAGCGAGCGCAGCGTGCCCCGCGCGGGGACACAGAATACATGTAAAGTAATCCGTGTCCCCTTGCGGGGCTCGCCACACTATATAGAGTCAACTCCATGCGTAGTTGGATAGTGAGGTAGTATGAAATCACCCATGGTTGACTATACAATTAAAAATCGGGTCTTTACAATGAAAAATCGCATCGCATGCCTTAAGTAGTGGCATGCAATGAAAAAATTGGGTGCCCAGATAATACATAAGTACCAACGTTTATCAGGTATATTTAAAACCATTATAACTGTGAAATATTTATGAATTTATTTGAGTTTCAAATATATATATATATATATATATATATATATACACTAGGTGATTCATCGCGCCCTATGGGCGCTCTTCACACCGTCGTAAGGGGCTGCGCCCCCTTAATTTGTGAACATTTGTATATGAGAAAGATGGTTAGAATTGTATGAAAGATGGCCTCTATTGCAACTTGAGTTATAGGTGAAATGTGTTAAATAGAGAGCATATGATGTGGAAGGGGGTGTGTATTGTTTTGTTTAATTAAAAAGCAGTTACAGAGTAAGATGTACATTTATAGTGTGGATGGTACAGTGACATTTGTGGGTGTGGGGGGGGTGTGTGTGTGCATGTTGTTTAGGTGTGTGTGTGTGTGCAATAGTATAGTAGGGTGTTTTTGAGTCAGCGGCTTCCCACTGGCGGAGGTCACGACACAGGAAAACAGGAGGCTGGGTAGTGATAGGGGTGTGTGGACATAAGGGGGACTAAAGAGGAGGGTGGGAGATACTGTGCAGCTTCTGCCAGTGGGTGAGGGTCCAGTGTGGCAGTACAGGAGTACAGGATGGTGGCCCTGAGTCAGTGTCTCCTCCTACTGGGTGGGAGTTAGGGTACATGAGAGCAGGAGGCTGGGCTATGAGGCATGATAGGGGCATGTGGCCAAAACAGCGTCAGCGACTCCCCAGTGGTGGAAGTTACGGTTCAGGAGAGCAGAAGCTGGGTAGTGATAGGGGTGTGTGAGTATACGGGGACTAAAGAGGGGCTTAGGGGTGCCGTGAATTGTGGGAGGGGCGTGGGGGGTGCCGTGAATCAAGGGAGGGAGGGGGCGCAGGTGTCCGCGAATCACGGGAGAGGGCGGGGGTCTGCAAAGCGTGGGAGGGGGCGTGAATTGCGGGAGGGGGGGTTGCGAATTGTGGGAGGGGGGGTGTGCAGGGGGTGACGTGAATCGTGGGAGGGGGCATGAATCGTGGGGGTGTGTGCGGGGGGTCCGTGAATTGTGGGAGGGGGGGGCACGGGGCACGATAAATCACCTAGTTGGTTATATATTCTTGTAGAAGGATGGTAGGATGTTGCTGTCATTCAGAATGCATTTACATAAACAGTAATAGTAGCAGTAAAAGATCTGACTTAAAACACCTACAGTAAAACAGAACAGGTGTTATATATTATTCAAAGAATTGGTTGATGTGTAGGTTGTGTAGTTGTCACTGTAAAAAAATTGCTACAAGAAAAAATCAACACAGAAAGGTCAACACATGTAAATGTTGACATAAGTGTGGCACTTCATTGGTGTCCATGTCGACACATGAGAATGAATATGAAAACATTCAAAAAAGAAAAATAAATCTTCAAAAACTCATGTCAACCTTTTTCATTGTCGACCAAAGCCGTGTCAGTGTTTTGCATGTGCCATTTAATCCTGGGGTTGCCGTGAATCGCGAGCGGGGGTGGGGGGAGAGGGAGGAGGTGAGGTGTGTCCGCGAATCACGGGAGGAGGGGTCGTGGGTGGATGCCGTGAATTGCGGGAGGGGGGGGGTGTGGGTGCCGCGAATTGTGGGAGGGGGGGACTCGGGGGTTGCAGTGAATCGTGGGAGGGTGGGTCGCAGGGGCGGGGGGTTGCCGCAATGACAGGGGGGGAATCGCGGTAGGGGGGTTCGCGGGGGTGGGGGGTACCGCGAGGAAGGGGGGGCCTGGGGGGTTGGCACAAATCATGGGAGGGGGGTTGCGGGGGTGCCACGAATCGCAGGAGGGGGTGTGTCACAGGGTGGGGCCGCAAATCGTGGGAGTCGCCGCGAATTGGGGGGGGTGCTGTGAATCGCGGGAGGGGGGTCGCCGGGGGGTGCCGCGAATCGCCACAAGAAAAAATCAACACAGAAAGGTCAACACATGTAAATGTTGACATAAGTGTGGCACTTCATTGGTGTCCATGTCGACACATGAGAATGAATATGAAAACATTGAAAAAGTGAAAAATAAATCTTCAAAAACTCATGTCAACCTTTTTCATTGTCGACCATAGCCATGTCAGTGTTTTGCATGTGCCATTTAATCATGGGGTTGCCGTGAATGGGGGGGGACACATTGCTCTGTTTCTGGACTTTCTTCTTAATTTATGGATTACCATCACCTGTGCTTAAACACCTTTCTTATCAATTACCCTGTTTAAAACAGGTGATGACAATCATAAATTAAGATGGAAGTCCACAAACAGAGCATTCTGTCCCTCCTGGAGAGGGTCATGTTGGGAGGTATGGAGGTGTGGGGCGCTCACCTGGTGTGTCTGGTGAGTAGCTGTGTCTTTGCTGTGTAACATGGAGAGGCAGACCCTGGCAGTCTGGCACTGTGGGCTCACTGGGCTGGTTCTCTGTCGTGTGAGTCAGTCATGTGAGTCAGAGGTTCCACCCAGCATTACAGCTTCAGACACACTTTGAGTGACAGATGTAGCCAAATATATAAGAGATATATATATATATAACACAATGCAGCGGCACTCCCACAGGACTATCACCAAAAAAAACTGTCAGACCACACAGAGTGGTCTGACAGTTTATTTTTTTTTGGTGATAGTTCGTGTGGGAGTGCCGCTGCATTGTGTCTTCTATCTGATGGTTCATTTGTACCCTGATGGCACCCGGGCAAATAATTTGACTACAATTGGTGGAGTGCCAGCCAATTGGTTCCGGTTCATATATATATATATATATATATATATATATATATATATATATATATATATATATATATATATATATATATATATATATATATATATATATATATATATATATATATATATATATATATATATATATATATATACATACAAATAAAAAAAAACATACATTTTATAATTATACCATTGTATACTGTTTCAGATTCGGTTTTTCACCATCTATCTATTTTGATATACAGACTCCATCATGTCAGTATGAGATTTATCCTTGTCTGAAGGTATTTGTTATGTGACGTTACTTCTTGTATGGTCTATATTTGATACTTTTCTCTTATGGGTCTATTTTTTATTTTCAAAACCTGACTCATTTCAGTAATTTTAATTGGATCTGCACAACTGGTTATTAACCCCTTCCCGCCGCAGCCTGTTTTTGCCTTCCTGACAGAGCCCTTTTTTTCAAATCTGACATGTATCACTTAAGTGGGGATAACTTTTTTTTGCTTTTACTTATCCCAGTGATTTTGAGATTGTTTTCTCGTGACACATTGTACTTCAAGTTAGTGGTAAATTTTCGTCGATACAGTCTGTGTTTTTTTGTGAAAAATACCAAAATGTCGTAAAAAAATGGAAAACTTTGCAATTTTCAAAATGTTAAATTTTCTGCTTGTGAGACAAATAATCATACCACTCAAAATAGTTAATAACTAACATAGACCATATGTCTACTTTATGTTGCCATCATTATTTCAACCTCCTTTTAATTTTTTTGGACACTAGGAGGCTTAAAATATGAATAGCAAATTCTCAAATTTTCAAGAAAATTTCAAACACTGATTTTTTTAGGGACCAGTTCAGTTCTGATGTGACTTTGAGGGACTTGTATGTGAGACACCCCCATAAATGATGCCATTTCAAAAACTGCACCCCTCACAGTATTCAAAACAGCATTTTGGAAGTTTGTTAACCCTTTAGGTGTTTCACAGGAATTAAAACAAAGTGTAGGTGAAATTTCAAAATTTCATTTTTTTTGCAGATTTGTAATTTTAATACATTTTTCAAAGGAACACAGTAGATTTTACTAGAGAAATGTGACCCCATTTTGCAAACTACACCCCTCTGGGAATTCATCTAGGGGTATAATGTACATTTCAAACCCCCAGGGGTTTCACCAATTGTGGTACAACTGGGCAGTGAAAATGAAAAATTAAATTTTTTACACAAAAATGCAGTTCTGGCTCAAAATTTTTCATTTTCACAAGGAATGAAGGAGACAAAGCACCCCAAAATCTGTGCCCCAATTTCTCCCGAGTACGGCAATGCTTCATGTGTGACCAAAAAATGGCAGGACTCAGAAGGGAAGGAGTGATATTTGGATTTTGCAGCACAGATTCTGGTGGAATGTTGGTGGGTGCTATGTCGCATTAGCAAGACCCCCAAAGCACCAATACAGTGGAACCCCCCACAAGTGACCCCATTTTGCAAACTACACCCCTCAGGAATTCATCTAGGGGTATAGTGTACATTTCAAACCCCCAGGGGTTTCACCAATTTTGATACAACTGGGCTGTGCAAATGAAAAATTACATTTTTTTACACAAAAATGCAGTTCTGGCTCAAAATTTTTCATTTTCATAAGGTATGAAGGAGAAAAAGCACCCCAAAATCTGTGCCCCAATTTCTCCCGAGTACGGCAATGCCTCACATGTGACCAAAAAATACCAGTTGGGTGCATGGCAGGACTCAGAAGGGAAGGAGTGATTTTTGGATTTTGCGGCTCAGATTCTGGTGGAATGAATGGTGGGTGCTATGTGGCATTAGCAAGACCCCCGAAGCACGGTGAAATGATGAACCTAATAATCCATAGATGTGTGGTATATTTTAAAACACTCCTTTATACATAGGCCGGGTTTGTCGGGGCAAGTGTCACACTGGAAAATAGTTTGCTTTCTTATTCCCTTTTTATAGCAAACTTTGCACCTTTTTTGTGTCCTGCCCTTTTTTCCAGTGGAGGGGATTTCATCAGGAAAATGCTGCCCTGGTACAATACGGGGGCCAGTACTAGAAGTACTGGGGCCCTCTGCCTGCTGGTTCCCAAATATTAGGCCCTTTATGACTTCCTCTTGAAAGTGCATAAATGTCCCCCTCTGGCTGGTAGAACGGAATAGCACGTAAGCGTTATACAGTGCCATCTGGATGATATACACGGCCAGCTTCTTGTACCAGATTTTTGTTTTCCGCAGGGCACTGTACGGCTTCAGTACCTGATCTGAAAGATCCACTCCGCCCATGTACTTATTGTAATCCAGGATACAATTAGGTTTTGAGGTGTGGGTACTGGTACCTCGTACAGGGACGGAGGTGGTACTGTCTCCGTGAATTGTTGTCAGTATAAGGACATCCCTCTTGTCCTTATATTTGACCAACAACATATTTTCGGTGGATTGTGCCCTGCTTTCACCCCTTCTCATTACTTGGGCAATGTGCGTTTTTGGGAGGCCTCTTTGGTTCTTGCGCACAGTACCGCAAGCTGCTGTACCTCTTGAACCAAGGGCCTTAAACAGGGGGATGCTAGTGTAAAAGTTATCCACATAGAGGTGATAATCTTTATCCAGGAAGGGGTGCACTAAATCCCAGACAATTTTTCCACTAACACCTACGAGGGAGGGGGGGCATTCTGGCGGTTCAATTCTTGAATCCTTCCCTTCATATACCCTAAACCTGTGAGTGTACCCTGAGGTGCTTTCACACAGCTTATACATTTTTATGCCATACCTTGCCCTCTTATTGGGAAGGTACTGGCGGAATTTAACCCTTCCTTTAAAATGTATAAGGGACTCGTCTATGCAAATGAATTTATCTGGGATGTACATCTCTGCAAATTTGGCACTGAAATGATCAATGACCGGCCTGACTTTGAATAGCCGGTCAAAGGTGGGATCATCTCTGGGTGGGCACTGTGCATTATCGTTGTAATGCAAAAATTTAAGGATTAACTCAAAACGAGTCCGGGTCATGGCCATACGGTAAAGTGGGGTGCTGTACAGAACATCTGTACTCCAATATTGCCTAATTTCTGGCTTTTTTACTATGCCCATATGAAACACCAGACCCCAAAACGTCATCATCTCTACTGCATCTACAGGGGTCCACCTAGCAAATGATGACGTGGGGTTTTGAGCAATAAACTGCTGGGCATATAAATTAGTTTGGTCCACCATTAAATTTATAAAATCATCAGAGAAAAATAATTTGAAAAAGTCAATTTCTCTGAGACCTGTGGAATCAAATTGGATTCCTGGGATGGCCAAAAACTCAGGAACCTGGGGCTCAAAATTGTCTGGTGGTGGGGTCCATACGAGATCAATTATTGGGGGGGGGGGGTCTCAGCTGCTCTACGGGGGCGTCTTTGAGGGGGTCCCTCATCACTAGAGGAGGAAGAGGAGCTTAAGATGAATCCTTCAAATTCCCCGCTTGCATCACTGGCTGTGTCAGAGTCAGAGGCAAGCATGGCATATGCCTCCTCCGCTGAATACATTCTTCTGGATGACTGGGATGACATTTGGGATGCCATTTTTATTTTTGTGTTTCTGGTAGTGAAATGTTTCAACACGTGTATAGTGTAGGGGGGGTACAAACTTTATTTCAACCCGGGGAGGTATGTAGTGTGTAGTGTGTATGTAGTGCAGAAAAAAAAAAAAAAAAAGGTCCTGCGCCAAAAATTGAGCACAGATGTTGGTCAGTAACGTCCGTCACTGAACAGCGCTCAAAGGCAACAGGAATTTGATCAAAAAAATAAATAAATAGATCAACCCTGTGCCGAAAAAGCTGATCAGTGATGTACGTCACTGATCAGCGCACAGTGGCCACAGGACACCCACAAAATCACAGTGTGTGTAAAAAAAAAATTAAAAAAAGACCCCACAGCACCCTCAAAAAAAAAAAAAAAAAGGTGATCACTGATGCGACACTGATGCGACACTGATTACCAGTGAGGGGCAGCAGGTGCACAACCTTTGGTGCAACTGACAGTGCAACTGGCAGCAACTGACAGATATATTAAAAAAAAAAAACCTGCACCCCCAAAAAGTTGCTGATCAGCACAGATATACTGATCAGCACAAAAGGGGGGGCAGCAGACACAAAATATAGCACTCTCACTATCTCTCACTATCTCTCACTATCTCTCACTATCTCTCACTATCTCTCACTCTATGACACTGCAGCAGCAGCACTGACAGGTATATATATAAAAAAAAAACATGCACCCACAAAAAGTTGCTTATCAGTTAATTTATACTGATCAGCACAAAAGGGGGGGCAGCAGTCAGTTGCACACGCAACACAGCTGTATATATATTAAAAAAAAAACCAGCACCCCCAAAAAGTTGCTGATCAGCACAGATATACTGATCAGCACAACAGGGGGGGGGGCAGCAGACACAAAATATAGCACTCTCTGTCACTATCTCTCTCTATCTCTCTCTATCTCTCTCTATCTATAACTCTATCACACTGCAGCAGCACAACACAGGAAGTCACAAGAAGTAACAAGATCCAGGAAGCATCCAGCACGCTACAAGCAGTGATCAGGTAAGTATTTGCAAGGATCAGGTCAGTATATCACGGCAGATAGGCACGGTGACCGCACTGCACGCAATTCCAGACCGGAATGGCGTCTGCAGTGCAGTCACCGTTAGTTTAAATCACCCTCCATGGCTGTGATTGGTCCGTCGGACCGACGAACCAATCACGGCCTTTGGGGGCGGGTGGGGTGAGGTGGGGTGACACCAGTGTCACCCTTACACCCCGTGGTGATTGGTGCTGTACTTTACAGCACCAATCACCACCGATCCCTGTGTCACCGGCGAACGTTATTCGCCGGTACACAGAAAACGCTGTAATTGGCTGTTCACATTTGAACAGCCAATCACAGCGATCGCCGACGGGGGGGCCGCATCGCAGCCCCCCCTGGGCATGCAGGGACATGTCTGCTGTCAGGGACAGCAGACATCTCCAAACTGTCACCGCGTCTATAGACGCGGTGACAGTTTAAAGCCATGACGTACATTTATGCCATGCGTCGGGAAGTACATCCCGGCCATGACGTAAATGTACGTCAAATGTCGGGAAGGGGTTAACCACTATTGGAATGTTAACTAAGAATATGCCCCTGAATCTTTTTGGTTCATTACCAACTTAAGTTCAGTTTTTGTTAAATTCATTGTATGATTATTTCCCTCCTTTTGTCCTCCTCTCCTTCTGCATCATGCTCTTATTCAGCATACATTTATTCATTGCATTTTATTATGTAAATCATATTTTCAGTGTCAATTGGCTTTCTGCTATCTAAGCCCCTGATGAAGTCACGTAGTTGACGAAACGCGTTGGGCCTATCATACTTTTGGAAAGACCAAAGCTTGAAAATAATTCTCAAAGCTTGAAAATAATTCTCAACACGTGTTGTATTAAATGTTTTTTTTTTTTATCTGTGATTCATATACTGCCCATGGGGCATTGTTTTATTAAATTACAACTTTTGTTTTAATGGAGTATAAATTTCCTTAGCGCACCCTGAACATTTCTTCTCTTATCTCTTAAAACTCCACGGGTTCCCGCCTAACAGGGGATCCTCAGAGGTGCTGGTATTAATTCTGTTTGCACGGTTGGGTTTTTTCCTCCTTTGCATATATATTATATATGTAGACTCCCATATGTATCCAAACTTCGGAAACCATGAGAAAAAGAGGCGGCACTCAAATGGATCGTTCAAAGGTGTTTTAAATGCATAAAAGCTTAATGTGATCCATTAGACAGACGACGTTTCAAGACCTGTGTAGTCTTTTCATCAGGTCAGGTATCAAAGTATAATAGCATGTGTGCTGTGCAAAATGAAATGTTTTGCACAGCACACATGCTATTATACTTTGATACCTGACCTGATGAAAAGACCGCACATGTCTTGAAACGTCGTCTCTCTAATGGATCACATTAAGCTTAAATACAGTATCATAGTTTGTGGAACAACCTATTAAATACTGTATACATCTAACTACTATTTAAGAATTTAATTGTTTTATATACAGTTTTCCAAGTGAAATATACTTTCTGTAAGTTATTTATACAGTATGATCCTTACTTACAGCCAGGGGTGCAACAAGAGAGGAGGAGGCCTGTGTGCAGCCTCCATCCGGACCGCCTTCCCCCTCAGCTATAGACTCTGGGCACTATGAGACCCAGAATGTAGAGCACAATTCTCTGTTAATTTCCTCCTGCGCATGCATATAACACAGGAAACATTGTTACTGTACTGCTGCAGCTGTCAACGTTGGACTCTGAAGGGTACGTATTGAAAAAAATGGGTGTGTAAATGGGGCAAATAACTGGACACACGTGGGGGTTCATGGGTCATTTGCCTGGGTCTTCCTCTTTGACCTATATGACGTCTGGGCAGAAATATGGAGGAAACCCCCAGAAGGGTGATCGGAAGCAATGGCAATCACATCAACAGTTGCTGAGCTGCGCCACATGCTCCTGCAAGATAGGGATAGACAGGTAACACACTGGCAACTCCACCACTCCAGAGGACTGTAAACATTGCTTTTAACAAAATGTATCTGCCAACACCATAATCTGGGTAGTCTTTTCCATAGCCAGAGGACTCCTGGTCCCTCCTTGTTTGTTGATATATGCCACCCCCATAGCATTATCCACCTGTCTCTGAGAAGATCCTGTGCTTGGACCAAAACACAGATGACTGCTCTCAGTTCTAGCACTTAATAGACAACATTCTTTCTTCCAGTGACCCATCACCTTAGAACTGGGAACCTAGAACCACTACACCCCAACCCTGGAGACCGGAATCTGTAGTAACTAGAGTCTATTTCCAGGGAGAGAATTGACAACCCCTGGACCTGTTGCATGTGCAGAGCCACCAAACCAGGGATTGTCATAATTGTACAGATACAGTGGCGTAACTATAGTGGCGGCTTCCTCTAGCATCCTTAAAAATTGTCTGCAGTATGGGGACAGCCATTTTCTAAGAGTCACTTTTCATTATAGCAGGAGGAGCCGGCGCCGGGAGAGACGGGACCGTGACCGCAGATGCGGCCGGGCAGGTACGGTCATAGTGCAGAGGGGGGGGGGGGGGAATTGGTGGCGAGGGGCACAATTTATGTAGTTTCGCCCCTGTACAGATAGGGGAAAAAATGTCAATCTAAACAGGGATCCAACCCCCTTCAGCGCTGAAGAATGTAGCTGCATGCCATGTCATTTGGACACCCTGTGTAAAGACAAAAACATCTGTACTAGGGACTGCAACTCCCTGATTCCCACTGACTCACAGTGTTGAACAGAAGGCCCCAAAACACCATCTTCTGTTCTGGAACCAATTTGGATGGTGCAGTGAAAACTCCTAAGGGCAAAACCCAGAACTGAAAATGCCATGAACCAACTGCAAAACGCAACATTTTGTGGTCTCATTCACAAATAGGTACATAAAGAAATCCTACTGTAAGTACTTAAAAAAATCTCAATTAACTACACTACTCTAGCAACTTTAATAAGAAACCAAAGCAAGAAATCTACAATACCACACTTCCCAGCCTCTGGCCTTTCTCAACTATACCACACTTCCCAGCCTCTGGCCTTTCTCAACTATACCACACTTCCCAGCCTCTGGCCTTTCTCAACTATACCACACTTCCCAGCCTCTGGCCTTTCTCAACTATACCACACTTCCCAGCCTCTGGCCTTTCTCAACTATACCACACTTCCCAGCCTCTGGCCTTTCTCAACTATACCACACTTCCCAGCCTCTGGCCTTTCTCAACTATACCACACTTCCCAGCCTCTGGCCTTTCTCAACTATACCACACTTCCCAGCCTCTGGCCTTTCTCAACTATACCACACTTCCCAGCCTCTGGCCTGTCTCAACTATACCACACTTCCCAGCCTCTGGCCTTTCTCAACTATACCACACTTCCTAGACTCTGGCTTTCTCAACTATACCACGCTTCCCAGCCTCTGGCCACCTTCTTTTTCAATAAATCCAACAGAGAATCAACCTAACCTCCCAAAGTCACTGGGAGTGTGGGCATGAATACATCCACTAGGACTAGATGGAGCCTCTATTATCCAGGTATGCTTCACTGTGCCTCCTGTTCCACCCTTAGAGGTAACCGGAGAACCCATAAAGCAACCCCTGCTTATGCAATTTCCTTGCCACAGAAACCACCTTTGGTCACCAAGTAACACTGATACAGTAAGCTGTAGCACCAGTCATAGCTGCAGCCTCCGTGAATACGGCTAATACAGGGGACTTTATTTAATATCCTATGGTCCCAGCACACCCGTGGATGCCTGTAATGCTCTTCCAGGGCCCAGTTCAGACTTAATTAATCAATAGGGTGATTATACTGCAGACTGGGGCAATAGGACCAGGTGGGGTGCAGCGCAGGTGCTGGCACAATAGATTATGCTGGGATAGGAGCGCTTCCTGGGATTGCCAGTCACTGGGTCAGGGATGCCAGAAATCGAGATTGTGTGAGAGCTGCAGCTGATTCTGCCACCGAGGCTGTGATTGCTGGCACTGGCAATATGAAAAGATAAATATGAGCAAAAAATTGGTGGTGGTCGTGGTGGGGAGGTGCACTACTGTATGAGCCTCGGGCGGATGGAACGTTTAATCTGACCCTACCAATACCGGCTACCGGTAATGCTCCCTATACCTCCCCTTCGAGCTTTGATGCCAGAAGGGGGTTCAAGCTCTAAGATTAATGTAAAACTTTAAGAAAGAAAAAAAAAACAACTATATTCTCTTATTGCCTGGCATCAAAACAAATATCTGCAGAGCTAAGGGAAAGGGGAGGGTATATACCGTAATTGCTTTAATGAATATTACTCGGCCCCTCCCTCATATCCCTGTTTCAATGGTTCCCAGATAGGATGAAATATTAATGTTTAGCTGTCTGTTGTCTGTTTCATGTGTATAGAGGACAGGGGAGCTTTCAGCAAGGCTAATATATATATATATATATATATATACATACATACATACATACACACAAACAGAGTGGAGGTGGCACACGATCAAAGAAATGACACTCTCAGACCCCCAAGGTCAGGTCAACGTTTCGAAGCTTTATTCACGCTTCTTCCTCAGGACCAGCAATACAAAAAACCACAGTGCAAAATGACAAATATATACATACATACCAGCACGCCCTCCGTCGCCCGGCATTCACCACGCTCGTCCTGGAGTGACGTCATCAAACCCGGCCAGGTCAGTCACGTCAGCGCCCACAGGCGTCATGACATTCCCCCTCCTCCGGATCGCCCGCACTACACGTCCAGGCTTCACTGCGTTGTATGGTTGCCGCGGCAACCAGAGCTGCGTCTAACAAAAAGAAACAGGGACATTGAAAAAGTGAAAGATAAAAACATGTGTAAACCTCACATTGCTAAATATCAAAACATCAGCGTTAAATCAGAATTCTCTTAAGCACATGCATTACATAAAAATATCAAGAAACAAGATCATAGAGTAATAGTGTACCCAAATATTACGGAGCATTGCTTATAGAAAACCACCGCACTGACAATGTAAACAAAGGCATGACAGAGAGGTGGCACACAAGGATATCATGACAGAATATAACACTATGCAGAGTGCATATGTGCTAAATAAAACAGTGAAGACCAGCGGATTCATTTAACCCCCTAGGCGCCAGTGTCCCCAACCTGTGGATCCACTGGGCCTCACACCGGAGGAGTTTCAACGACCTGTTACCCCCTCTGATCGTGGCTGGTACATGATTAATAATAATGTATCTTAACATGGGAATGGTATGTTTAGCGGTAACAAAATGCCGTGCCACAGGCTGATCACTCTGCCCTTTAATAAGAGCAGCTTTAATCGAAGACCTGTGGCCGGCCATCCTCTCACGTAAGGTACGTTCTGTTTTGCCGACATAGTGCAACCCACACGGACACGTGATCATGTAGACAATGAACCGTGTCATGCAGGTTACCCTATGTCGGATGGTGTAGCGTTTGCCGCTATGGGGGTGACAGAAAGAATCGGCTTTAGTTAAGGACCGGCAAGTGATACACCCCAGGCAGCGAGAGCATCCCGGGTGTTGTGACAAGAATTGTTCACTGCTGGATGATTTAAGAAGGGCAACATCAGACTTGACCACATAGTCCCTAATGTTCTTACCCCTTGTGTAACAGGGCATGATCTGATTCCCAGACAGATGTAAGGCCTGGTCAGACTGGATGATGGGCCAATTGCGTTTAATCCTGTTAATACCAGTACTAGCTGTACTGAAATGATTCACCCACTGCAATTCATTTGACACTCCCTTCTTAGGTTTTTGTTTGAGGAGCTCAAGCCTGGGGATGGAGAGTGCTTTGGTTTTAGCTTTAGTAAGTAATTCTCTATCATAGCCTCTCTGTGAAAACCGCAACAACATATACATATACACACACAGGAGAAACCGCACACCGTAGTGGATTAAATTTCTGGGTGCCAAATTACATATGCATTACATAAACTGGTCTCTACCTGTGAGGTAGATAGTAATCAGCACACCAATATGGATGAAGAAAAACAGCTTATATTTAAAAAATAAGCACATGGCAGCATATTATAAAAACATTGAAAAAGGTGCAGGTCAAAATTTTCAAAGACATACATCTCCCTAACAATATCACTGTGAATCAAGGGGAAGAACCTGTCACCAGTAGCCAGAGCCAAGTACCCGACAGCCTGTTTCGGTGGTCACGCCACCTTCATCAAGGGTATAATAATGAGAGATCATGCTGCCGTTTAAATAGAGCCCCCAGTGCCACCAAAATCAATTCAACTTACCGCACCTGTGTTAGTACTAGACCCGGCTGAACAGCTGATTGTCTCACCGGCGCAGTGGAACGCAGGAAGCATCTGTGGAATGCACATCCGCTTCCGGTCCCCGGCGCCAGGAGTGAAGAAAAGAAGATGAATAGAGCAGATACACATAGCTGCTCACAGAGACACTGTCAGCACGATCCGTAAGAGACCACCGCGGTGCACACCCATCAGTGCACACAGCGTTGCCAGCTCATCGGATCAACGGACGTTGACGTCACTGATTAATGCTGGAACGCACAGTCTGGCCATGGAACGCATGGCCATGACTCTGGCGCCAGTCAGATGCATATAGGGATTAGTAGTATATCTAAAACAGCTGTAAAATTGGGTGAAGGCAATGTACTACAGGTGCATGAAATGGTATAGAACTTTGGGTAAGGCGACAACTCAGGACCCCATAAGTTGAATCCTCTACCGTGAAGGTGTCCCCATAGATGGATACCAATAAGATAGCTATATAATAGTAAAGCCATAACCTTGAAACCCAACCACACAAAATAGTGTGACAATGGTACAAGATATACATCAGTGTCATAAAGCGACCACAAAGAAGAAATGAAGAAAAAGCAAAGCAGAAAAATAATGTATATATACATAGCAGGAAATATGAAGAAAGAGTGGCCCTCAAGCCAGTAGAATGGATACCCAATATCACATAACAAGGTAAATACACAATATGTTACATCATACTTGCCTACCCTCCCGGAATGTCCGGGAGGGTCCCGCAAATCGGGTCCCCCGGGAAGGGGGGCAAGTCTCCCGCATTTCCCTACAGCCCCGGCTCCCCCTCTCCCCGCGGTCTAAAAACTATGACTTTCGCGGGTCCGCGGGGAGGGGGCGGGGCTAAATGACAATTCGCGGCATTTCGCGGCATTTTTAGCCCCACCCACGGACCCGCAAATTGAGGCTTCAGCCAGTCATGGGGGCGGGGCTTGATGACATCACCCATGCCCCGCCCCCAAAACGAAGCCTCTACCCGCCCCCTTTCACTCCTCTCCGGGCTTCTCCCGGAAAGGAGTATGCCAAAGTCGGCAAGTATGTGTTACATACAACTGCAGTCCCACTACAAAAATACATTGAGGTTTAGTTCCTCATTTAAACCTGCTGGTGCCAATGAGTCCAGATTGTAAATTAATTCACTTTCCTTTTGTAACAGTTTTAGATGGCGAAAAATTCACATGTCACCTCATCAATCCATCCATTAGTGACACCGATAGACAATATGCCATCAAGCTCTACCGAAGGGCTTTGGAGCAGACCGGGTCTGCCAGTTGACGTTTTACTTCTGCGGTGTAATCACTAAAGTTCATAATACCAACTCCTCCCCCTTTATCAGCTGCACGAACAATAATTGCTTTGTTGTTCTTTAGCAAATTGATAGCACCCCTTTCTTCCTTGGTGATATTAGAGTAGGAAAATTTTTGTTTGGACATAAATGGAATAAGGTCTCGTTTCACTAGTCTAATGAAGGTCGCAATAGATGCGTTTGAACACAGGGGGTCAAATGTGCTTTGTTTTTTAAATACCTGTGAGGTAGGGGGAACTGGGTTGTTTAGAGAAGTAATCTTTGAGTTTAAGTTGACGGTGGAACTTATGTAGCTCCACCTCACAATCAAAAGTTTAAACTTTAGTCAGGATTAATCAGGCTAGGTTCAGTACCTCCCAACTGTATTTTGGTTATGTGTGATATCACTAGCCTTTATACAAACATCAGCCATGAAGCAGGGTTGGAGGCGATCAAACGCATGTTAACACAATATCCATCTTATAATGGTCCTCCCGTTGAGTATTTTTTGTTGCTGATTGATTTCATTTTGCATAAAAAATTATTTTTTGTTTGACAATTCTTTTTTTTTGCAGTTACAGGGCACATCGATGGGCTCAAACACGTATGCAAATTTGTTTATGCACGATTATGAAACAGCACATATTTTACACAACCGGTCTTTTTCACATCTTACGTTAGATTTATTGATGATATTTTCTTTTTATGGACGGGAGGCCCCGAAAAGCTGGATTTGTTTATGAAAATGTTAAATGAGATACCAGGCACCATCAGATTTTCATACATCAGCAGTCCCACTAATGTTTGTTTTCTAGATGTTGACGTCAGAATTGAAGACCATTGTTTTCGTACTTCTATTTACAAAAAAACAACGGACACCAATTCAGTTCTTAGAGCTGAAAGTTTCCATCCATCACCTCTGAAACGCGGGTTGCCATATTCCCTGTTATTGAGGGTGGTACGGATCACCTCAGTGAGGGATGAACTTCCGGGTGCACTACAAGAGATGGGCAATGACTTTATTGAAAGAGGGTATGACAAGAAGGAAGTTAAGGAAGCCATCGATTAATGTATGTTACTGGAGAGAAACAACTTATTGTCCCAACCGAAAAGAGACAAAACTGTCTCCCGCATGATTTTTCCAACCACCTACTCTATAGCATCTACCAAATTGCGTGATTTGGTTCTTCAGCACTGGCACATATTAGAGACTGACCCTGTGATGAGCAGATTTTGCCATGAGAAACCGCTTTTTGATTATAAACGCAGCAGTAATCTCAGAGACCAGATTAACTTTTCTGATATCAGCCCATCACCTAGTAGGACCACCTGGTTGGGGGGCAAGAGTGGCGCGTTTAAATATAGTGGCTGTGTGAATTGTCAACACATGATCACGGGAGATCATTTTACACATCCCAAATCTTGAGCCAAGCTTAAACTACATCAGCGTATGTCATGTGACAGTAAATTCATCGTTTATTATTTTATTTATTTACAGTTTCTTATATAGCGCAGCAGATTCCGTTTATGTCATCGTCTGCCCTTGTCAATTCCTATATGTGGGAAAAACGATCCGAATGTTGAAGGAACGAATAGGGATGCATAGGTCATCAATCAAAAAAGTGATGATGGTTCGGGACCCATCTACGCGTCCGGTAGCTCAACACTTCTTTGAGGCAGGTCATACCATCTCGGACTTTAAATTCATGCCCCTGTTCCAAGTCGAAGCTCTAAAAAGAGGAAGCGACCGCCATCTAAAACTCTTACAAAAGGAAAGTGAATTCATTTACAATCTGGACTCATTGGCACCAGCAGGATTAAATGAGGAACTAAACCTCAATGTATTTTTGTAGTGGGACTGCAGTTCTATGTAACATATTGTGTATATACCTTGTTATGTGATATTGGGTATCCATTCTACTGGCTTGAGGGCCACTCTTTCTTCATATTTCCTGCTATGTATATATACACATTATTTTTCTGCTTTGATTTTTCTTTATTTCTTCTTTGTGGTCGCTATATACTTATCGATCATTGTGCACAATTTATGTATTTATCACACTGATGTATATCTTGTACCATTGTCACACTATTGTGTGGGGTTGGGTTTCAAGGTTATGGCTTTACTATTATATAGCTATCTTACTGGTATCCATCTATGTGGACACCTTCACAGTGGAGGATTCAACTTATGGGGTCCCGAGTTGTCGCCTTACCCTCAGTTCTATACCATTTCAGACACCTATAGTACATTGAAAAAGAACCAATGGGCGCTTTCTGTACACTAAAACAATTTAATAAACAATACACAAATCACAAAAGCATAAAACAGTAACCTTGCATGCATGCAAAAAAGAAAAATATTAAAAAACCATTTCAATGCAATTGCATAGTGGTAAAAAATGTAATTTATAGTTACCAAGTCCTGATTGGACGGTGTGGGCGCTGAGATTGGACCGGTGTTACAGTCCTGCAGTTCGTAGGGATTTTTTCCCCAAAAGGCACAATTGTAGTATGGCCAATGATGGGTGAGATCCCAAGTTGAATTGGAGGTGGGCAAACGGATCCCCTCCTCACTTCCCAGGTGCGGATGACCAGTAGTGCTTGGTAGTGTTGGTCTTTTATTGCTAGATAGCACTGTCTCCCACGAGCTTGCTGTGTACGTCAGGCAGGTTGCCGTGCGGTGTCAAATGTTGTACAGCTCCTGCTCCGGCCAGCATGCCGATTGCAGGCTGAAGTACACCAGCTCCTGCGCTTGTACCTCCTTATTGGAGTGCGCGTGTACTCAGCTCTAGTGTGTGCTGGTAGTTACCCAGTCCTCCGTGCATGCGGTGGCTGCGGGGAGATGTTCTGTGCCAGCTGTGTGTGTCTGCAGCAGGGATCGAGTTCCCGGGGGGAAGATACAGCCGATTGGCCGGTAGATGTTGCCGGTCTGGTGCCGTTAGTATGCCCCTCAGATCCTCAGCTGCACTTTGCTTATAGAGAACTCCTCACAAAGATGTGTTTCGCCGCGCTCAGGCGGCTTTGTCAATTCAGTAGTACATTGCCTTCACCCAATTTTACAGCTGTTTTAGATATACTACTAATCCCTATATGCATCTGACTGGCGCCGGAGTCATGGCCATGCGTTCCACGGCCAGACTGTGCGTTCCAGCATTAATCAGTGACGTCAACATCCGATGAGCTGGCAACGCTGTGTGCACTGATTGGTGTGCACCGCGGTGGTCTCTCACGGATCGTGCTGACAGTGTCTCTGTGAGCAGCTATGTGTATCTGCTCTATTCATCTTTTTTTCTTCACTCCTGGCGCCGGGGACCGGAAGCGGATGTGCATTCCACAGATGCTTCCTGCGTTCCACTGCGCCGGTGAGACAATCAGCTGTTCAGCCGGGTCTAGTACTAACACAGGTGCGGTAAGTTGAACTGATTTTGGCGGCACTGGGGGCTCTATTTAAACGGCAGCATGATCTCTCATTATTATACCCTTGATGAAGGTGGCGTGACCACCGAAACAGGCTGTCGGGTACTTGGCTCTGGCTACTGTTGACAGGTTCTTTTCCCCTTGATTCACAGTTATAGTGTTAGAGAGATGTATCTCTTTGAAAATTTTGACCTGCACCTTTTTGGTGTGCTGATAACTATCTACCTCACAGGTAGAGACCAGTATGTATGTGTATATGTATATATATGCGTGTGTGTGTAATATATATATATATATATATATATATATATATATATATAACAACAGTTTATCCCACTGACGAAGTCCGACAAGGACGAAATGCGTTTGGGCGGAGCTAAAGGACGGGAGCTGGTGACACGTGGTGACGCGGCTGGGTCCAGGAGAGAGACTGTTGTACAGCGTGCTACGTTCCAGAAAGCCCCAATTGGTGATATATCTATGCACAATTGTGTTATTGTGATAACACCTGTACGTTTGTGAGTGATTTTTTTCTCTAAGTAAAGATTGATTCTTTTTTAAATTTAAAAATACTACACTATTGTGCGCCTCTTGTCTTTTTCATATATATATATTGATCAATTCATGAACTAAAACCCCATTGTTTATTTGATTAATTGTATACTAAGGTGAGTTAGTTCATTATGGAGAGTGTTGAGTCCTTGTATTTGTATTTATTAAAGCATGTGGTCACAGGCCACTTTCACCCCAACCTGGGAATGGCGAGTGCTGTTTGCACCCCATTCGCAGGGATGGCGAGTGTTGTGGTACTCTGTATGTGTGTATATATGTGGGTTAATTTTTAATTTTTATTAACCTTTGTTACTGTGATCATAGCTTTCTCTTTCACCCCATATGAGCTAATTTATCTGTAACCTGTTACAGCTGCCCCTTTAATTCTAAGTCAGGTGTTGTGTTAGGTGACTGCCTCATCTTTAAAAGCCATAAGGCACTTGGCAGGTGAGCTTTAAACCAGGAAAAAACACATGTCCACTTTAGCTATGATGTGTCAGCAGTTGACAGGCTCTTGAGAAACAAATTGCTAGTGTAGGAAGAAATAAACTTGCAGTGAAATGGGGTCCCTTGGCGATGGGCTGCAAGCTTAAATGCATTGATCAATTCATGAACTAAAACCCCATTGTTTATTTGATTAATTGTATACTAAGGTGAGTTAGTTCATTATGGAGAGTGTTGAGTCCTTGTATTTGTATGTATATATATATATATATATATATATATATATATATATATATATATATATTTGTATATATATATATATATATATATATATATATATATATATATATATATATATATATATATATATATATATACATATATACATATATACATATACACATATATATATACATATATACATATACACATATATATACATATATACATATACACATATATATATACATATACATACATACATATATATATACATATATACATATATACACACACATACATATATATACACACAGGTCGAGTATCCCGTATCCGAATATCCGTTATCCAAATTATTCCGAAATACGGACTTTCCAGAAAGTGAAATTTTTTTTTTTTTTTGCTAAAAACTCACTGGGGACATTTGTAACAGCATCACTGGGGACATGATATGTAACTGGCACTATATATGTGCAAGACAATGATTGCTTGGCATTCAAATTCAGTGCTGAGATTTGTTTCACGTTTTGAAACCTTGTTTTTTGAACAATTAAAATATATTTGTGTGTATTTTATGTGGTAATAAAATATATGTGTGTGTATATTATGTGTTTATACAGCATAAATGCAAGATACTTCAAAATACATCATTGAAATATTAAAATATTCCGAAATACGGAATAATCCGTTATCCAAAATTCTCATGGTCCCGAGCATTTTGGATACGGGATACTCAACCTGTATATATGTGGTGCACAGAGCGCTAACAACCTATTCAGTGATACAGATGATGTGATAGTAAACAAATATTGATTAAAAAATAATAAATAAATTACCACTCCAAGAAGATACAAGGGGCTGCAAAAGTCTCGGGTGGTCACGTTTTTCCGACGTGACCGGTGAAAAGATATAGTCAATAGTAGACGACTGCGCCTTCAGTGTACAATGTAAAAATAAAAATCTTAAAATATATAGTGATATGCGTACCAGAGATACGAGAAAAGATTGCGTGTAGTGATAACTTTCTTGTGTCCGTCTCCTGTTTGGTTCTCCTTGTCCACCGAAACGGAACTCGGATGAAGTATAAGGACCCAGAGAGGAGAGGATAATTTTCAGTTAGGTGCAAAAAATATTTTGCTTAAAGGTGACTGGTGATAAGTGGTGGTTTCCTGCCACCGTGTGGTTAAAACTTAAATTACACCCAGTGTAAAATGTGAAAATGAAAAGATAACTCACATTTGACAGGGGTCCAATGTCAACAGGGACCTCTGCAATCTTTCAATGTTTAGGATACCTTAAACGAAGAGAACCTCCCACCAAGGGGGGTAAGAAAAATCGATAGTGTGATATAGTTTAAAAATAGGGATTTAATGAACAGAATAAAAACATAAGTAATGGACTCGTACAATTATACAGTAAAAAAGAGCTTATCTGGAGTGTGCCTCAAGCACAATGGAGGGTGGAGAATAGTGTCCAGAGTGACCAACGCGTTTCATCCCCTTTATTCTGTTTGGGACTTCATCAAGGGTCAAGTGGCAGGAAACCACCACTTATCACCAGTCACCTTTAAGCAAAATATTTTTTGCACCTAACTAAAAATTATCCTCTCCTCTCTGGGTCCTTATACTGTACTTCATCCGAGTTCCGTTTCGGTGGACAAGGAGAACCAAACAGGAGACGGACACAAGAAAGTTATCACTACACGCGATCTTTTCTCGTATCTCTGGTACGCATATCACTATATATTTTAAGGATTTTTATTTTTACATTGTACACTGAAGGCGCAGTCGTCTACTATTGACTTATATATATATATATATATATATATATATATATATATATATATATATATATATTTTAAAAGTTTTCATCTTATTATTACCTTGCAGAGTCTCCAACATTTTCCTTGTTGGTGATATTGAATAATCTGCAATGAAAGACAAATGACATTGAGGTAAATGCAACACTGACAGAGATACTTCCTGCTTACATCGGCTCATTATACATCAGTGTGTGACACAGTGGTACCCAAACTTTTGGAATCAAGGCACCCTAGCCTAGAGTATTAGAATTCTTTTCACAGCACCTCTACACCTGAAGTTTATTTACTCAGAAATACAGAAAAGAAAAGTACATTGTTTTATATGTCATACTTAGATTTAATTATGTGTTGAAGGAGAAGATTTTTTCCTTTTTCAGATTTTGGGAGTAAATTAATGACAATTATATTTGCTCCCAACCAGTACCAGGTTTTCATTCCATTCCATCCACCAACTATTTAGATTATTAAATGAAAGAGGGAAAAACGTTAAACAGATGGGTCGTTACTGAGAGGGGATAAAGGACAGAGCGGGAAGCGCTCATGAGTCCCAGGTGGGAGGGGTTAAAGGTGAGCTGACACAGAGACGTGACCACAGAATCTGGTGTGAAGTGTTGATGCAGGTGGTGTGTTTTTTCGGGAGACAAAGAGGCTGATTCAGATCTGTTCGCATGCGCAAACCCAGGGAGTGGCCAGTTTAGGCCGGAAGCAGGGGAGGTCCCGGTGTTTCATAGGTGTGCCCATAAAAACACTGGAGGAGCAGACGGCTGATGTCACATAACATCAGTGCCCTCTCTATTTCGACAATCTGCGGCCATAATAAAAGTTAGTCTGGACTGACTTGTTAGCGAATGGGTGAAAAATCATTAGAAGATGAGCGACCATTAAATACATTTTTACCTGTGCGGCCGGGTTAGTGTACACATCCTCTCGCATGTTAGAGAGGGGATTCATGCGCCGGGGCGGTGTTTACATGTTTGCTAGGCTGTGAACATTCGCAGACTAGCAAACAGGTCTGAATCAGGCCCAAATCAGATCATTACCTTAGAGCAGGGGTGGCCAAACCGGTCCTTGAGATCTACCAATGGTCCATGTTTTCCAGATCACCTAGCTGGTGCACAGCTGTAGTCATTACTAACTGTCACATTTTCAAACCTGCTGCATTTATTCCTACTATAGATCCACAGGTTGCCTGGAAAACATGCTGCATTTATTCCTACTATAGATCCACAGGTTGCCTGGAAAACATGCACCGTTGGTAGATCTTGAGGACAGGTTTGGCCACCCCTGCCTTAGAGCATAGGCCGGTGATTTCTCTTCCTGTCTTCTGGTGGTGATACAGTGATGGGGAGCTGCCTGCCAGACTCTCTTCTGAGTATCGTTGGCCGGGATGGATCAGAGGCACAACCTGCGCATGAGTGACAGTGTGGGCGGACCTGCCCTGTGCATCCCAGAAGCATCAGGCAAGTGGCGGCAGGCGGTGCAGGGAAGGAAGATCCCAGCATCTGTGAGGGGAAACATTGTAGGGAGTTTCCTGCAGCCACAGGCGTTTGTGTGGGCGGCGCTTAGCTGACCCGCAAAGCTGCGAATTTCGCAACTTTGGGGGTCAACCAAAATAAGTTCCTATATTACACTGAAACTCCTTACATGTCACTGTGGGGCGGCTTATGTAAATTACTGAGGTGGCCACTGGCCAAGAAAGTCCAGGTGTTCTCAGTGACAGGAAGCGCTACAGAGACCAGTAACACAAGAAATGTCATTTAATGGAAGTCAACATTGGCAGGATCCCTGGGAAACCAGCATTTAGTTAATTTCTGTATAGTGAGGATTTCTAAGGCAGGTTATATTAATGAGCTGGAGGCTACAGTATGTTATGCCTGTCTATTCATGTCAGTGGTCCACCTTATTATAGTGTTTTATGGTGGGGGTGCTACCTTAGAACAACCAACTCTATCACTTCAGAGTTTATTTTAAAGACTATTTTGCACTTTTTCTAAACTTACCTCAGCACTAAATTTATGTTCTACGTTGTAAGTGTATGTGATTTTAACCTCTCGTGTCACTGTTTCTAATGAAGAGGGACATTTACCAAAATGGATTCGTAGAAAAAAGGTGTATTCGTATGGAGAAATACACCTTTATTTTACGAATTTGTATTTTCGGGATTTACAATCCCAAAAATACAACAATTCGTATTCCTAAAGATGGAACATTCGTATTTGTATTTACAAATACGAATGTCTACACCATCGATAGAATACGACAGAAATCACCATTCAAAAGAATGGTGGTTCCTGATGTACTAAGCAGCCGTACTGATAATACGGCTGCTAAGTGGTGTGAAACACCCACGCAAATACGACAGGAAAATACACCTTGCTTTCCCTGTCGTATTTGCTTTAAGCCTGCACGGATCAGTCAGATCCGTGCAGGCTTCAGTGTAAAAAAATAGAAAAATTAAAAAAAAAAAAACAGCGTGGGGTCCACCCAACAGCTGTAACCAGCACCAGGCTGAAGGAGCCGGGGCCAGTAATTAAAAATCAGGGAACCCGACAAATAGGGGTTCCCCGATTTTTAACAACCAGCCCCAGGCTCCAGGTTCGGGGCTGGTTCCCAAAATACGGGGGACAAAATGACTAGGGGTCCCCCGTATTTTAAGAACCAGCCCCAGGCCAAACCAGCCAGCAGGGTAATGTCACAGCCGGGGGACACTTATGATATAAGGTCCCGCGGCCAAAACATTAACCCTACCGACCAGTCAGCCTGGCCAGGGGCCCTGGGGGAGTGGGGACCCCCCTAATGAAGGGGTCCCCCCCCCTCCAGGAATTACCTGACCAGGCTAAAGCCTGGTGCTGTCCTCGATGCCCCTGGGCGGTGGGCATCGAGCTGATTCTGGTGTACAAAATAGAATAATCTATTGTCTAATACTGGGGCACTATGAGTCCCAGCAAGCCTCCCCCGCAAGCTGGGACTTGGAGAACCACAAGTCCCAGCCTGCGGGGCATTAAAGGGCTCGCTGGGTCTTGTAGTGCCACAGTATGAAAAATAGTAAAATAAAACACACTGACACACATTTAAAATAAAACTTTAATACATACAAAGCCCACACATACTAATACTTACCTATCTTCTTTTCGTAGGTAGCCCTGGTCCTGATGTCCTGCAGTCCTGTGTCGGCGTTCTTCTTCATGTCGACGTCCTTCTTCAAGTCGACGTCGCTGTCGGCGATGGTGTCCGGGTCCGACGAAATCCATGGAGGAAGCTGTGGAAGGAAACCATACTCACCTGTCTCGGGGCGACGTAGTCCAGGTAAGGGGTCTTTGCAAAAAAACAAACCGAGAACGCGAAACCAGCCGGACAGCAGGAGCCGCATGGTGTTTGTGTACATCGTGCGGCTCCGCCTCCCGAATGCCGCTATTGGCCACCTTGCGGCCTAGCGGCCAATAAGGAGTCGCTAGGCCGTTTGTCGGGTTCCCTGATTTTTAATTACCGGCCCGGCTCCGTCAGCCTGGTGCTGGTTACAGCTGTGGGGGGTACCCCACGCTGTTTTTTTTTAAAAAATTTTTAATTATTTAATTTTTCTATTTTTTTTACACTTTGCAGCCTGCATGGATCTGACTGATCCGTGCAGACTGCCTGTACGAATTCGTATTAGCGGCCGTATATATGGCCAGCTAATACGAATGGTTACACCATCGGAGGGTTACAAAGCAGTCGTATCTGACTGCTTTGTAATTTCCCCTCCGGAACACGACTTTGCATACGACTGAAACAGTCGTATGCAGCCGTAGGGGAAATACCAATACGAAAAACTAGGTTTTTCATATTGGTACATTTCCCCCATAATGTCTTCTGTCACTGAGTTTCATTGAATAAAAGACAAACAAAAGGGATATTTTAATAAAATGTAATAAAGACGAAAAATGACATGAATTTCATTGAAGGTGTGCATCCAACCCTACAAACTTTCTTCCCCCTCGCATGCCTATGTCTATGAAAGAACTGCAAAGTTTACACAGTTTTATGTCAATAGAGAATGTATGATCGTAGACCATAAAGGAGGAAAATATTGCTGGATTTCCAAAGGACAAATGACAATTAATGAAAGAATATCGTACTGTACATCCATGACTATTACTGTACCTTTGAGTTCCTCTGGATTAAATAATAGCACAGCAGGACAGTCAGTATAATATTGTTGTGCAAAACAAATCAGCCTTTGTCACTTCAGAATGAATTCATCAAGAGAAACAAAGGATCCAGCGGTTATAATAACTATTGTCCTTCTTAGGTAATTAAAGACTAATATTCTGCTGATAAAAGTAAGATTCAAGGTGAAAAGTTACTTTCTTAAATGGACATTCCTATTTTCATTATAGATTCAGACTGGAAATAGACTATGGGGTCGATCCTATTAGCCATGAAGGGTGCAATGTGCTGTTCCAATTCACGGCACCAGATTTAACCAGATCTTGCACCCTTCACTGGCCCCAAATTGTTTAAAATTGCTCACAACCCTATGGAGCTTTGAGCGCTTTTGAGGCGAAATCCGTCCACCGTAAAGTGCGCCCGGTGCCGTGATAATTCTGCAGTAATTGTAGAGAATGGTAATCTAACCTGATTATTTTTAGGAATATGTGGTGGCCGGTGCATGAAGGGAACAGGTTCCCCTTACCTTGACACTTCAGGGGCGACTCAGGTTCATCCGTTCTTCTGTTCTCCGGTGGACGGGAGAGGGACATTTCAATGAAAGGGGACAACGTTCTGCAGTACAATTCAGGTTTATTAGGAGATAAAGGCAACCCGTGCCCACTGACCCTCACGACGCAATAGCACTTGGGGTTTGAGGAACATTAACAAGTAACAACAGTTATGAATATTCACTTTGACCCTTGATATTTATCTAATAGAACAATAAGGCGTGATAACTCGCCACTAAGGCGTTCAACTGCATATTAGGCTCGGTAGTACCGACAACAGGCAACCTAGTCACCCTATGCATTTGCCCACTAAGGCCTACAGGCTCCACGTGTTCAAGGTACCGTGATGGCGTTCTGGGTGAAACACCCCCGCTTTAAGGTTACTACTGGGTCAACGAGTCAACACGGCACCGTCAACATGGAGGCTACATTTGGCATGTACACAAATTAAACCATACATAGTATACCACCACAACAACAATCATAACAGTAAGTACTGACTTATATAACTGGTGCACCAGTGTACCCTCTTAACCAATAACCTGAGGTGACGTCACCCTTTGTATGACTCATTCTAGGTCGACCTGTGCACAGGGGTAATGTCAGTCCGCAGTAGTTACCCAGTTCAAGCAATGGTTCCAGTATTTCCTTTGGAGCAAAGGCCTGCCAACCCAGGATCAGTACAACAGGATTCCCGAAGTAGTTACACCCCTCAATAATAGGGGAGGTGTTCCTAAATTTAGCCACAAGATGGCGTTGTTTCCTTTCAAAAGAGGCCACAGGCCTTAAGCAGTATGGCACAACCTGGGGTAGAGACAGTAAGCCTGAGCGGGGGCTCCTGACTCCTCACTCCGGTGAACAGGATAATGTCTCACCACCCAAGGGTGCTGGGGAGCAGTTCTCTAACCCCTCCTTGGGGATTGCTCTCCGGGCTCTGTTAGGGGCACGTGGGGAGTTGGGGCTGCTGCCGGGGCCAACAGGGCACTAGGTGGGTGTACATAGGTAGGGAGTGACAGGCAGGGGGTGACTGGGTGCGGGCCGAGCGGAGAGATGATACCTTCTTAGCTGGACCAAGTTGCAGGCTCCGGCCCGTCACGTGCTCCCGCTCTTCAACTCAGTCGGCGGCGCTGGAGGTCTCTGCAGCTCCTTCTCTTCTGACCAGGGAGCACACCAGTGTGGGCGCCACAGACACGGCGTTGCCGCACTCCGGGTCTCCTCTGGTCCCTTGAGCGGGTTCCCGTCTCTTCTCCCCAATGTGCTGTCGCTGTCGTCCCGCTGGCGCCGGCGACTCTCGATGACGCGGCTCCCGGCGTCCTCCGTCTCACTGCTGATGTGCGCGGGGGAAATCTGTCACCCGGCGCGGCTCCTTCTACGCGGCTGCAGCACGTCGGCTTCACCAGCCCATCTCCGACTCAGACCTGGGTGCTGTTCCTGTAGGCTGCACGCTGCTGGGGAGGGCAAGACCCATACCGCTCTTCCCAGCATCTTCTCCTCACTAGGTCAGTCTCCACGCCGCCGTCTTCTCTCAACTCCTCCTCTCTCCCAGGGACTTCCTCTCCTTCCTGCCCCCTCTCAGACAATCCCAGGGCACGCACTCCCCTGTTGTCCAAGTCCTGGTGGGAAAACCCTGGGGAATATTAACCCCATGTGTCCCGCGCTGAGGTGCGGATTAATTTAACCCTTGGTGACCCATAAAAGGGTTTTTGGGGGCACCACAAATATTCTAGATGAGATTCTGCAGAGTGATAACGGTCCAGTTTGAGTTACTGCGCAATACATTTATTGTAACTCTTACTGTGTATTAATTTGGGAAATGTCATTGATTGTGTGAACTTTGTTATTTCCTTTCTTCAAACAATAAAATTGTTTAATAAACCTTTAAAGAAAGAGAAGCTGCAACATAAAGGTCAGAGAAATTCTAACTTCCCTGATAGTTACATTGGAATTCTGACCGCCGTCATCTGCATGTATCCCTAATACACAAGATAAAGCTGTGAAGGAGGCACAGGGAGGTGGGAGGGGAGTCACAGGGGATGGGGAGTTGACAGGGGCATCGGGAGGGGTGAGGTGGGGATAGAGAAGGGTGAGGGGTGAGAAGAAAATTGTGAGAGGCACGGGGGTAATGGGGGGGGGGGGGGGTAGGGATATCTCTCAGAAGGGCAGCCATCAGTGGTGGGGGGGACTGTGGGGACTCAAGTCCCGGGACCAGACAGAAAGGGATCCCAGGACTGGAGTTTATAAAGTATAACTTGTCATAAACAAAGTTCACATTTCCCTTGAAGTAATGTAGGGGTTGAGTAGTGCGGCCAGTGCTATGGACACATGTCCCACCAGGCATTTCAGGTGTTGGAGAAAGGGAAGGGGGGCCCTGCCTATTTTGTCAGTCCCGGGCCCCACAATTTTGATGGCAACCCTACCACTCAGGTCACTTTGGTGGGGGAGGGACTGTAAGAGCTGCTCATCACTCGGACGCAACAAACACACGCTGATCCCTCGCCATGTACATAAGCATACCACTGTACATGGTGGGTATGCAGCATCAGCTGAGAGAGCATCAGCAGGCGGGACATGGACAGTCACTAACATCTGCAGCAGCATGGCCTGCTCCTCACATTGCAGGAGACTGAGTTGTCCAGACTGAACCACAAAAGCTTGGTCACCACCCACACAGGGGTCACTGAACCCCGTCGCACCTTAGACTCAATCACATTTTTCACAATGCAACCAAAATTAAAGTGCTTATGCGTGAGTGGGTGCAGATTGGTAAAAGTGGCGATCTGTGATTTTTGTTAAGCTAAGGGTCTAGTTAAAAGTAAATAGAATATATGTTGTTTTGTTTGTTTCAGGTGTAAATGGGGACAGGTCAGCTTTTGGCAAGGCTACTATGTAATTTGATTTTTTATCTTATTATTACCTGGCAAAGCCTCCCTGACCCGTGATCCTGTTAGGGATTCACAATAACCTGTGAAGAAAGAAAAATCACATTTAAGCAAATGGACAGAGATACTTTTCTGAAGATCCCACCTATTAATAAAAGTAACGTGAACGTGACGAAACGCGTTTAGGGAGTTTTTCAAGTTCTGTGCCACCTCCCGCAGAGTGACGGTGATTATAACTGTCTGCTAAAGAATTTCTGACCCAGCCATCCACTAAGGCTGTTTAGCCTCTCTCCAACGGACATCATTCCAGCGCAGCCGCATTCCGGTGTCTGATCTGCGACAGCCGGCAAATCACCTATTGCTTTCCAACTTTGGCCACCGGCTGTGTGAGATGGAGAACCACGGCATTACATGTGTCAGTGCTGGTAATCACCTGCCAGCTCAGTCCTGGCACTCATTGAAAGGAGAGCTAACCTCTGACACATGGACAGATGGCTCTATACCCGCCTGTTTAGCCACCGAGAGTTTGGACGAAAGGAATAGATTTGTCCACCATCACCCAAACAGTGAGCAAGTCACCAACGAGACCACTTTCCCACTCAAAGTCCTATGGTAGCAGGCCATTGTTGGATGGACAGATTTTTCCTTCAATTCGGGACTTAATGGTGAGGTCACCTTAAAAAGATGTATATATACTGTTTTTAAATTAATATTAGTATTTCTCTTGCAAGTCTGGCCCCCAGCTCCCCACCCCCTGTATTTCTGTAACCAGGACCGGCCCAATAAGCCCGGGGCTGGTTATAACTGGGGCGGGGGACCTGTCCTGGTTACAGAAATACAGGGGGAGGGGGGAAGCTGGGGTCCCCCTGTATTTCTTTAACCAGAATTTTGCTTACAGGAACCCCATTAGCACTAGCCGGCATTGGCTGGTATCCCTCCTCCCCCTGCCCTCCCCCTCCAGTGGTGGCATGCCTGATATTATTAGTAATGAATGACAAGCAGTCAGGGCGGCGCGGGAAGCGCTAGTTATTTTCTATTCACTGCAGGGACCCGCCGGCCCGCCGCCAGCTTTATACACAATGACAGCACCGCAGGTACCCCCGCGGCACGGATACCCCCGGCCCGCTCCAGCACTGCAGGGAAGCCGGCGCCGCAAGTGGGTGAGGGTCGAACTGCCGCCCTCCTGGTGCCGGCGCCCTAGGCAAATGCCTAGAGCTGCCTAGTGGTGGCGCCGGCCCTGCAAGCAGAGCCATATTTATCATGGGACTGGAGCTGAAATTTATGAAGGGCCTATTGTATGCTGGTGCAGGGGGTGTGGTCAGCATGGTGGGGGGTGTATACTG